>NC_133663.1:134708099-135308099 GCF_037893015.1 Macrotis lagotis | reverse complement strand
CCCTATGAGCCCTTAATATAGTTGCTGCTAAATCCTATGTGATCTCGACTGCAGCTCCACAGTATTTGAATTGTGTACTTCTGGCTGCTTGTGTTATTTTCTCTTTGACCTGGGAATTCTAGAACTTGGCTATATTATTCCTGGGTTTTTTTATCTCTTTCTGGGGGAGATTGGTGGATTCTCTCAATTTCTATTTTACCCTTTGCTTCTAGGCTATCAAGGCAATTTTTGTGTAGGTGTTCTTTAAAAATGAGCTCAAGGCTCTTTTCCGATCATGACTTTCATGTATCCCAATACATTTTAAATTATCTTTCCTAAATTTATGTTCCATATCTGCTGTTTTTTCAATGAGATATTTCACATTTTCTTCTAATTTTTCATTCTTTTGGTGCTGAATTATTGTGTCTTGATTTCTCACAAAGTCATCAGCTTCATTTAGCTCCATTCTGTATCTGAAGGATTTGTGTTCCTCAGAGAGCCTTCTTAACTCCTTTTCCATCTGGCCAATTCTGCTTTTTTAAAGCATTCTTCTCCTCAAAAACTTTTTGAACTATTTTATCCATTTGACCTGAGCTGGTTTTTAACATGTTATTTTCTTCAGCATTTTTTTTTGGATCTCCTTGACTAAGCTGCTGACTTCATTTTCATGTTTCTCCCACAACTCTCTCATTTCTTTTCCTAGTATTTATTCTATCTGCTTTACTTGATTTTCAAAATCTTTTTGAGCTCTATCATAGTCTGAACCCAACTTCTATTTTTCTTGTAGTCTTTAGATGCAGAAGCTTGTACTTCCTCATCTTCAGACTGAGTATTTTGATCATCCTTAGGCTCATAGACAAAGTAATTGTCTATGATCTGTTTCCTTTTTTTCTATTTACTCATCTCCCCAGCCTGTGCCTGGTTTTTGAGTGCTTCCTGAGCTTTTATATTTTATTGGAACATTTCCACAGGGACCTCAGTGTGTGAACCCTTGACTGCTCTCCTAGTCTGTGAATGACTACAAGTACACTGCCATGGAGATGGGAGGGGCTCACTGTTTTATGGGGGGGCCTGGACTACAATAATTATCTGAATGTGGTCAGAGCCTCAGAGTCCTGTGCCAGGGACAGAAGACAGACCTTGGAAGTCTCCCTCCATTCTCTTATCTTCAGTGGGCTGAGCACTCAGGGCATAGCTGCCTGGAGACTCCTGCTTGCCTGCTTTTGTTTCCTGGATCTGGGCTGCTGGTCTCACTGAGTGAAGAGCACACTCAGGGCCTATGCTTCATGTTCTTCCTAGCAGAGGTCTCCCTACTGATCTTCTAAGTTGTGCTTGGTTCTCCCTAGGTTGCAGGTCAGGAAACTGCTTCTGCTGCTAGCGGCCATAGCTCCCAGGTTCCCTGGCACTGTTCCCAGGAGTCTGGAGTTTCTTCACTCTGGCGGGGCCTCCCTTCTGGAACAGAGTATTTCCACTATTTTCCAGGTTACTTTGGACTGGAGAATTGCCTCACTGTATATTTCTGTGGTTTCTGTCTCTTTAAAATTTAATTAGAGCCATAATTTTAAGATTTTTGAAATATTTTGGAAAGAGCACCTAGGAGAGGCTCTTCTGTTTTCATCTTGGCTCTGCCACCCACTAATGCACTCTTGGTGGAATTGTGAACTGCTCCAACCCTCCTTGAAAACAATTTAAAATGATACCCAAAGCACTATAAAATTGTGCTTATGCTTTGATCTAACAATACCACTTCAAGGTATATATCTGAAGGAGATCATAAAAAGGGGAAAGGGGGGAAAGGGAAAAGGGAAAAGACACACATTTACAACTATATATATATATATATATATATATATATATATATATATATATATATATAAAGTGGCTCCTTTTGTAGTTGCAAAGAATTGGAAATTGAGGGGATTCCTACAAATTGGGGAATGACTGAACAAGTTGTGACATTTGAATGAGATGGAGTATTCTTGTACTTGTAGTGACCCAATTTCAGAAATGCATGGAAAGATTGCATTAAACTTATGCTGAGTGAAATGAACAGAAAAGAAGAACATTGTATATACTAAGAGCAAATATTGAGATGAAGAGCTATGATGGACACAAGTCCCTCAGTATTTCAGGAATCAAGGTCAATCCTGAGATACATGTTAAGGAAAATGTTGTCCATATTTAGAGAGACAACTACAGATTCTGAAAACAAGGCAAATCATAGTATGGTAATTTTTTTAAAAAAATTCTTTTGTGTTTTCACTTTCTCATGTTTTTCCCCTTAGTTCTCATTCTTTTACAACATGACTAATAGGGAAATATGCTAAACAAGATTGTACACATACAACCTATACCAAATTGTCTGTGGCCATGGGAAGGGGTGGAAGGTGAAAAGGAGAGCAGTAGAAATATGTAGAACTCAAAACCTAGCAATAGAATGAATGTTGAAAAGTGTCTTTGCATGTAATTGGGGGGGGATATTTGGAGTCAATAAAAAATAAACAAAAATAAAGCAAATTATCTTACTTTATAGGGACTCAGGGGAAAATGGGATAAAGAAAAGGATAGAGGGTCTGATAGAAGGGAGGGAATATTGAGGGAGGTGGTAGTCAGAAGTAAAACACTGGTGAGGAGGGATAGGGTGAAAAAAGAGGTGAGGCGTAAGTGAGGGTAAGTTACATTGATAGCAATCTTAGCTATGAATGTAATGGAATGTACTCTCCCATAAAATAGAAACAGCATAGTGAAGAAAAACCAGAATAGTACAATATGGTACTTACAAAAACACATTTGAATATATTTTGTTTCAGCTGAAGTTAAAAAAAAATAAACAGGGGTAGTAATCCTGATCACATACAAAGCAAAATAAAAAAAAAAGATCTGATTAAAAGGCACAATAAAAGAAATTACATCTTCCTAAATTGTACCAGAGGCAATGCAGCAATAGCAATATTAAAGGCATATGTAATTGGTATAGCATTCAGATTCATAAAGGAGAAGCTAAATGAGTTGCAAGAAGACATAAACAGTCAAACTATATTATCAATGAACCTCAACTTCTCTCTCTCAGAATTAGACAAATCTAACTACGAAAATGAACAAGAAGGAAATTCAGAAGGTTAATAGAATTTTAGATTTATGGGAGAAAATTGAATGGGGATAAAAAGGAACATGTTTTCTTCTCCATGGAACATGACATCTTTTTCATACCAATGTGCAATAAAAATTGCATGTAACAATGGTGTATGGAAAGATGGACTAAAAATTAATTGGAATCTAATTTTAATGTAATCATTTGAAGGTATTTTGCTATGTCAATAAATCTGAAAATATAAATGGAATGGGTGAATATTTAGAAAAATCTTAATTGCCCAGATTAACAGAGGAGAATATAAAATATTTAAATACTGTATTTCAGATACAGAAATTCAACAAGCCACCAATGAACTTCCAAGGGAAAAAATTCCAGGACCAGATGCATTTATAAGTTAATTCTATGACTTAAAGAACAATTAATTCTAAACTTCCTAAATGATTTGGGGGGAAAATGGTAAAGGAGTACTGCCATGTATCTTTTATGTTACCAATATGGTGCAGATCTTCCCCAGCCCTGATTATGTTGATTATCCAAAGAGAATCTTTGACTTTGCAAATCTGAGAACCAAGCCCGGATTGTACAAGGAAAGCAAGATCCTGTCCCATACCTAGGGAGTGGGGTCACTGACATCACTAACACATATAATCAAAAGAAAGTTTCTGGGCTTCTGGTGAACATGGTGGAAAAAAGTCAGACACTGTGCTAAAGTCTCCTGGTTTTTTCCTTTAGAAAAAATATGAAAGGAACCTCTTAAATGACATTCAATCAACAAAACCCAGAAAAACAAGGGAGGAGAAGAATATCTCCCAACACAATCTGTCTCAATGGTAAACTAGGGGTAGAGAGCAGAGCCAGATCAGTGGGGTGAAACTAGAGGATCAACTCAAGCCATGGACATTTTGACTGTGAGAAGGGAAGCCTGGCGAGCTCCAGTGGGGCTGGAGGGTGAAGTTCCAGCACAGAGATTTGCAAAGTGTGGCTGGACAGCAAACTGCTTGGCTCAGGCTGTGAGCTCCATACTTTCAGCAGAGCCCTCTTCCCACAACAAACACAGTAACAACCCTCCCACCCCATCCAGGCTTAGGAGTGTACAACAGAGCTCCCTTAGCTGAATAGGGAGATTAACAACCTCATCTCATGGAATAGCCCATATTGTTCAAGAATAACAGTATCCAGTTGTGCCTCCTACCCCCTTCAGGCAAAAGGAGAGCACCTCAAATCAAGGTCACAGACAATCTAGAGAAAGCAATCAGTAACCCATACTGGCTGGCCCACTTGAAGGTACCAAATTCAGTGAGCAAAACCTCTAGGATTTTCAACACCAAAGGTCAATGATCCAGCCCCTCCCCCAACAAAAGATCTTAAGAAAGTAAAGAAAGGCAAATAGAAAGGAGGGACCATTAAAATTTATCTTGATGGCAAAGATCCTAACTCAGAAAGATCAAGAACATCTGAGGAGAATACTAATTGGACTCCAGCCCAGAAAGACTTCCTAGAACAAATCAAGAAGGAGTTTAAAAATCAAATGGGAAAAGAAACTCAAGAGAAAATTAACACCTTTCATGAGACTTCTAACATCTCACAACAAGAAAACAAAACCTTGGAAAATACAGCCTGACAAATAAAAAGGAAAATAATTCTCTCAAAACCTCAATGGGACAAATGGAAAACTCCTTCAAAAATAGAATTGACCAGTTGGAAAAGTAATTGCAAAAAGTAAATGAAGAAAATTCCTCTAAAAAAATAATAGAACCTGTGAAATCTAATGCCTTCATGAGACAATAAGAAACTTAAACAAAACCAAAAATTTGAAAAAACAGACTAAATGTAAAATACCTCACCAGCAAAACAACTGACCTTGAGAAAAGAACCAGAAGAGACAACCTAAGAATCATTGGGCTTCTTGAAAACATTGAAGAGAAAAAAGGCTGAACTCAATATTACAGGATTTAGTGATAGAAAACTGTCTTGATATCATGGAACCAGAGGGCAAAATAGTTTTTGAAAGAATATATCAGTCCCCTCCAGAAAGTGATTATAAGATGAAAACAACAAGTAATATTGGGGCCAAATTCCAGAACTATCAGATGAAAGAGAAAATCCTGCAAGCAGCCAGAAAGATACAATTTAGATACCCAGGAGCCACAATAAGGATTACACAGGACTGACTGCTTCAGCATTAAGGGATCGAATGGAATGTGATATTCCAAAAAGCAAGAGAGCTTGGAATGCAGCCAAGAATTCACTATTCAGCAAAACTGAACCTTCTCTTCCAGGGGAAAAAGATGAATATTTAAGGAAATAGAAGACTTTCAGTCTTTCCTGAAGAAAAGGTCAGAGCTAAATAGATAATTTGGAATTCAAACAGGAGACTCAAGAGACACATGAAAATGTTAAAAAGGTGGGGGTGAAAAAAAACTGCTATTCAATGAGATGAAACCAACCTGGGAGAAAGATTCTCATAACTCTCAAGAATTCTAACTCTATCAGAGAGAATATACTTAGCCAGAAGTAATGGACACTCATGACTTATCCATGACTCTGATAGAATGATTAAAAAACAATATCCCCTCAAAAAAGGGGGGAGACTAGAGAGACAGGAGGATAGAGGAGACTGAATGGGGGTAAATCACATTATATAGAGAGGGCAAAGGACCTAGTGCAATAGAGTGGAAGAAGGGAGGAGATGAGAACCATCTGAATCTTACTCTCATCAGATTTGACTTAAAGTTAACATACACACACTCAGTTAAGAAATGTTTCTTACCTTTCAAGCATTAAAAGTGGAAAGGGGGAAGGGGGGGGAAATGAGGAACTAACAGAAGGAAAAAAAGGGGAAAATTTGAATGTGATGAACTATTTTATAAAACATAAGCAAATAGCAGACTGAATTAAAAACCAGAATCCTACAATACATTCTTTACAAGAAACTCATTTGAAGCAGAGAGATACATACAGAGTAAAGGTAAAAGATTGGAGGAAAATATAGTTTTCTCCAAAGCAATTTCAATACTAAATATGAATGCACCAAGTAGAATAGCATGTAATTCTCAGAGAAGAAGTTGAATGAGTTACAGGAAGTCAGCTATACTTATCATGGATGCAAATGTAAAACCTGTATCAGATTGCCTTCTGATGGGGGTATGGAGAAGGGAAGAGAGGGAGAGAGAAAAATTGTAAAAATAATAACCTTTCAAAAAATTATTGGTAGAATCTATCATTGTATGTAATTGGAAAACAAATAAATTATTTATATGATGGGGGAAGAAAATGTTAAGATTTTAGTACTATTTAAAAATAGTGATGATAATGGACATTATAATTTTAACCCCATGAAAGTCCTTTTTTAAAAACCTTTAGCTGTTTTACATGTTTTCTCTTGAATTTAGATAAAGCCAAGATGGAGACTTAAAGCTAAAATGCTCCTGGAGCTTTTGAATTAAGACTATTCTGACATTCAATCTATAGATCCCACCAAGAAGAAGAGAAGATTCAAAGAAGTTTTCAATGACAGACATTGTGGAGGATCTTCAATGAAGGTATGTCTCTTTGGGGAGAGAGGGGTATTAAAGCCCAGGAGTTGGGAGAGCAAGAAAGCCAGCAGGAAGCTTTTATTCACAGTGCAAAACAGATTCTTACAGCTTGACAACAGCAGAGAGCCTGGCAACTAGATAAGGGTCCCATCCCAAAACAAAGTCCATTTCCTGGGAACACTAGAATAAAAGACAGGACTGAGTTGGGAAAAACTAATGCAAAGCCAGAGCCTGGACATAAAGGAGGAAACAATCTCTGCAAACACAAGTCCTGGACTGCATAGGCAATATATTGGTTAACAACAAGCCTTGGATCAGACCCCAGCCCAAGTCAAAAAAAGAAAGTTTGAATCTATACTCCCTTATACCCCAGGAACAAAGCTAAAACAAAAAAGATGAGCAAAAAAACTAAAAGAGCACTCAGACACTAGAAAATTACTTTACAAACATGATAACCATGCTATGTTTGAAGAAATCAGTGAAAAATCACTCACAAGGGAAGTCTCAAAACAGTCTATGACTTGGAGTTAAATTCAAAAGCTCATCCATGAGCTTAATAAAGAATTAAAAGACCAATGAAGAGGAGAAGAAAAATGGAAAAAAGAAATGAGAGTTATGCAGGAAAATTATGAAAAATTGACCAAAGAATTCAATTTTTAAAAAAAGAAAACACAAAAGATAATTGAAGAAAATAAAACCCTAAAAATTAACACTGAACAAATAAAAAACAATGAATCTATGAGACTACAGGATACCATAAAACAAAATAAAAAGGCTGAAAAAATTGAGGAAAATATAAAATACCTTTTGGGGAAAACAAATGACCTGGAAAATAGATTCAGGAGACACAATATGTGAATCTTTAGTCTACTAGAAAGTCTAGATCAAAAAAAGCACCTGGAAAATAATAAGCAGGAAATTTTGGGAGAAAACTGTACAAATAAGCTAGAACAAGAAAGCAATATAACCATTGAACAAAAACACATAATTCATCCAGAAAGACCCCAGGATAAAACCTTCAATGTTGGGGCGGCTATGTGGTGTAGTGGATAAAGCACCAGACCTGGAGTCAGGAGTACCTGGGTTCAAATCCAGTCTCAGACACTTAATAATTACCTAGCTGTGTGGCCTTGGGCAAGCCACTTAATCCCATTTGCCTTGCAAAAACCTAAAAAACAAACCTCCAAAGTTCTTATAGCCAAATACCAAAATTCTCAAATAAAGGATAGAATACTGCAAGCAGCAAAAAGAAAAAAAAAATCAGATACTAAGGAAACACAATGAGATTCACACAGGACCTGTCAGCTTCAACACTGAAGGATCAGCCTGAGATACCAAAAATCAAAAGGCAAAGGACTTGGGATTACAACCTAGAATTTACCATCCTGTAAATGCAGCATTTACTGTCATGCAAAAAAGATTTATGTTCAATAAAATAGAGGTCTTCCAGAATTTCCAAATACAAAGAACAGAACTGAATAGAGAATTCAATCACCAAATACATGACTCAAGGGTGGCATAAAAAGGTAAACAAAAGGGGGAAGGAAAAAATAAAACAAAACACAACAAATGTTGAAGACCATTAAATTGTATACAACCTAAAAGGGAAAATATAACACTTCTAATTCTTGGGAACTTTATTTCTCTTAGAATAACTAAAGGATAAAATATAATTGAAGAGATTGGATTTAAAGGATATGGGTATAGTTGTATCTTGTCTTTCCATTAAAGAGTTCCAAGATGGCATTACTATGTTTAAGACAAAAAGCCCTGATGAAAAGCAGGAGTGTTAACTTTAAAGTTAAGTGTCTCATTATTCTTTGACCCACTTTAATTCTGGTGTGCTGACAAAGCTTGGCACTTTTTCTGATGAGGACATGATAAACTGGGTGGTCCTGAGTCAGCATAGACTCACATCTCATTCCCCGTACCAAAGTAAGATAATAATGGGTATAGGATTTAGATGTAAAGGGCGACACCATAGATAAAATAATACACCAAGAAATATTATATCAGATCTATAGAAAGAGGGCAAATCTATGACCAAACAAGAATTAGAGTACATTACGTGCAAAACAGATGATTTTGACTGTTGTAAAGTAAAAAGGTTGTGTACTAATAAAATCAATGATGCCAAAATTAGAAGGAAAGCTGGGAAACAATCTTCACAAACAGGAGTTTAGATGAAGGTCTCATTTCTAAAATACATAGAGAATTGCATTAAATTTTTAAGGTTACAATTCATTCCCCAATTGATTAATGGTTAAAGGATATGAATAAGCAGTTTTCAAATTAAGAAATCAAAGCTATATATATTCATATGAAAAAATGCTCCAAATCATTAATGAATAGAGAGAAATGCAAATTAAAACAACTAAGGGGTATCACCTCACACCTATCAGATTGACTAAAATGAGAAAAAGAAAAAATTATCAAGGTTGGAGTGGTTGTGGGAGGACTGGAATATTGATGCTTTGCTGGTCAAGTTGTGAATGGATCCAAACATTCTGGAGAGCAATATGGGACTATGCCCAAAGAGCAATAAAAATGTTCATTCCTTTTGACCCTGCAGTTCCAATTCTTGGCCTATATCCAGAATAAATCATATAACATGTGAGAAGTCCCATGTTTTCCAAAATATTCACAGCAGCTCTTTTTGAAGTGGCAAAGAATTGGGCAAGCCATCCTGTAAATGCAGCATTTACTGGGGAACGGTTAAACAATTTGTGGTACATGAATACTGTATAATATTATTGTTCTAAATGAAATCATAATCGGTCAGACTCTAGAGAAGCATGGAATGAGTTACAGGATCTGATGTTGAGGGAAGGCAGCAGAATCAGAAGAACAATGTACACATTAACAACATTGTGAGATGATCAACCTTGATGGAAGCAGCTCCTCTCAGCAGTTTAGAGAATACTTGGAAAACTATATTAGAGTAGCTATAGACAATACAATGCTATCCTTATCCAGAGGGAGAAAAAACAAAACAAAATAAAAAATTAAAAAACCCTTCAAAATCTAATGAACACAGGGCTGGTTAGGTGACACAGTGGATAGAGCTCCAGACCTGGAGTCAGGAGTACCTGAGTTCAAATCTGGCCTCAGATACTTAATAACTACCTAGCTGTGTGGTCTTAGGCAAGCCACTGAGCCCCATTGCCTTGCAAAAAAAACCCTAAAAAATCTAATGAACACTATAAAAATTATCTCATGTATCTCCCGCAATCCTAATTCCTCATTTGGAAAATGACTAATCTGTAAATATGTTTATCAAAAATATATATGTACAGGGGCAGCTAGGTGGCATAGTGGATAAAGCACCTGCCTTAGAGTCAGGAGTACCTAGGTTCAAATCCAGTCTCAGACACTTAATAATTACCTAGCTGTGTGGCCTTGGGCAAGCCACATGACCCCATTTGCCTTGCAAAAATATATCTATGTATGTACAATGTTAACCTGACTGCTTACAACTGAGGGGTGGGCGTGTGGTAAGGGAAGTGGGAAGGAAATTTTTTAATTTAAAAATATGCTTATGTATAGAAATGAATTTTGAAAAAGTAAATTAATTAAAAAAATAAAAAAACAAGTGATTATTGTTCATTATTAATATTAAAGACAACAAAATGCAACACATATTTTAAGCAATTACTGCATAGACAATCAGAATTTTTTAAAATAAATTTTGACCTTTTGATCTTAGAATTAAATAAAACAAAAACTGTTGTCTTCTTCATGAAATTGTAAAGTTCATTGTGGAGAAAACAGTTTTGTTTTTTTTTAACAAGAGAGCCAGGTGGAAAATCATAGCTGAATTTTCACAGAGTGAAAAGCTCTTATAAAATTGTGACTGCTCTAGTCTAATGTCAGAGATCTCTCTTGGATGATACATTCTTGCAGGCTGAGTTATCTGCCATATGTTCTTGAGAAGTCTTATTATTCTAACTAGAAACTATTTCTGTTGAATATGGACAATTTCCTAGAGGCCTTAGGTCTTATGTAAAGGTCCC
This sequence comes from Macrotis lagotis, assembly GCF_037893015.1. Lineage (NCBI taxonomy): Eukaryota > Metazoa > Chordata > Mammalia > Peramelemorphia > Peramelidae > Macrotis > Macrotis lagotis. The sequence continues at coordinate 135,297,477 of NC_133663.1, read as the reverse complement.
ATTGGTATCATACCCCAATCTGGCTAGAACATTCCAATATTTTAAGCTACACACCCTCATTCTCTGTGTTTCAATTGAGTCACAATTCAATCACTAAGGAAAACATGTTTTTTTAATTTTATTTTTCCATATTTATGAAGTTTTCAGTGTGTTAGCTGTTACTTGATTTAAGTTTTAGGGCAATTAACCCATTTTTCTTTTTATATAGAATCTTCTATTTTATCCAAAGCCAGATATTTAAAAATTTAAAAATATAAATTATATATATATATAAATATAAATTAAAAATATAAATTTAAGTAAGCTTATGTTAGTGTGTGAATTCTTTGAGACTGATAACCAGACCCACAAGAAAATAATTATTTATTATATAAAATGTAAGCATAATAAAAACCAAATTTCTGTTTTATAAGAAAAATTATAAGAGTTTAATTTTTGTGTTATTATGTTATTGGGGCCTTAAATTGTATCCCAGAACTCTCTTGAGATGTTAGGGTTTACAGATGTATTTGGAGGGTCTTTGAAAATTTCTTCATTATTTTATCCAAGAAGTTACTTTGCCTACATGGATAACTTTAAGTGCAAGAATGAAGAGAATGGAAGATAGATCCATGGAGGTAAATCTCTAAAAACTGAACTATGCTGAACTCAAAACAGGATGCTTTGGATATACATTATTGCCTCAAAGAAACTAGATGGCTGGGGGTAGTCTATGGTATATTCTCGAGTATGTGAAGAATTATTCAGTTTCAACAATGTGTCTTATTCTTCTACATCAGAGAAAAACCGGGGTAAAATAAAAAAAAAAAAAAAAAACAAACCACAGGTTGCGAAAACTTGTGTTTTAATTGTTAGGAATAAAGAAGTTTAACTTACTTAAATAGTTAAAACATTCTTCAATTCTTAAACTAGTAAGAAGACAAATAATAAATCCTACCATTGTCATGAGTCTCATAAGTTTGTCTATTTTGAAATGGCTTTGAGTGGCTTTTGAAGTCAATGTAAACAGTATAGAATCTCATAGAGAAAAAATAAACAGAAACCATCTAGTATTTTGTATTTGAGCACCTCATCTTCAACAGCCCCTATAGAAGTCATTGACAGTTTTCTTTCAATGGAGGGAACCCATTGCTATTCAAGAAAGCCCATTCCATTTCTTTTTTTTTGCCAGATGGCATAGTGGGTGGAGTGTTAGATTTGAAGTCAGGAGGACTTGAGTTCAAATTCAGATTCAAACACTTACTAGCTGTGTGCTTTGAGCAAATCACTTAACCCTGATTGCCTTGCATTATGGCTCTCTCTGGTCATACTGATTTATATCTGGCCACTGGACCTGGATAACTCCTGAGAAGAAAGTAAGAGCACCTTCCTCACTCAAATCCAATTCATATGCTTGTCATGGCATCACCTCCCTGCTGTCATTGTCTTCTTAGAGAACAAATGATAAAACAACTTACAAGGTAGTGCTTTTTTTCAACATATACTCACTGCTTTTAGTTCTGTTCTCTGGGAATACAGGAAAAACTCCAATGCTAATTGCGTTTGCCAATCCTATAAATACTTGAAAACAGTTATCATTTCCTCATGATGTCTACTCTTCTTCAGGATAAATGTTCCCTTTCGTTTCATCACTGTTCATACAGTAGGAAAAAGACATTCTTCATTTTTGTAGTTACCTTTGTTCTGTATAGTCTTTATTTTATCAATGTATTTTCTAAAATGTGCTCAGAAGTAATAATATATTTCAGATGTTTTCTAACTAAGCTAAACAATAGTAAGACTATTACCAATTTCTTTCATAACAATTTTTTATTGTTTAAGAATAAAATTCTGGCATTTTTAATTACCATTAAAATTTTTTAATCCCACTACACTCATGTGTATTTGAAAAACCTAAAAATAGATTCCTGAATACAGCTTTTTATAGTTCAACAAAGCAAAATCTAATATTTTCTATGTATGAAAATGAATGTCCCTTTTTTATCACCTAACTTTCAGGAGGTATGGTATGTACTCCAGTTTCTCAGTTTATTGTTGTATTGATAAGATTTTTGTTTTTCAAAGTTTCCTATAGAGTTGTTCTTACAGAAATTGTTTTTTTAACTCTGTTCATATTTGCTTGGTTCACCATTATTTCACAAAAATATTCTGTCTATTTTCAAATGTTCCATTTTAAAATTTCTTGCAACCCAATCATATTGTATTATATTGATGCTAAATTTTAATAGTTATTCCTAATAGGAGAGCAACTTCTTAGTTTCTAATTTTTAATTAACATGAATAGATTGCATGTAGATATAAAGCTATAGATATATAAGTGTGTGTGCGAGTGTTTGTGTGTGTGTGTGTGTGTGTGTGTCTTTTAATCTTTCTATGATGCCTTGGAAGCATTGGACTTCTATAGATTTCAGAGCACAATTTCAACTTGTTTTCTGGAGTAACTAGACCAATTCAAGTTCCACCAACAATGCACTAACTTACTAGTTTCCCAACAACCTTTTAATCATTTTTCTTTGTTTTCATATTTGCCCTCCAATAGGAGATGGAACATTAAAATTACTATAATTATCATTTACGGATTATTAGCCATTTAAAACTTTTTTATTTTATTGATGGTAGCTTGAATTTGCTCATTTGAGAACTATCTCTTCATACTCTTTTAACAATTTTTAATTGAAGTTCTTACCAATTTTTATTGAATAGTTTTATATATTTTCCTTGTATATGATGGAAAAGAAACCTTTACTAAAAACACTTGTTGCATAGATCTTTCTCCAGTTACCTGTTTCTCTCATAAATTTTACTACATTAGCTTTGTTAGGGCACCAACATTGCACATTTTATCTTGTATGATTGTCTATATCATTTGTAGTAACAAACTCTTCTCCATCCATAAATCTGAAAAGGAAAATTGTTCTTGCTTCCTTAATATATTTATGATGTGATCTTTCATATTTAAGTCATTTATCCATTGGTGTATTGTACTGACCTAAATCGAATTTTAACAATCTATGGGACAGATTCTCAAAACAGTTTTTGTTAAATATTGAGTCATCCCCTAGAATCTAGAATCTAGGCCTTTAAAAGTATCATATACCACAATACTGTATTTGTTTCCTTTTGTATGTTGTGTACCTAAACTATTAAATTTATCAGCTACACTCCTCTCTCTCTCTCTCTCTCTCTCTCTCTCTCTCTCTCTCTCTCTCTCTCTCTCTCTCCCTCTCTCTCCCTCCCTCTCTCTTTCTTACCATCCCAGGATTTAAGTATATCATTTGATTTATAGTATATTTTAAAATGAAGAACTGAAAGACCTCCTTCCTTCCTATTTTTAGTACCTTCCCTCCATTTTATTTTATTATTTTGCCTAGTTCTATAAAATATTCTTTTGGTAATATGCTTTGAACAGAATTGACATACAAAAATTATTAATTAGTATTGCATAGTTTATTGAGATTTTTAAATGAAATTTCTCTTTCTAGTCCTTCTTGTAGGATTTTGTTAGTTATAAATTGAAATGTTGAAAGTCTATGGTGATATATTTTATCTACTATAACTTTGCTAGAGGTATTATATCAATTAATTTTAATTGACTGTCCAGGATTTTCTGAGATCACTATATCAAATTCAAAAAGCAATAATTATGTTCACTCTTTGTCTATGCTTATTCCCTTAGCTTTCTTATTGCAATTTATTGCTCATTACTATAACTTAATTTCCTCTTTCTCCAATTTATTCATGTAAGCATTTAAAGCTATAATATATCCCCTGAGAGCTGCTTTGAGTGAATCCAATAGGTTTTGGTATGTTGTTTCATTATTATCATTATCTAGGATTAAATGGTTAATTCTTTCTATAATTTGTTTTTTGATCCACTCATTCTTTAAAATGAGGTTATTCAGTTTCCAATTGGTTCTGGGTCTATATCTCCCTGGCCCAATATTGCATATGACTTTTATTGCATTGTAATCTGAGAAAGATGTATTCACTATTTCTGACTTTCTGCAGTTGATCATTAGGTTTTTATGTCCAAGTACATGGTCAATTTTTATATAAGTTCCATGTACTGCAGAGAAAAAGGTATATTATTTTCTTTCCCCATTCAATTTCCTCCATAAGTCTACCATATCTAGTCTTTCTAACAATCTATGTACCTCCTTAACTTCTTTCTTGTTTATTTTATGATTCAATTTATCTAGATCTGAGAGCAGGAGGTTGAGGTCTCTCACTAGTAGAGTTTTGCTATTTATGTCTTCCTGTAGTTCTTTCAGCTTCTCCTCTAAGAATCTGGATGCTGTCCCATTGGGTGCATATCTATATCTATATCTATATATATATATATATCTATATATATATATATATACATACATACACATATATATATACATACACACATATATATATATATACATACACATATATATATATATATATATATATTCAGTATTGAAATAGTTTTATTGTCTATGGTACCTTTTAGGAGGATAAAATTTCCTTCCTTATCTCTTCTAACACTATTTATTTTTGCTGCCAATTTGTCTGAGATAAAGATCGCTACCCCTGCTTTTTTTTTTACTTCAGTTGAAGCAAAATATATTTTGCTCCAACCTTTTACCTTTACTCTACATGTGTCTCTGCTTCAGTTGAGTTTCTTGTAAGCAGCATATTGTCAGAATCTGGTTTTTAATCCACTCTGCTATTTGCTTACATTTTAAGGGAGAGTTCATCCCACTCATATTCAAATTTATGATTACCAATTCTTTATTGCCCTCCATGCTTTCTTCCCTCTTTGCATCAGTTTTATGTGATATTTATTTACAGTTATGTTTCTCTACTTTGTTTTCCCCAGTTTTAGATGTCAAGATCATATTTATATCATGTAAAAAAGATTACAATAATATTTTCTTTTTAAATTATTTCAAAACATTTATTTAATATAAGAAATAATTATTCTTTTAATATTTTATAGAATTCACTTGTGAATCTATCTAGTACTGGAGATCATTTTTTGGGGGTATTCATTTTAAGGCTCTTCAGTTTCCTTTGCTGATATTGGGTAATTTAAATAGCCTATTACTTCTTTTGTATTGTTGAGTGTGTTATTTATTTGCAGTACTTGTTCTCTAACCTAATCTGCTTCCTTTAAATCTTTTCATTGCTTTGTTTTATTTGTTTGTTCTTAACATGTGAGATGAAATAAATGTCAATTTTAAAATATTCCCAATTATATTATTACTTCTGTTTTGTTCTTTCATAGATCATAAGCCAAATATTCTACCACAAGTCCTTACTCTGATCCTTAGATTTCCTCAAAAAATGGTGTCTATTTTTTTTTGTTTTTTTTTCCAAGGCACTGGGGTTAAGTGACTTGCCCAAGGTCACATGGCTTAGTAATTATAAAGTGTCTTATTTGAACTCAGGTCCTCCTGACTGCAGGGCCAGTGCTCTATCCACTGAAATACCTAGGAGCCCAACAATTGTATTTTCTTAAAATAGTGCTGCTCCACCTCTCTCCCAAACTATAACTACTCAACTCCATTTAAATATGGTATTATTAGCCTTCCAGAAAGCAGTTGTAATCATAAGTCTCAAAGGACTTATGATCTCAAAGGACAAGGTCAAAATCCATTACTCATCTCCAGGAGTTCACAGTCTTTCAATGGACACAAGAAGCAAGGAATATGTGTACAAATCATATAGAAAAAGAAGGGCAATAGTTCCAGACATGGAGAACAGTCAATAAAAATGTATGAAGTTTTGAGATTGGTGAAATGCATGAGAAGCCCAGAGTAAATGAAGGACAAAGTTTAAAAAGACTGGACATGTATGAAGCGACCAGATTTTTGAAGAGTTTTAAAATTTTACATTTTATGACGACATTGTAATAGGTAGCATATGGAGATTATTGAATCAATTTTGGGTATCAGGGTCAAATTGGCATTAATTCAGTATACTGATAAAAATAGTCAAATCTAGCAATGCATATAAAATTCTTTCTTGTTCCTTGTCTCTTTGCTTCAAATCTTGTTAACATCCATACCTACTCTATAATGAAAACTTTTTGCAATAATGTTATTAAAATGTTAGCTTCTTTTTGGTGTGATGTGTTAAAATTTGCACTGTTGCAGTTGCAACTACAATTGTTACAATTATTGCAATGTTAATATTGCATTTTTGTTCTTTTTTAATATATAATGTTGCCTACATTTTATCTATTATTTTGATACAAAACAGAATCATATTGATACAAAACAGAATCCAACAGAATCATATCTAGTTATAGGTCTTATCCCAAAGCTCAATGACACTCATACAATGAAATTGTTTCTTTGCATTAGATGAGAGACTCATTCAGCTAAATGTTTCTAAGAATAAATTATTGTATAAAAATTTGAGACCATCTATACCTTTTTAATTACTTTGATAGTCTAGATATCTCAAGTACTATGCTTGTTCTTATATTAAACCTATCCTTGATGATATCTATTTTGGTGACATAATGTACGCCTTACTTGTACCAACAATATTCTGAAATCCCTTTCTCAAAGAGAAACCCTCTCATTAATGGTGAGAAAATTCCCAAAGTCACAAGGAAGTGAATGCCAAAGACAGAATGGAAACCTGATTGCTCTGATACCTTATCATTTTTTTTCAATTAAGTGTGAAAACAATTTATGACATTCATTTTATTTTTACTTTTTAATTTCAAATGTTCTTCAAAGCTCCCTAGCCTCAAATTTCATTGAGAAATCAAGCTATTTGATGTACATGATACATGTGTAGTAATGCACAGCAAATTTTTTTATTAGTTGTGTTGTAAAAGAAAATACAAACACAGGCAAATAGAATGCCTCAATCTGCATGAAGAATACATCAGTTCTTTCTCTAAAGGTGGATAATATTTTTATAAAAAGACCTTTAGAATTGTTTTTAATTTTTGTATTATTTATATTAATTGTGTCATTCACAGTTAATATCATATGATATTGTTGTTACTGGGTTTAGTTCTCCTGCTTCTACTCATTGCACTTTGAATCATTTCATATAAATCTTCCCAGGCTTTTCTAAAAACATCCTGCATACCATTTTTATTAAGAGCACAAAAATTTTCCATCATACTCATATACTACAAATGGTTCAGTCATTCCCCAACTGATAGGTTTCCACACAAATTCTTATTATTTACCACCACAAAAATAGAGGTGATGAATATTTTTGTATATATTGATCCTTTTACTTTTTTATGTTTCGGGGACATAGTCTAGTAGTAAAATTACAGTGTCAGAGAATATGCACAGTTTTATAGAATTTTGGATATAGTTTTGATTTTTTTATTCTATTCATGTTTTCTGATTCTTGTTTACTTCCCAGAATATATTATCAGTTTAAGAAGATTTTTAGAAAATAAATAATTCTTCATTTTCTCTAAACCATAGAAGTTTATATTTTAGAATCTTTAAATATCATCTGTGCAATTTGATTCTAATTTGATTGATTTTAGCCAAAAGAGTAAATCTATATTTAGTCGCCTTCATTACAACACTTTTTGAAATGAACCAGTAGAGATGCAAGTGTCTTTTCTAGACAATAATATGCCCAACATTAAACATAAAAGATAATAAAATTAACAATTAGAGCAGCTTTAGGGATTTGAGTTAGTCATACTTAAGGATTTAAGTTTTTTTTTAAAAGGATAAGAAGCTCATCACATCTCAATAAATTCTCTTTCTGTGGAGAGAGAATTGGAAAATGATATATCAGCTGATGTGCAATGACTTCTTGAAATATACAGTTGGGAAAAGATGCTGCTGAAGAGTCTTATTATATACCATGTATCATAAACATCATTTTTCAAATGTGTTTTGAGTTAGTGTAGAATTCTTTAACACTATAAATAATAACATTAGAAACTGTATTTGGAGAAAAGGAATTTTTCCAATAATCTTACTTATATGTTTAAATGTTTGCAGATTTCTTAGTTCTAATAATAAAGTCCAGAGAAAAATTTACCAAAATAATGTGGTACATGGTTTTGAAGTGAGTTTTAAGTTTGATAAATTCTCAGATTTTTATGCTATTGAAATTCAAGGTTGAAAATTAATAGCTACAAAATATATCCTTTTTAGTTGGCATATTTCACAACAACTCATTGAATACGTGTAAATAATATTCACAAATCAAAAGAAAAATTACTTTTTTGAATTAAAATACAGCACATTTTAAAAAGAAATAGAAAACAACTGAATTTAGAATCAGATGCTGACTTTGAATATTTTTCCTCAATATTTTTATAATGAGCAATTAAGATAAAAAGAATTTAATAATCACCTAAGATGTGCCAGGCATTGTGCTATCCTAATTTAATATTAACAAAGAGAAATAGAGAGTTAAAACACTGGGGGGTTTTTTGAGGAAGGGTTGGGGTTTTGGTTGTTTTTTTTTAACCATAGTAATTTGCAATACTGAACCTGAAATGGAGCATCATTGTTATTGGTAATTTTCTAGTCTCATTTTTTTCTTCTATATTCCTACTCAAAGTGGGCATTTGGGTAAGTTCTCATTTGCTGGAAATGGTAGTAGGCATGCAGACAGAAGATCTGAATTTAAATACTGTTTTCCCTACTTATGTTGCGATATTGGGTAATCATGTAAATCTCTCTAAACTTTCATTACTTATTTGTACTCTAAACTCCTTTCTCTATTATAAACTCCACCAGTTATTTTGACTATGAAGTAAAACAGTTATAACTAATGTATTTTACTTCTTACTAAAATACCACTATGGTTCCTGTCAAACCCACACATACCAACACCACCACCACACACATAAACATATGTACCAACTTGTAAAATATAGAGTTGAAAATATTCACTTCAAACAAACAAAATTTTGCTATTGGAAAAAAATGGGAAATGAGATGGGTTGAGTGTGGTGGAGGGCAGGCAGTGAGAACTAAATTATCCATGCTATAGGCACTCATTTCTCTCCTCCTAGCACTCTAATTCTGAACTCTATCTCATGCCATATTGTTCACTCAAGGCTTCTCTTAATGATCATTAACTCCATTTTTTTCCGATTTAATTACTTTGAATTGAGTATTCTGTTAAGACATTAAAATGGTTATCTCTATTGGTTTGAAAGTTAAGTTTGTACTGAATTTCTCCATGTATAAGACACACCTTATTTGGAGGCCCAAAAGTTGAAAAAAAATTACATAAATTTATTGGACTCAAGTTTTATTCATCATAAATTCAAGGACCTTCTGCTTATAGCTTTCAGGCATCTTTTGGGCAAGTCTGGTACATGTATGCCTGCTTAGTCAATTTTGTTTCATGAACCTAAAGCACCAATTGTGTACTCCTTTGAAATCAGCAACTTCTTTTTCATCAGCAATTATTGCCTCCTACTGAACCATCTTTGTGGACACAGGAATTCCAATAGCCCTTTGCTCTGCAATCCATCTCTTTAATTCACTCTCTAAATCAGGCTATTTTGCTGCTTTGCCTCTCATGGCCTTCTTCTGCCCAGGTGTTTTCAATAGGATTTCTTCATCCAGTATCCAGTCTTGGATTGTTATATCAGTTGGAACAGGACCAAAGTTATGTTTAGCAGCATGATTTCCATTTACTTTTGCAAACTGTCTCACTTTGAATTCAGCCCTGCCTGAAAATCTTTTCTGAGCCATTTCTGGGCAGAACATGGCAAAATGTAACCTAATATACTGGTAACAAATGTGAAGCAATGAGCACAAAGATGTGTGAAAAGGGGGGAAATGCAATTTAAAAAAATCTACAGCCACTGCCTAAGACCAGTTTTTAGACCCCAAATTTTTCATAAAAAGGGTGCATCTCATATATGGGGAAATATGGTCATTGAAAATCCAGATTGGTCAAATTTATAAGAAAAGCAGTAAGTGTTTTAACATTTGGACCATGACAGTGTCAGAAGAGGGTAAATTCATTTATAGTAACTGCATGGTATCTTAACTGCTAACTCATTTCAGTCTTTAGTGTTAACATAAAAAAAGAAATTTTCAAAGATCAAAATGCATCATTAAATAGGCATATTCATTTACATGGCTGAAACCATTTTGACTTAAATTCACTCACAGAAGTGCCTTATTTATTTTTTTATTTGTTGTTTTATAGCAGGTTATGTGGATTTCAAAAAGGTTCAAGAGACATAGTTTCTGTGTAATTTATTCATTTTATTAAAAAGGCTAACAGGTTGTTAATAAAAAGACAGTAATATGGTTATCTCTATTAGACAACTGACAATCATGGAAGTAGGTTCACAGTTTATATACCCTTTTCAGTAGGTTTGGTTGTCATCCTATCATCATATCACCCCTAAATAGAGAAAATATCATAATACCAGTCCTCTCCCAGCAGTAGCAGACTACACTCAGGTTTGGGCTATTTAGACAAAAGGATTTGTCTCCAAGTTAGAGTAGAGCAATTGAGTTTCTATACCTTAGATTAAATTCCTTGATAGGTTGGTTAGGGTGGGAGCAAGATAGAGATTTCTGAAGAAAAACTAAACTTGAGACCTGGAAACATTTTCTTAGGGAGTTTATTGATGCTTTCTTCAATTTCTTTTTATTGAAATACGGTTAACTATATTTGTTTCCTCTTTTATTAATCTGGGTAGTTTATATATTTGTAAATATTCATCCATTTCTCTCGGATTGTCAAATTTGTTGGCATGTATTTGGGCAAAATAGCTCTGGATAGCCTAATTCATTTCCTTCTCTTTGGTGGTGAGTTCACCCTTTCATTTTTGATACTGGTAATTGTTCTTCTTTGATCATTTTTTTTAAATCAGGTTAACCAAAAGTTTATCTATTTAATTGGGTTTTTCTTCATAAAATCAACCCTTAGTTTTATTTATTAGATCAATTGTTTTCTTGGGTTCAAAGCTTTTAATGTCTCCTTTGATTTTCAGAATGTATAATTTGGTATTTAATTGAATAATATTTTAATTTGTTCTTTTTTCAGCTTTTTTTAAATTGCATATTCAATTCATTGATTGCCACTTTCTGTATTTTATTCATGAAATCAATTAAAGACATAAAATTTCCACTAAAAACTACTTTGACTGTATCCCATAAATTTTGGTATGATGTCTTATTGTCATTTTCTTGGATGAAATAGTTGATCATTTCAACAATTTTTTGCTTGATCTTCTCAGTCTTTAAAACTTAGTTTATTTTTTCCAACTAATTTCGGATTTATCTTCCCATAGCACTTTATTACATGTAATTTTTTATTGCATCATGATCTGAAAGGCACACATTTATTATGTCTGCCTTTCTACTTTGACTGTAAGGCTTGTATGTATTAGTATATGGTCAGTTTTGGTACAGGTGTCATGTACTGCACTGAAAAAAGTATGTCCTTTATTATCCCCATCCATTTTTCTCTACAAGATTATCACATCTAAGTTTTCTAAGATTTTATTCACCTTCTTAACTTCCTTCTTGTTATTTTGTGGTTAGATTTATCAAATTCTGAGAGAGGAAGGTTGAGATCTGTCTCCTTGTAACTTGTTCAACTTCTCCACGAATTTGAATGCTATTGATACAGCATATATGTTAAATAATGCTTTTGCTTTGTCTGAGATCAGGCTTATTACCCTCAATTTTTTTATTACTTTTTCTGAGGCATAATGTATTTTACTCCAGCCTTTTACCTTACCCTTTGTGTATATCTCTGCTTCAAATGTTTTATCTTGTAAATAATAAATTGAATGAATCTGGCTTTTAATCCATTCTGCTACCTGCTTCCATTTTATGGTCCAGTTCATTCCATTCACTTTTACAGTTAAGATTACTAATTCTGTATTACACTCCATGCTATTTTTTCCCTAATTTATATTTTCCTCTTATTTCTCCTCTTCAATATTTTATTCCCTTTCCCCTTTGACTTTTAATTAAATTTTAATTTTAACTTTACTTTTTCTTTTCTATTCACCATTCCTTTTACCTTTGCCTTTCTTTTTATTAGTTCCTTCTTTCCCTTTCTTTCCCCCCCTCCCCACTTCCCTTTTGGGCAGGCTAGAGTTTTAAATCCAATTGAGAATATATTTCATTCCTTCTCTGGACCAAATCTATTGAGAGAAAGATTTACTCAATGTTAGCAATCGCCCCTCTTTCCTTCACCTATAATTTATCTTTGTGCCTCTTCAAATGGTATTATTTATCCAGTAATGTCTAGCTTTCTACTAAAAATCCTTTTATTTATACCTTTATTGTTTGAATCTTGTCTTGTACCTAAAACCCCATTGTCAAAAGATACTCCTTTTGCCTGTCCTACTAGTACCATTGTCAAAGTTTGATTGATTAATTGATTGCTTGTTTGATTGATAAACATCATTGTTTCAAAATCATTAAGTTCATTTCTCCTGCTCCATTAGATTTAAACTTCTCCAGAATCATTCATCATATCAATTTATAATTGATTTATTTCACTCCCTCTTTTCAAGGAGTCTCCATGGACATACAATCCTCAGGACCCAAAACATCATGGAAAGTCAAATCATTTCGTGAACTTCTTTATTTGAATAGTAGCTGTCAATGTTAAATGCTCCTTTTGGCAGATTATTTTACTCATTTTGATAGTTGAACTCTGTTGCTGGGGCACAGGGTATATAGTCCTGAATTTTGTGGTGCTAAGTTTGGAGTCTGGTCCCTGGCTTATTGCTTGCCAAGATGTTGCCTATGCAGTGGTTTGTTTCTTCTTTTATGTCCAGACATTACATTTGCAGTGGTTTGTTCCCTACCCAGTCCTGTATATTGCCTCAGTGTTTCCAGGACTCAGACTTTGTTTGGGGTTGAGACTTTCCCTACTAGCTTGCTATCTAGCTGAGCTGATATCTGGGCTGTTATCTAGCTGCGGGATCCTGGGATGTTGTCTAACTGTGGGAACTTGGATCTGTTGTGACTAGAAGCCTTTCCTGTTTTCCCATACTGACAGGCTCCATTGCACCTTTGCCTTCAAAGAGACAGAACTTCACTGAAGATTCTCCATGATGTCTAAAGTAGAGAACTTGTTTTGCTCTTTGTTTTTAGTGGGATCTGTAGCTTTTATGTCCATGTAGAGGATTCATTTAATTTTGTATAAAGAAAAAAAATCTGGGAACATGATAACTTCATGCCAACCATCCAGGATTTGCCCTGGAAATATCCTCCTGTTACATTTAATACTCCTTAGAAATAAGATATTTCAAAGTGTCATTATCAAATATTATAAGCATAGCTTCTTTTAAAGCTATGTTTTTCAGTATATTTGCCAACTTTTCTATGACGTAAATTATAGTGACACAAAGAGAAAAAAATTACAATTTTTGAGAGTACTAAAAAATGAGGGGAGTGTTATTGGAGGTCACAGGATTGGAAAAATAATCATAGAAGATAGCTGAGAGAAACCAGGAACTTTCCTAGGTCCTCCCAGTCTTCCTTCAAATACAATGTTAATCAAGCCTCTAAACTGATTCTGGAACATTTTGCAATTACTTGATATCTGGAAAGAGCTTCAGCAAAGGTTGGTCTCAATAGAATGAAGGGGAAGTATGGACCAAAGCAGGGAGCATATCACAGAGCAAGGAACTGAGACTAACACAGAATGAGTGGAGAGGAGGCAAGTCTGAAGCTTTCAACCGTGTCTGACATCTGTAGCAGAGCCTCCTAGATCCCAGTTCATCAAGTCATGGTATAGCAAAACAGTTAGGAGGGATCCAACATAGGTAACCCAGAAGTTATTTTCAGCTGGGGTGACCGTGTTGGACAATCAACCTAATAAGCAAGTGACTAGAATTCCTAATAAAGAAAGTCTTTGAGCAGGTACCCCTCCCAACACTAGAAGCTTGTAATAGCAGAGCCCAAAATGACCAAGGAAAGACCAATAGAACTCAACTTTGAAGAGAAGTGAGAACAAAATGCCATCTCAAAGGAGGATGACAGAAAAAGTATCACATGTGAATCCATAAAGTGGGATATGAATGGATCTTCAGCTCCAAAAGACTTTCAGAAGAGCTCAAAAATAATTTTAAATATCAAGTAGAAAAAAAATGAGTAAAGAAATGCAACAGAGGGTTGACTAGGTGGTATAGTGGATAAAACACTGGCCCTGGAGTCAGGAGTACCTGGGTTCAAATCCAGTCTCAAACACTTAATAATTACCTAGCTGTGTGGCCTTGGGCAAGCCACTTAACCCCATTTGCTTTGCAAAAAAAAAAAAAAAAAAAAAAAAAAACCTAAAAAAAAAGAAATGCAAGAGAAATTCAACATCTTATAAAAGATCAAAATTTGACTGAAGAAAATTAATTCTTAAAGATACAAATGACCAAAAAGAAAAAGCAAGGAACACTTCACAAAACTAGGACTGATTAGGGCATCTAGGTGCTATAGTAGATACAGTACTAGTCCTGGAGTCAGGAGGAACTGAGTTCAAATCAAGTCTCAGATAGTTAATACTCTCTGACACTGGGGTTAAGTTAGTTAACCCCATTGTGTTGCAAAAAAAATATCAATCAAGTGGAAAAGGAGATTCAAAAGCTAACTGAAGAAAATTCCTTGAAAAATAGAAATGAACACGTCAAAGCAAATGACTCTATGAGACAACAAAACTAAAACAAAATCAAAAAATGAAAAATAGAAGAAATGTAAAATACTCATTGAAAAACAGCTGATTGGAAAATAAATCCAGAAGAAATCATTTAAAACTTATTGGACTGGACAACATCTTAAAAGAAATCATCAAGGAAAACTGCCTTGATATACTAAAATCACAGACAAATTACTTATTGAAAGAATCCAATGATCACCTCCTGAAAGAGCCTGCCAAAAGGCAGATATCAAGAAACACTGGAGTCAAATTCCAGAATTATCGAGTCAAGAAGAAAATAACTGCATGTAGACAGAAAGAAACAATTCAAAAGCCAAGGAACCAGAGTCAGTATAATGCAGGACTTGGCAGTATAAACATTAAAGGATCTAAAAGCATGGAATATCATATTCTAGAGGCAAGGGAACTTGAATTACAAGTAAAAATAAACAGTCCAACAAAATTGAGCATATTCTTTCACAGGAAAAGGTGGACATCTAACAAAACCAAAACCAAAAAATAGGTTTCATTAAAATGGAAAAGGAGGGGCCGCTAGGTGGCACAGTGGCTAGAACACCAACCCTGGAGGCAGGAGTACCTGAGTTCAAATCAGGCCTCAAACACTTAATAATTACCTAGTTGTGTTGCCTTGGGCAAACCACTTAACTCCATTTTCTTGCAAAAAAAAAGCCAAAAAAATGGGAAAAGGAAAGAAATCACATCTTCCTAAAAGTACCATGCAAAATCAAGTAAATCAATGCTAAACATATATGCCTCAAGTGGTATAAATCCAGATTCTTAGTGGAGAAGCTAAATGAGTGATAGAAAAACATAGAAAAAAATACTAGTGAAGGGCCTCAACCTCCCTCTCTCAGAATTAGATACATTTAACCAAATATACAGTGAAAAGTTAAGGAAGTGAATAAAATTTTAGAAAAGTTAGACATGATAGACATCTGGAAAAAATGAATGGGGATAGAAAGGAATATTCATTCTTCTCTGGGACTTGGAACATATACAAAAACTGATCATCTATTAGGGTATAAAAATTTCATACTCTACAGCAGAATGGCAGGAATATTAAATGCATCCTTTTCAGATCATGATGCAGCAAAAGAATGTGTAATAAATGGCCATGGAAATATATACCAAAGAATTAAATGGAGACCTAATAATCTAATTTAAAAAGTGAATGAATCAAGCAACAAATCATGGAAATAATAATTTCATCTAAGATGCTCACATTAATGACACATCATACCAAAATTTGTGGGAAACAACCAAAGCAATTATTAGAGCAAATTTTATATCTCTAAAATCTTACAGGAAAAAAATAAAGAGATCAGTGATTGGACTAAAAAATCTAGAAAAAGAAAAAAAATTGAAAATCCCTAATTAAATACCAAATTAGAATTTCTGATAATTAAAGGAGAAAATAATAAAATTGAAAGTGAGAAAATGGTTCAATAAATGTAAATAAGAGTTGTTTTATTAAAAAAAAATAAGATAGATAAACCTTTGGTTAATCTTATTTAAAAAAAAAGAAAACCAAGTTACTGTATTGAAAATGAGAAGGTTGAATTCTTCAACAATGGGGAGAAAATTAAAGTAATAATTAAGAACTCTTTTGCCCAAGCATATGCCAATAAATTTGACAATCTAAGTGAAAAGGTTGAATATTTACCAAAAAAACCCTATTAAATTGCCCAGATTAACAGAAGAGGAAATAAAATACTTAAATCATCCCATTTCAGAGAGAAATTGAACAAGCCATAAATGAACTTCCTAAGAAAAAAAGATCCCCAGAGTCAGATGGATTTAGAAGTGAATTCTACCAAACATTTAAAGAACAATTAATGCCAAGTCTATTTTTAAAAAAATATGTGAAAAATGGAATACTGGCAAAACAAAGAAAATTCTAGACTGACCTCCCTAATGAATTTGAAGAAAAAATTTAAGTAAAATTTTAGCAAAAAGATTAAAACAAATCATCACTAAGATAAAACTGTATGATTGTTGAGAGCTGCTCAGGTGAGTTTGGGTTAAAGGTCAGTTTATGACTAAAAGCCCAGGCTTAGGTGACCCTCAAGCTGAAGGCTCTCCATGGAACTCTGCTGTGATAACACAACTGTGTCATCTGTGACCTCACTCAGTGAAAGCCCTGTACCTGAACTTCTTGAATGAAGTTACATCCTACTAGGGTACATCTTGAGTAAGTTTGAGATATGTCATTGTTTTATCTTATATGCTAATTTTGTGCTTTTCTGCTATAAAAAACTGTCTGATACTGTGAATAAACTACTCTGCTAGTTGTCCTGCTCACATCCCCATCCAAGTCTATGCTTATTTCTTTTCTCTCCTGAGCCAAAATAATTCCCCTGGTGGACAGGGGAATTCAACATATGATCAGGTAGGATTTATATCAGGAATTCAGTATTGATCCAGTATTAGAAAAACTATCAGTATAACTGATGATATCAAAAACAAAATCAACAGAAATCATGATATTCTCAAAAGATGCTAAAAATTTTTTGACAAAGATAGCACTGATTCCTAACAAAAAACACAGTAGAATTATGAATAAATGGAATTTTCCTTAAAATGATCAGCAGGATCTATCTAAACGCATCATAAAGTATTATCTGCAAAGGGGATAAGCTAAAAGCTTTCCCAATAAAATCAAGAGTGAAACTAAGGTTGCCCTTTATCACCTCAATTATTCAATGTTATATTACAAATATTATCTTTAGCACTAAAAGAAGAAAAAGAAATTGAAGAAATTAGAATAAGCAATGAAGAAACAAAGCTCTTATTCTTTGCAGATTATATGATAGTATACTTAGGGAATCCTAGAACATCAACTAAAAAGCTACCTGAAACAGTAAAAAAATTCAGTAAAGTTTCAGCATATAAAAAAATTCCCACATAACTCATCAGTATTTCAACACATTGTCAACAAAGTCCAACAGAAATAAACAGAGAAATTCCATTTAAAAATTGTAAACAACATAAATTATTTTGTAATATACCTACCAAGAACAAACTATATGAAAACAAATATAAAATTTTTCACACAAATAAAATAGATCTAAATAACTGGGAAAATGCTCATGGATAGGCTGAGCTTAAATAATAAAAGTGACAGTTCTATCTAAATTAAATTACTTTATCAGTTATCAAAACTCTTTGGCATTGCCTAAAGAGTGTTGAATCACAGAAGTCAATTAGATACAAAAGAAACAAAGACTATCAAAGACTCAAACTTCTTGAATAAGAACTCACTATTTGCCAAAAACTACTGGGAAAACTGGAAAAGAGTATGGTAGAAATCAGACATAGACAAAACAACTTAGTTTCTATACTAAGATAAGGTTGAAATGGGTACAGAATTTAGACATAAGGGTGATGCCAAAAAGCCACTTAGGAAAACAACAAATAGCATATCTGTTAGATCTATGGAAAGGGGAGGAATTTATTATCAGATAAGAGACAGGAATCATTATAAAATGCAAAATGAGTAATTTTGATTAAATTAAATTTAAAAGGTTTTACACAAATAAAACCAATGCAACCAAGATTAAAAGTAATTCAGAAAGTTGGAAAACAATTTTTCCAGCTAAAGTTTCTAATACAGGACTCCTTTCTAAAATATATAGAGAACTAAGTCAAATTTAAAAAGTATTCAAGTGATTCCCAGTTGATAAATCACTAGAAAGAGTATAATTAATAGCATGGTTTTGAAGGAAGAGCATTAATCTGCTTGGTAATGATGACAATGCACTAACCCAATGCTAATAATGGTTAGTGAGTATTTAGTTAAGGTACTTTCTAGACTCCTTTTTTGTCCTCTGAATTTTATGAGCATGGCATAGGGAAGAAAGGGCTTGACTTAGAGACAAGAATGAACAACATCATCACCAACAATAGCTAACATTTATATATCTCTTGAAGGTAGATAAATCATTTATATATGTTGCCTTTTTTGACCTGCATAACAACCCATATGTGACAGGATGTCACATTATATAGAACAGTAAATGATCAGAAAGATTATGCGACTTATCCTTAGTCTTACAACTAGTTGCTGTCTGAGGTAGACTATGGATTCTGGTCTTCCCGGATTCAGGTCTTCTTGACTCCTGGTCTAGTGTTTTTTCCCACTATACCAAAAAGCTCTCTCAGATAAAACAGACCCCTGATTTCTTTCTCTGATAATAACTAGATAAGAAGTAAGTAACTTAAATTTCATTGTCCTGAAACAATGATAACTGTAATATCTACCTCATATTTAGACACACACACACACACACACACACAAACACAAAAACAGAGCTGTGATTTCATTGGCATGGTAACATGTGGTGAAGAAATTTCCTTTTCTATTGCAGACCAGAAGCTGCCCTGCAATTTAGTTTTAGTGATTTGCTCTGGGTAAATATAACTTACCTGACTTGCCCATGTCATAACACTAGTATGTTTCAAAGGTAAAACTTGATCCCAAATCTTCCTAACTTCAAATCACCTATCTGTTGTACCTCTATTCCCCATTTCAAATGATGTAATTCATACACAATTATTTTTTTCTGAGATATAAGTTCTTCAAAAATGCTAGTCTGTACTTATTCTACAATTGTTAGCTTTAGTGAATTGCCTAGGGGGAAGATGGTAGAGTAGGTCAAAAAATTCTAGGACCTCCAAATTTTCGCAACAAGACAGAGGACTGCCTCAAAGTGAATTTAGAACCCCAAATACACAAAAATTGAGTTTAAACAGTTGTCCTCTTAAGACATCTAGAGAGTACCTCCAAGGCCAGAGATTTGAACCAATTCAAGAGCAAAGACCTTAAGATAGACTTTTATTAATCAACAAAAAATAAGCACTGGGGGGACAGCT
Source organism: Macrotis lagotis (assembly GCF_037893015.1). Classification (NCBI taxonomy): domain Eukaryota; kingdom Metazoa; phylum Chordata; class Mammalia; order Peramelemorphia; family Peramelidae; genus Macrotis; species Macrotis lagotis. Next base: position 135,277,980 of record NC_133663.1, on the reverse strand, counting down.
GGGTATAAAAAGCAACCTTGGCTTCAGGAATTTTCATCTAGCATTCAATGTAAATTAGATAATATTGAAGGACCCTCTGCTATCTTGGGACACCAGACATAGCTATACTGACCCATAATAGATCTGTGTTACAGCTTCATTATAGAAGTTGGGTGAGTGTGGTAGCAGAGGGTTGGGTACCCTAGTAGCTGTGTGGAATTGCAGAAATTAAAATCCTTAGTTTTAATTCCAGAGCCGAAAGGAGATCTGAAATTTATAGCCAAGGAGAGATAGCAGGAAGCAAGTTTCTGCAGGACAATATGACTTTGTGTCCTAGCTGTGATTTAAGAATAGATCCCCTGGACAGAACACAGAAAATAAAAATAAGAAGAAACTGAGGTCTGGGCCTCCATTACCCACATTGGACTAGAACTTAATTCTGATAATAAGCTGTTAAAAATAAAACAAAACAGAATAAAATAAAATAGAAAATAAAACAAAATAAAATAAAATAAAATAAAATATTAAGCAAGAGAGAAGAACCTAAACAGAGACAGCTACTAACAGGATAGAGAAGATCTGGGTTCATATTCAGAGGAAGATAGTAAATGGGGGAAAAAACCACTTTACCATCAGAGAAAAATGTTAAATGATGACTAATGGAAAAAATGTTCTTGGAAGAACCTCAAAAGGACTTAAAAATCAAATAAGAGGCACAAGGGAAAAAAGCAGGGGGAAAATAAAAAAATTTTTAAAAATCAAAAAATTTATTAAAAGAGAGTCAGCCAATTAGAAAAAGAAATCCAAGAATTTAAAAAAGAAAGTAACTCCTTTTAAACTGGAATTGGGTAAGGGGAAATGACTTACATTATAAAAGACCAAGAAATAAAATCTAGGGAATGAAAAAAATTGAAGAGAATGTAAAGCCTCTCATCAGAGAAACAACTGATCTCGAAAAAAGATTGAGGAGAGACAATAAAAGAAGTGTTGCACTACCTGAAAGTTATGATAAAACAAAAAGAATCCTGATAACACATTACAAGAAATTATTAAGAAAAACTGTCCTTTAGTTCTAGAATAAAGCATAAATAGAAAAAATTACTACCACTTCAAATAATCCCAGAAGGAAAACTTTAAAAAAAATCATAGTGAAGTTCCAAATCTCCCAGGTTAAAAGAAAAATATGATTAGTAACAAGAGAAGAAACTTTTAAATATTGCACAACTACAATTATAAGACCTAGAAATGGCCTTAAAGCTTATACTCTAAAAAATCATAGGTCTTGGAACATTATATTTTAAAGAACATGTGAGCTGGGGTTATGTCCCAAAATAACTAACACAGAAAAGTTTAATGTAATTCTGGATGGAAAAAAATTATACACAGTTATTTTGTGCAATTATATGTCAATGTATTTAGCAATTTAAATCAAATGGAAGAGTATTTACAAATATAAAAACTGTCTAAATAAGCAGAAGAGGAAATAAAATACCTAAATAGAATTATTTCAGAAAAAGAGGAACAGATCATAAATGAGTTTCCTGAGTATAAAGCCCCAGGACCAAATGAATTTATAAGGAATTCTATTAAACATTTAAAGACTATCTAATTTCCATATTAAATAAATGATTTAGACTAATAGGGAAATATGGGGTCCTACCAATTTATTTTTATGAAACAAATATGACATTAAGACCTAAACCAGGAAGAGTAAAAACAGAAAGAAAATTATAGACCCATTTCACTAATGAAAATGTTTAAAATTAAATTCTAGCTAAGAGATTACCATATATTACAAATATTGTACATTGTGAGTAAGTGAGTTTTACATCAGGAATTCAAGGATGATTTAACATAAGAAAAACTATTACTATAATTGATAATGTCAATAGCAAAAAAAGTCTTTTGGTAAAGAACACCACTCATTTCTATTAAAAACACCTGAGAGTATAGGGCACAAGATTAATTATAATCCATCATCCTATACTATACACCAAGATAAAGTTAAAATGATGACATGAAGAGCAAGGGATTATGTCCAACCTACTTTTATTAATGAGATCATGGGACCCTGCAAATTTTCATTGTTGAATTTGCTATTTTGAGTTTATTTTAAGTTTAGCTCTGGAAAATATATTTAAAACAAAACTTAGATATCTGCCTTTTTGTTGGGTGAGCAGGTGTGAAAGGTCATAATTTACTTTAAATAAAAGGGGGGGTATTTTCAAGGTAGTTATGTTACTAACAATTAAGTGGATGAATCTTGCTTCAGTATCTCCCCAAATTTCATCAGACCACGCCTACTTGTCATGCTTTGAAAAGATCTTTTAGCATCACCAACACAGATAAATGAGATTCTAAAACTTTGAATTTTTTTTTGGAGATCTATGATGAGAGACTTTAAATGTGAATAGTATATTATAATGTCTATACTAATTCTCTGTGTAAGGAAGTTTGAAAATGTCCTTAACTGAATTGAAATCATTTTATAAGTAATGGGTTTATTTGTGTTTTGTAACTGCCTGAGATTGAGGAAATTAAATCTACAACTATTTGATTATCACTTATGAAAGTGTAAGTTTTTAAAGTTGCTGTAACAAAGTTGAAACCTGAAATGGGTAATTGATTTGTAGGGACAAGGGGTGGGGGGGGAATATCAAAGGTCATGGTCCCTTTCTGGGGTTGCTGAAATTTCTAAGCAATTAACCAAACTCACTGTAGATCTGTAGGTTTATGTGTGATGTAATAATGATTTCTAATGATTTGGTTTTTATATATCAGGAAAAATTTAAACTTGAAAAGAAAGACAAGAAAAATACTTTGGTTTTTATTATTTATAAAATATCTTTGAATCATTTCAAGGCATAAAATAAGATTGAATTCCTGAAGAATCTTATTTTGCAAGGTTAAAAATAAGAACACTTTTTACTTTATTTGCATCCTAAGAAATAAGATATAGAAATGTTATGTTAGTGATAAAGAACAATTCATGTGTCATCCTACATGGAAATTTGACTTATGACTGTTTTGCTTCATTTGGAAATAGAAATACCTGTTGAAATTATTTAAAAGTCATCTATTGTGTCCTTATTATTCAAAGGGATTCTGAAAACAATGGTTTGTTTATATCTATTTTAAACATTTTTAATAACTGAACATATATACTATAAAGAATTTGTTTATAAAAATTCCATTCCAGATGCAATTTGGGATTATTGCATTTTTGCATCCCAAGTTTTTGTTTATTATATTTCATTTAAATCATAGTCCTTATATGCAACAAATGATAAGAATGACTTGTAATTTTACTATGGATCTCTGGCTCATACTGATGAAAAATTATAATCACCAAATGGTACATCATTTAGAGTTGAATTCACCTGAAGTTCTGATTATAGGAAATTTCTATCTGTAAATTATATTGCTATCATATATATATATATATATATATATATATATATATATATATATATAATATGTGTATATATTGCTTATTGATTTGATTTGTTTATGACATCAAATTTGTTAATAAAAGTGATATTACTGCACAAGTGATGTCAGTTTGACATTCATAACTGTAGGTGGAATTCTCATGAGAAGGTTCTGCTGAAGGAACAACTACCAGCACAGCTAAGGTACCATCTGGCAAACCTGAAGCCTGGCTTGTTGCAATGTACTGCCTCAATGACCTCTGCCTAAAACAGGCATCCAAATAAATAAGGAAACATCCTTTTATGTCCCTGCTTGCTCTTTATATCAAATTACAATAATCATGTTAGGTGAAGAGTGTTAATTATTTTTAAACCAGGAATAAACATGTAAGTCTTTTGACATCCAGTTTCTAAATTCTAATAGTCAGATAAGCAGTGTTTGCCTTGGTATCTGTTAGTAGCTACATATTCCTGTAGTAATTGAGATCCTTTAATTTCTCACAATGCTATTGAGATATTTAGCCAAATGATAAAGATTTGTGACATCAAGATATGATTATCAGAATAGGCCACAGTTTTTTTTTTTAAGGATAGAAATATCAGCACTAATTACATCATAAGGATGGCCTGTGGTTTATTTTTTAATCATCTTAAAAAGAGATCCACACCAGCCCTGGAGTCAGGAGTACCTGTTAGGTTTATGTGAGGTAAATGGGGTTAAGTGGCTTGCCCAAGGCCACACAGCTAGGTAATTATTAAGTGTCTGAGACCAGATTTGAACCCTGGTACTCCTGACTCCAAGGCCGGTGCTTTATCCACTATGCCACCTAGCTGCCCCTTTATATATGCCATTCTTGAATTTTGGTTACAATTCAAGTTGATCTGCAACTTTTAAAGAACTCGTTTTTATATTAGAATCCATATCCTTAACAAAGTATTGCTTATATTAATTTTTATGAGCTGACCAGAGTTGTAGATAACTTGATCTGGCAGTTCTAAATTTATTTTTTAGCAATGGAAATGTAAGTTCTGATCTGATTTCTCAAGGAAAATAGTGTATTAAGATGTTCTTTTTCCAGAAAACAATATCTTTCCAACTAACCTGAGCTGGAGGAAATCTCTCCCTGAGATCAAACCTAAATTAGACATGTTAGGTACACTGATTCAATCACCAAAAGGCCTAATCTTTGTTGAAGGTCTTATTTTGTTTCCCTGCATTGCTATTTTTCCAAGGTCCTTCCTGAAGCTCCTGGTACTTCTCCTTACTAGCCCATTTCTGAAATTTCCAACACAGAGTTTAATCTTTCTTGTTAGATTCATTTCCTCCAGATTACAAGGGATGCTTCTCAAATCTAGTGGAATATTATTCTGTACCAGAACCGAGGAGTCAGGACCCTTGGATACTACCTCAGCCAATTCTTAGATTCACCTCTGACTCCACCTCAACTAGGATCTGTTATTTAGAGACAGTTCTACATCCACCTTTCAACTGGGAGTAGCCTCAGAAGAAAAGAGATCTCCCCAACTCCCAAATAAATTTGGTCCTAAATTGTTTAAGTGGGGAATGAAGTGGGGGGGACATATTAGACTGAGAAATATCTACTGATCATGTACCTTTCCCTACTCCTATCCCATTATTCAAGTCATTGAGATGGTCAATGAACTTTAGTACAGCACTTTGCCCCTCACTGAAACACTATGAGCAAACCATGAATCCCTGTCCAAGTCAGAAAGGATTAACTCTTTAGACTTATGCTTCTCATCAACATATCCCTTATTATTTCATCTCAGCTTTTTGAGCAACCTGTCCTCTCACCTACTTCTATGTCTCCCTACATTTCCTTATGTTTCCCTATGTACTCCTTAAAAGCTTATCCTGTACTAAGCACTTGCCTTCTGGTGAAGCTAGCCTATTCTTGTGGAACAAGATCCCCCAGTTCATTACCTCCTCCTATACCTATATTCCTATACGTATCCTCCTATAGTCATGCTCTTATACCTTCTCTTACAGCTGATCATCTTATGGCAGCTTAGGTTGTTTAGGTTACTTAGGGAACAGTGGTTTCCAACTGCCTTTGCTCTTTCCTTCATTTAGCTTCGACTATGCTACATATATGTATATATCTATGTGTACATATATAAATACATATGTGTGTTTGTATTTTCACAAAACTTAAACTTTCTCATCTCTAAAATTAAAATAAAAAAGAAGATCAAGGAATAATCTACCTGTCAGTTCTATGGGTTGGGGAAGAATTCATAACCAAAGAAGAGCTAGAGCCTAGCAAAATGTAAACTATATAATTTTGATCATATTAAATTAAAAATATTTTATACAAATAAACCAATACAACCAAGAATAGAAGGAAAACAGAATCTGGAAAACAATCTTTCCAGTAAATGTCTCAGATAAAGGCCCCATTTCTAAAATATAGAGGACTGGATCAAATTTTTAGAATACAAGCTATTCCCCAAATGATTAATGGTCAAAGAATAAGAGTAAGCAGTTTTGAGATGAAGAAATCATAATTAGAGGCATTTGAAGAAGGATTCTATATCACTTGTCATTCGAGAAGTACATATTGATCCAACAATAACTATACTAGGTTTTTATCCCAAAGAAATCATTAAAAAGAGGAAAGGACCTACATGTGCAAAAATATTGTTAGCAGTTCTTTTTGTGATGGCAAAATATTGGAAATTGGGAGGATGTCCATCAATTGGGAAATGACACAACAAACTTTGGTATATGAATGTAATGGAATAACTATTATGCATAAGACATAATAATAAGGCAGAAAACCTGCAAAGACTGGTATTAATCAATCAAAATGAAATGAGTAGAACCAGAAAAAATATACACAGTATCAGTGACATTGTATGATGATCAGCTATAAATGGCTTAGCTTTTCTCAGCCACACAATGATCCAAGACAAGTAGAAAAGGTCCAAAAAGGAAAATACTATCCATATCCAGATAAAGAATTGATGGACTCTGAAGCATATTTTTTTCAAAAAGATCATTCTTTTTTGTTTTGATTTGTTTTGTCTTCAACAACTGAATATGAAATATGAATATGAATATGAAAATATTTTACATTATGGCACATGTATAATCTATATCAAACAGTCTACCATTATCAGAGGAAGAGAGGGAAGGGTGGGAGAGAGGGAGGAAGAAAGAGTTAGAATTCAAAATCTTTTAGCAATGAATACTAAAAAATTTCATGTATCTACATGTATATATATATATATGTTTATGTATATACATATATATGCACACACCAAAAAAAATCTGAAAGTATAGATACAAATGGAATTTTTGATAAATTGATAAGAAGTACTTAACTAAAAATTAGTAAAACAGGATTTAATAATAACTTAGAAAAATTTCCAGGGAGATAAGGTATGAAGCAAAGATACTGTCACCAATATTATTCAATATTATATTGGAAATTCCAGCCAAAGCAAGAGAAGAAAAAGAAATAGAAAGAATCAGAATTAGGATTGAAGTAATAAAATTATCTCTTTTGCAGATAGTATGGAGATATACTTGGAAAATCCTAAAGGCTGAACTATGAAGATAGATTAATAATAATAATTATTATTATTATTAATATTAATATAATATTAATATTAATTAATATTAATATTAATAATAATTATTATTATTATTATTGTTGTTATTATAAGAAGAAGAAGAAGAAATTTTAGCAAAATAGTAAGATATATAATAAACCTATGGAAATATATATCACCATCTTGCACAAGGAAATAGTAAGATGCCCCATTTAAAATAACTCTAAGGGGTGGCTAGGTGGCATAGTGGATAAAGCACTGGCCCTGGAGTCAGGAGTACCTGGGTTCAAATCCAATCTCAGACACTTAATAATTACCTAGCTGTGTGGCCTTGGGCAAGCCACTTAACCCCATTTGCCTTGCAAAAACCTAAAAAAATAAAATAATTCTAGTTAGTATAAAATACCTGGAGTAACACCTGTCCAAAGAATCTCCCAGGATATATATGAGCAAAATCATACAAAAATAAAAATTTTGTATATTAATAAAATCAGATTTAAATAATTAGAAAAAATATTCTTCTTGGTTAGACAGAGTCAACATAATAAAAATGGCAATTTTTACCTAATGCAACATATATATATATATATATATATATATATTTATATTCAATGCAATCAAAAATAAATTTCTGCTTCCTTCTATTTTTGGCAGCATTGATTTTCTTAGTGCAAAGCTTTTTTAAATTTAATATAGTCAAAATCATTCATATTACAGGCCATAATGTATTCTAATTCCTGTTTGGTCATAATTTTATCCATTTTCCATAGATCAGCTCGAGTATTTCTTGGTCTATTAATTTATCTATGGTGTCACCTTTAATATATAAATCCTGTACCCTTTTTGACCTTATTTTGGTATAGGGTGTGAGATGTGGGGTCTATGTCTAGTTTTAGGCTAACTATTTTCCAGCTCTCCAAACAATTTTTGTCAAATAGTGCGTTCTTGTCCCAGAAGCTGAAGTCTTTGGATTTCTCAAATGGTAGATATTTACTATGAATTCTTTTGAACCTATCCTAATCCACTGATCCATTACTCCATTTCCTAGACAGTGCCAGACAGTTTTGATTACTGCCACTTTATAGAATAACTTTAGATCTGGTAGAGCTAGGCTACCTTCCCTTACATTGTTTTTCATCAGTTCCCTTGCTATTCCTGAACTTTTGTTGCTCCAGATGATTTTGTTACTATTTTCTCTAGCTCAGTAGTTATTTGATAGTTTGATTTGTATGGCACTGAATAAGTAATTCAATTTGGATAGAATTATCATTTCTTTTATATTAGTTCAACCTATGCTACATATATGTATATAGATGCTAATCATGTATATAATATAATATATGTATATAATTGCTAATCAGGAGCAATTGACATTTTCCCAGTAATTTAGCTCTAACTTTATTTGGGTGAAAAGTACTTTAAAATTGTATCCATACAGTTTCTGTTATTGTCTTGGGAGGCAGATTCCCAGGCATTTAAGATGTTGTCTATATTTATACTAAATGGAATTTCTCTTTCTTTCTCTTACTCTTAGGCTGTGTTGTTCATATATAGATATACTGATGAATTATGTGGGTTTCTTTTATATGCTACTACATTGCTGAATTTAATTGTTTCAATGAGTTTTTCAGGTGATTTTCCCAGATGCTTTAAGTATACATCATATCATTTGCAAAGGGTGAAAGCTTTGCTTCCTCATTGCCAATTCTGATTCCTTCAATTACTTTTTCTCCTCTTATTGCTACAGCTAGCATTTATAATACTATATTGAATAGTAATGGTAATAATGGATATCCTTGTTTCTTCCCTGATTTTACTGGAAATTCTGCAAGTTTATTTCCATTGTATATAATATTTGTTGATGGTTTTAAATAGATACTATTCATTATTTTAAGGAAAACTCTATTTATTCCTAAACTTTATAGTGTTTTTAATGGGGATGGATGTTATATTTTATCAAAGGCTTTTTCAGCATCTATTAAGATAATCATTTGATTTCTTTTGGTTTTGTTATTGATATATTCAATTATGTTGAGTGTTTTCTTAATAGTGAACCATCCTTGCCTACCTGGTATAAATCTTACCTAATCATGGTGTATAATCCTAGTAATAATTTGCTGTAGTCTCATTGATAAAATATTATTTAATATTTTTGCAACAATACTCATTAAGGAGATTGGTTTGTAATTTTCTTTGTCTGTTTTGTTTCTTCCTGGTTATCAGCACCATGTTTTTGTCTTAGAAGGAGTTCGGGAGAACACTTTCTTCTTCTTCTATTTTTAAAATAGTTTATATAGAATAGTAATTAATTGTTCATTAAAGGTTTTGTAGAATTCACTTGAAAATCCTTCTGGATCTGGAGAGTTTTTCTTAGGGAGCTTATACATGAATTCTTCAGTTTCTTTTCCTGAAATGGGGTTATTTAAGTAATTTATTTCTTCTTCTGTTAATCTGGGAAATTTGTACTTTTTCAATATTCATCCATTTCACTCAGTTCATCCAATTTATTGGCATATAATTCTGCAAAGTAGCTCTCAATTATATCTTTAATTTCCTTCTCATTGGTAGTTAATTCATCCTTTCATTTTTGATACTGCTAATTTGGTTGTCTTATTTATTTTTTTTAAATCAGACTGACCAAGGTTTGTCTATTTTATTGACTTTTTTTCATAAAACCAGCTCTTAGTTTTATTTATGAGATCAATGGTTTTCTTGCTTTCAATTTTATTAATCTCTCTTTTGATTTTCAGAATTTCTAATTTGGTATTTAATTGAGGATCTTTAATTTGTTCTTTTCCCTAGCTTTTCACATGCCTAATTAATTGATTTCATCTTTCTCTATTTTGTTGATATAGGTATTTTAGAGATATAAATTTCCTTGTCAAAACTGCCATGCTGCATCCCATAAATTTTAGTATGATGTCTCATTACTATCATTTTCTTGGATATAATTATTAAATTTTTCTATTATTTGCTGTTTGATTCAACCATTATTTTAAATTGTTATTTAGGTTCCAATTAGCTCTTGTGTTATTTTTCCATGACACTTTATTACATGGAATTTTTATTATATTATGGTCTGAGAAGTGTGTATTTATTATTTCTGTCTTTCTACATTTTATTATAAGATTTTTGTGCCCTAATACATGGTCAATTTTGGTATAGGTGCCAGTACTGTAGAGAAAAAGGTATATTCTTTTCTATCCCCATTGTTTTCCTCCAGAGATCTATCATTTTTAAGATTTCATTCACCTTCTTAACTTCCTTCTTCTTTATTTTTTATTAAGATATATCTAATTCTGACAGAAGGAGATTGAGATGCCCTTTTATTAAAGTTTTGTTGTATCTCCTTATCATTCAATCAGCTTTTCCTCTAAGATTTTGGATGCTATACCACTAGGTGCATACATGTTTAGTAATGATATAGCTTCATTATCAATGGTGTCTTCTATGAAAATGTTTCCTTCCTTATCCCTTTAAATGAGAACAATTTTTGCTTTTACTTTATCTGAAATTAGGATCACTACACCAGGTTTTTTCCTACTTCTGCTGATGTATAATATAATTTGCTACAATCATTTACCTTTACCCTAGTGTGAATCTCTCTGTTTCAAATGTGTTTCTAGTAAAGAAAATATTGTAAGATTCTGGTTTTTAATCCATTCTGCTATCCTCTCCCATTTTCAAATTTACAGTTAAGATTACTAATTCTGTATTTCCCTCCATGATACCTTTCCCCCTTAAAATTTTTCTCTTTCCCTTCCTCTTATGCCTCCTCACTAAAATTTTACTACCTTTTCCCTTTTACTTTTCTTTTAAGATATAATTTTCAGTTTATTTTCATTTATACCTTCACCTTCCCTTTGTCAGCACCTTCTTCCCTTATCTTTCCATTTCCAGATATCCCCCTTCTCTATAGATGGATAAATTTTTAAACCCAAGCAAGAAGGTATCATTCCTTCTCTGGGCCAAATCTATTGAATAGAATTTACTCAGAGTTCACAGGCACCCTTCATTCTCTTGAGAATTATAAATCTTTGTGCATTTTTACTGGGTGTTATTTATCACTCTTGTACTATTAATAAGATATCATCAATCACTGCTTGATTATTTGATTTCTTGATTAAACCCATATTGTTATCAAGTTATCATGACATATTGATTGCTTGATTGCTTTATAAGCAGCACTGTCTCAACATACATCACATTGTAACTATATTCATCTTTTAGCTTACACCATTTTCAAGTCCTCCCCATGTATACACAATCATCTTCCTTGAGCCAAAGTATCATCATCCAAAGCTATATCACTTCTTGAACTATTTTTCCCCTCCCCCCAGGCTTATTTTTCTCTCACTGTCCCCTCCCTCCCAGGTATTTATCCCCTCATTAAGTGAAGCACAGCTGATTTGCTCTCTCATATTACCCTTGGTTTGAAGCTCAGATGAAGTCAAACCCTGATCTAATTAAGTAAAAGAAACTTAAAGATCTCTAATTACTTGGAAGTTCTGAAGGTTTCACCTGAGAACTATAAAAATGATTATAAGTTAGAGGAGACACTGACTCATGTCTGCCCAGATTATGATGCCCTCATTAGTCAAGGTGCTAAGCTTTTGTCAGCACAGCAGAGTTAAAGTGGGTCAATAGATAATGAGATACCTAAATTTAAAGTTAACACCCCTGCTTTTCATTACAGCATTTTGTCTTAAACAGTGATATCATCTTAGACATCTTCAGTGGGGAGACAAATCTTAACTATAACCATATGCTTTAAGTTCATTCTCTTAATTATGTTTAACCCTTCAATTATCCTAAGAGAAATAAGGTTTTAAAGAATTGGGAGTGTTATAACTTCCCTCTTAGAACTGTGTACAATTTGATGTTCTTGGCATTTATTTTCTTTTGTTTTGTTTATTCCTTGCCCTTTTCATTGACCATTTTATGCACTCTTGAGTCCTGTATTTGGCAATAGAATTCTCTATTCAGTTCTGGTCTTTGTGTCAGGAAATTCTGGAAGTCCTCTATTTCATTGAACATCCATCTCATTCGACCCTGACAGTATATGCTGAATTTTACAGGGTATTACATTCTGGGTTGTAATGTCAGGTCCTTTGCTTTTGGATATATATGGAATTTCAGGTCTTCTGATCCTTCATTGTTGAGGCTGATAGGTCTTGTATGAGTCTAATTATGTTTTGTTTGTATTTGAATTGTTTTCTTTTAACTGCTTGCAATACTCTCTCCTTTATTTGTGAGTTCTGGAATTTGACTAAAACAACCCTTGTAGTTTTTATCTTGTCTTTCTGAAAGAGTTCTCTGGATTTTTTTTTAATGGTTATAATATTTCCTTGTTCTAGCAGATTTGGACAATTTTGACTTATAATTTCCTGCATGTTGTTTTCCATATTCATTTTTTGATCTTGTCTTTCTGGTAGTCAGATCATTTGTAGATTTTATCTTCTGGATCTATTTTCCAGATCATGTGTTTTCCATAAAAAATATTTTACATTTTCTTCAAATTTTTAAGTCCATTGTTTTCCTTGATGGCATTTTGTAGTCTCTTCCATTCATTGGTTTCTTTTTGCTCAATTCTAATTTTTAGGGTTTTATTTTATTGACATTCACTCAATTTCCATTTCTTTGCCATAACAAACAGAACTACTATGAATATTTTTATACAAGTAATATTTTTACACATTTTCATGATCTCTTCAGAGTATAGACCTGGTAGTGGTATTGCTTGATCAAAGGGTATGCACATTTTTATTGCGGTTTGGGCATAAATTCAAGTTGCTCTCTAGAAAGGTTGGATAAGTTCACAGCTCCACCAACAATTTATTGGTGTCCCAGATTTCCCACATCCCTTTAACATTAATCATTGTGCTTTCTGGTCATATTGGCAGGTCTGAGAGGTGTGAAATGGTACCTCAGAGATGCTATAATTTGCATTTCTCTAATAAGTGGTGATTTATAGCAATTTTTCATAAGACTATAGATCAATTTGATTTCCTCACCTGTAATTGCCTTTGCATATCTTTAACAATTTGTTAGTTGGGGAATGGCTTGTTTTTAAAAAAAAATTTGACTCTGTTCTCTCTATATTTTAGAAATGAGTGCTTTGTCAGAAATACCAGTTATAAAAATTGTTTCCCAATTTACTACATTTCTTTTCATCTTGATTACATTGGTTTTGTCTGTGCAAAACCTTTTTAACTTAATTTAATCCAAATTATCTAATTTGTTTTCAGTGATGTTGTCCATCTCTTTCTTGGTCACAAACTGCTTCCCTTTCTATAGATCTGACAGGTAAACTATTCCTTGATTTGCTAGTTTTCTTATAATATTGTTTATTATTTCTTTTTATTTTAGGTTTTTGAAAGGCAGTGGGATTTAGTGGCTGGCCCAAGGCAACAGCTAGGTAATTATAAACTGTCTGAGGTCAAATTTGAACTCAGGTAATCCTGATTCCAGGGCCAGTGCTTTATCTACTGTGCCATCTAGCCACCCACTGTTTTATTTTTTATTTCTTAAGCCTGAATCCATTTCTGCCATATTAACTTCCAGTTTTCCCCAACAGTTTTTAATCCCAGCAGCTGGACTCTTTGGGGTTTATCAAACAGCAGATTACTATGATCATTTCCTGCTATTGTACCTAATCTATTCCACTAATCCACCACTCTATTTCTTAGCCAGTACCAGACAGTTTTAATGATTGATGCTTTATAATATAATTTAAATCTGGTGGGGCTAAGCCACCTTCTTTTGTACTTTTTTTCATCAAATCCCTGTAAATTATTGACATTTTATTTCTCCATATGAATTTACTTACAATTTTTTGTAACTCATTAAGAAATTTTTTGTAATTTTGATTGGGAGGGCACTAAATAAATAGTTTAATTTAGGTAGAATTGTCATTTTATTGTATTAGTTCAGCCTACCCATGAGCAGTTGATATTTGTCCAATAATTTAAATCTGATTTTATTTGTTTGAGAATTGTTTTGTAATTGTTTCAAAAACTTTCTGAGTCTGCTTTGGCATGTATACTCCAGAATATTTTATATTGTTTAACATAGCTTTAAATGGGATTTCTCTTTCAAGCTCTTACTGCAGAATCTTGCTAGTCATATATAAAAAGGTTGTAGATTTATGAGGGTTTATTTTATATCCTGTGACTTTGATAAAGTTGCTAATTGTTTCCAGTAGTTTTTAGATGATTTTTTTTTATGGTTCTCTAGGTAAATCATCATGTCATCTGCAAAGAGTGTGAGTTTTGTCTCTTTTTCTTCTCTTATTGCTGGAGCTAATATTTCTAATACAATACTGAATAGTAGTGGTGATACTAGGTATCCTTGTTTCACCCCTGATTTTATTGGGAATGCCTCTATCCTTTTCCCATTACATATAATGCTTTTTGATGGTTTGAGATAAATACTGCTTATTATTCTAAGATACAATCCATTTATTCCTATGCTCTCTAGTGTTTATAGTATGAATGGGTGCTGTACATTGTCAAAAGCTTTTTCAACATCTATTGCTATAATTATATGATTTCTGATAGGTTTGTTATTGATACAATTAATTATAATAACAGTTTTCCTAATATTGAAACAAACCTGCATTCTGGGATAAATCTTACTTGTTTGTAATGTATTTTCAAAGTGATAACTTATTGTAATTGTTTTTCTAAGATTATATTTAATATTTTTGCATCTATATTCATCAGGGAAATAGGTCTATAATTTTCATTCTCTGCTTAGCATTTCCTGGCTTAGGTATCAGCACCATATTAGTGTCATAGAAAGAGTTAGGCAGAGTTCTGTCTTCAATTATTTTTCCACAAAAGTTTACATAGAATTGGAACACATTGTTCCTTAAATGTTTGTTTGAATTCACTTGTGAATACATCTGGCCATGGAGATTTTTTCATATGGAGTTCAATAATGGCTTGCTGAATTTCTTTCTCTGAGATAGGGTTATTTAGGTATTTAAATTTCTCTTCGCTTAACCTGGGCAACTTATATTTTTGAAAATATTTGTCCATTTCACTTAGATTATCAAGTTTATTGACATGGAGTTGGGCAAAATAATTTCAAATTATTACTTTAATTTCCTCTGCATTGTTGGTGAGTTCACCTTTTTTTATTTATGATACTAGCAATTTGCTTTACTTCTTTCTTTTTCTAAATCAAATTAACCAGAGCTTTATCAATTTTATTTTTTTCCATAAAAACAACTCAGCTTTATTTATTAGTTCAATAGTTTTCTTGCTTTCACTTTTCTTAATTTTTGCTTTTAATTTATAGAATTTCTAATTTGCATTTAAATGGATGTTTGTAATTTGTTCTTTCTCTAATTTTTTAGTTGCATATTTAGTTCATTGATTTCTTCTTTCTCTAATTTATTCATGTAAGCATTTAAGGATATAATATATAACCTGAGAGCTGTCTTCCCTGTGTCCCATAAGTTTTGGTATGTTGTTTCATTATTGTCATTATCTAGGATGAAATATTTAATTCTTTCTATAATTTTTTGTTTGATCCACTCATTATTCAAAATATGGTTATTCAGCTTGCAGTTAGTTCTGGGTCTATATATTCCTGGCCCAATATTGCATATGATTTTTATTGCATTTTATTGCATTGTGATTTGAGAAAGATGTATTCACTATTTCTGCCTTTCTGCAATTCATTATTAGGTTTTTATGCCCTAGTACATGGTCATTTTTTGTATGAGTACAATGTACTGCAGGAAAAAAATATATTCCTTTCTATCCCCATTCAGTTTCCTCCATAGTCTATTATATCTAGGTTTTCTAACAATATATTTACATTCTTAACTTACTTCTTGTTTATTTTATGGTTAGATTTATCTAAATCTGAGACCGGGAGGTTGAGGTCTCCCACCAGTAAAGTTTTACTGTCTATGTCTTCCTGTAACTCCTTCAATTTCTCCTCTAATAATTTTGATACTCTACCATTGGGTGCATACCTATTTAGTATTGCAATTACTTTTTTGTCTATGGTACCCTTTAGAAAGATATAGCTTCATTCCTCATCTCTTTTAAGGACATCTATTTCTGCTGATGTTTTGTCTGAGATAAGGATTACTCCCCCTGCTTTTTTTTCACTTCAGCTGAAGCAAAATATATTTTGCTCCAACCTTTTTTACCTTGACTCTATATGTATCCCTCTGCTTCAAATGAGTTTATTGTAGGATTCTGGTTTTTAATGGAGTCTGCTATTTGATTACATTTTATGGGAGAGTTCATCCCATTCCTATTCAAAGTTATAATTACTAACTCATTATTTCCCTCCAATATATCTTCCCTCTGTTTGTATTTTCTTCATTTTTCATTTTATTCATATTCCCCAGTATGTTGTTTCTGAATACAACCACCTTCAGGGTGTTTGCTCCCCTATATCCAACCCCCTCCCCTTTCTTTCCACTTTTCATTTACCCCCTACTTCTTTCCCTTTGTTCTGTTAGTTCTCCTTTTCCCATTTTAATACTTGAAAGGTAAGATAAGTTTCTTAACTTATCTGAGTGTATCTATGTTAACTTTAAACCTAATCTGATGAGAGTAAGATTCAGGTAGTTCTCAACTCCTCCATTCTTCCACTCTATTGCAATAGGTCCTCTGTATCTCTTTGTAATGAGATTTACCCCATTCTGTCTCCTCCATACTCCTATCTCTTTACTGTCCTCCTTTTAGGGAGGTGTTGTTTTTAAATCATTCAGTCTAATTCACAGAAAAGACATGAGTGTCCATCACTTCTGGATATGTATAGTCTCTCTAATAAACTCTCTAATAGAGTGAAAATTCTCAAGAGTTATGAGAATCTTTCTCCCAGGTAGGGATATGGCCAGTTTCATCTTACTGGATAGCAGTTTTTTTCCTTTGCCCATTTTTTACCTTTTCATTTGTCTCTTGGGTCTCCTGTTTGAAGTATAAAGTTTCTATCATACTCTGGTCTTTTCATCAGGGAAATTTGGAAGTCTCCTGTTTCATTATATGTCCATCTTTTCCCCTGAAAAAGAAAGCTCAATTTTGCAGATAGTGAATTCTTAGCTGCATTCCAAGCTCCCTTCCTTTTTGGAATATTGCATTCCAGGCCTTTTGATCCCTTAATGTTGATCTACACATTCCTGTGTAATCCTTACTGTCACCCATTGGTATCTAAATTGTTTGTTTCTGGCTGCTTTCAGGATTTTCTTTTTTATCTGATAGTCCTGGAATTTGGCCACAATATTCCTTCATTTGGGGATCCCTTTACAGAGGAGATTAATATATTCTTTCAATAACTATTTTGCCCTCTGGTTCCATGATGTCAGAATAAATTTTGATTGCTAAATCCTGTAATATATATAGTCCAGACTTTTTTTTTCTTTTTGATATTTTCAGGGAGTCTAATCATACTTAAGTTGTCTATCCGGTTCTGTTCTCAAGGTCAGTGGTTTTACCAATGAGGTACTTTACATTATCTTCTATTTTTTCAATTTTTGATTTTGTTTACCAGATTCTTGTTGTCTCATGAATTCATTAGTTTCCACAGATTCATTATTTTTTTTAGAGAAGAATTTTCTTCATTTACCTTTTGCAAGTCCTTTTCCAATTCGTCAGTTCAGTTTTTGAAGGAGTTTTCCATTTCACCAATTGAGGTTTGAGAGAATTATTTTTTTTGTTCATTTGTCCAATGGTATTTTCCAAGGATTTGTTTTCTTGTTGCAAGGTATTAATTTTCTCTCCCAAATTTTCCAAATGATTTTTAAACTCCTTCCTCATTTCTTCAATGAAGTATTTCTATGCTGGGCACCAAATCATATTCTCCTCAAAGGTTCTAGGTCTCTCTGAGGGGCTTTACCATCTAGGTAATTTCTATGGACTACCACCCCCCCTTACCACTGGCCTTTCTTCAATTTCTTAAATCTTGTGTTGGGGGAGGGGCTGGTTCATTTTGGTTTGGTGTTGAGATCTCTAGGGGCTATGGCTCACTGGGTTTAGTAACTCCATGTGGACTGGCTAGTAGGGGGTGCTGATTACTTTATCTGGAGTGTCTGTGACCTTGATTTGAGGGTCTTTCCTTTGGCCTGGATGAGTTGGGTGGTACTCTTGGATACTTTTATCCTTGAACAATGTGGACTGTGCCCTGGGGCAAGGTAATTAATCTCCCTATTCATCTTAAGGAGCTCTGCTGCCCACTCCTGAGTCTGGGAGTGAGGGTGGGAGGGGAGTGTTACTGTGTTTGTCCCGGGGAAGAGAGTTCAGCTGAAATGAATGTATGGAGTCCAGGGTGCTCCAATGAGGCTGAGGCTGGAGGGTGAGTTGTAGACTGTAGCTGGATATTGATCTCCTGGGGTCCTCTGGTCTGGAGGACCAATAGCCCCAATTGGCTCTTGGACCACGACTCCTACAGTCAATGCCTCTGCAGCTAATCCTAGGTTAGTATGGCTATCAACCCAGCCCTCCTAGCTCTCTGCTCTCTGCTCCAAGCTCACCCACCATTCCCAAAGATAAACCTTGAAGTAGATATTCTTCTCCTTGCTTCTTTTTCTGGGTTTTCTCAATAGAATTTCTATTAAGAGTCTTGTTTCCTATTATATATGAGGAAAGATCAGGAGACCTTAGCACAGTGACTATCTTCTCTCTGCCATCTTGACCAAAAGTCCTTGTGATTCCATTTTAAAGGTGTTGAATTCTCTGTTCAATTTTTCATAATTTTCTGGTATGACTCTCATTTATTTTTTCCTTTTTCCTTCTTTCTGTCTTTGTTAGCATTTAAATTAGTTTTTAAGCTCTTCAATGAGCTTTTGAATTTCAGTCAAATTTATAGACTGTTTTGAAACTTCCCCTGTGAGTGATTTGTCCCTGTTGTCTTCTTCAGACATGGCATTTTTATCCTTTTTGTCTGTAAAATGTTTTCTATAGTGAGCACTCTTTTAGGTTTTTTTCTCATATGTGTTGTTTTAACTCTGCTCCTTGGGTATAGGGTCTATAGATCCAAGCTTTTTTTTTTTTTTAGTGGGGATGGGTTCTGATCCCTGGCTTGTCTTTAGCCAAGATATTTCCTATGTAATCCAGGCCTTGCCTTTGCAGAGGTTTGTTTTCTCCTTTATGTCCAGCTTCTGACTTAGCAGAGAGGTTTAGATTCTCCCTATGGTCTGGTATAATTTTGCTGTTGTCAAGCTGTCAGGACCTGGATTACCCTGTCACTAAGAGCCTCCTGCTGGCTTTCCCAGATCTCTTGCCTCCTGGGTCTAAGAATCCTGAAGATCCTCCAACAATGTCTGCTATTGAAAACTTCTTTGAATCTTCTCTTTTTCTTGGTGTGATCTGGAGGTTGAATGTCAGAATAGAGGTTTCATTTATCTTTAGTAGAGAAAAGTTCTAGGAGCAAGTTAGCTTTGCACAGCTGTCTTGACTCATTCCAGAAATCCTTGCCTCTACTTTCCCTCCAAGTTAGCCATAACCTATTCCCTTTCAGAGAATCACTCCAATCTCTTGACATTAATTCTTCTGATAGTCACTTTGTCTTGGGACTGCCATGTTGGTTGAATCTGAATATTTAGCTTTTAGAAAATGTCAATGATCAGTCCAGCACTTTGCACCACACATTGCCTTCATCACTCTCACATCCTTTCTATCCCTTCTCCTTATAATCACATAGTCAATTAGGTGTCAATGGTTACTGAAAGAGTGAAACCAGAAAGTTTTATTACATTTAGGTAAACAGAAGCCAATGTTTGTTGTAATGAGGTCATGAGACCTTCAGTATTAAGTGACCATTGCTGATGCTGTTTCCATCTCCATTCTTCCCAAGGACTTTCTGTCATGTCTCATAGTCTGAGCCTACTATAAAGGAACCCATAAATATAAGCTTATCTTTGTTTGGTATATTGTGATAAGAGTCTCCAAATTTTTATAAAATTTTTCTTTGGCCTCATCAGAGTTCTACATAGACTCTGATGATGGTGGTGTGGCATCTTCCTGTAAGGGGCAATTTCATTGTCATGACTTTGTCATTCACTCCTTATAAAAGATATATAAGCTTGTCGTTTAGATTAGTTTTACTTGCATAACCTACCCCAGCTTCATGGTGCTCCCCTTCACTGCAGTCACTCCAGAAAAACATGTATTTGGATCCAAGTTTAGTACATTGCCCCCTCATTTGATAGGCTTGTTTTACTCAGGGCTGTTATTAGAAAGCAATACCTGCTAAAGTCTCTTGAAACAAGAGCTATTTGTATTTCTGGTCATTTGATTCTTGTGTTGTCTATGAGTAAGACCACATTTGATGGTAAGTGGAATCATCTTTTGCAATTTTTGAGTGTGATTATTGGTGTTACCCTACCTGCCACAGTAATCAGGCCAGAGGTGGGTAGGCAAACAATTTTTAGGGCATCTTTTCTGGTCCCTCTCTAACATCAGGAAGTGAACAATGTAGTCCTTCACATATGCTCAGACTCCTGGGAGCTGCTGAATCTCACTACTGCTTCCAGGGAGGAGATGATCCTATGCCATCTGTCATGTGTATGCAGGTTTGTGACTAGAGCCCCCAGCTCCCTGCTGCTTCCTAACTTATTGGTTGCCACTGGTTTTTGAGATAGGATTGGTTAAATAGTAAGGGCATTTTGTTGATTTGTGTATAAATTGTATTTAATTGAGGCAGAGTTGCACAAAGTCATCCATATCACTGTCTGCCATTATCACTCTCAGTTCAGTGACAAGAAAGAGTCAAAGTAACTGATGATGGTTCTAGTTTAAATGAATTACCTTGGTGACTAAGCACTTCACACAGTACTTCATAAACTTTGGGAAGAATTGTTCTCATACACTCATTCTACCAGTGGACATCTTCACATGCATGGGCTAAACACCCCCCAACTCATCAACAGGTTTGAGACTAATTTTAGCCCATCTACCAAAATGGTTTGCCAAGGTGTGACCACTGTGCACAGGTGTGTCAGAGGTGAGTCTTAAATGGCTCAGATGAATATCAAAAATGGAAAGCAACCTGAGGGATTTGGTAGCTCTCACACCAGAGGTCCTAGTCTTCCTTAAACATATCCTACACCATATATACATACATATATATGTATATATATATATATGTATGTATATATGTATATATACATATATATAAATATATATACAAATCTCAAATGAATGTATAGTTTTTATATATCTGTCTATAAATTTTGATCCAGCAGCATAAAAACATTTATACAAGTATAAATATGTTCCTATATATTTGTCTAAAATGGGAATAATTTCTAGGACTGGTAAGGGAGGAATATTATATGACAACTTTATTATTTTTAAAAGGGAAATGCAAATTGTATGTAAGAACTGTGCAATTAGATTTTTCCTGTTCTACTTTGTATGAAAATATTTGATTTAGTTCTTAATTTCAGTATTCAAAAAAACCAAATATCCATAACAAAGAGAGACAGAGACAGAGAGAGAGAGAGAGAGAGAGAAGTGGAAAATTTAGGTTGGAGATGAGACTTAAATTGCATGCTTTCCTGCATTCAAGAAAAGCAATATAACAGTGAATAGAGTATATAAATGAGTATATGAATAGAGTATATAAATAAGACATAAAATCAATTTTTGTCTCTAATATAAGACATTAAGTTTCCTCATTTAGTTTTCAAGAAAATTTATACATAAAGAAAATTTCTAGCTCTAAATTTCAAAAAGATTTGTATTAGCTACTTAATAATGGTAATAAAGAGTAGTTCTATTTTCAAATCCCAACAAAGTATATCTCACCAAGAAAAACAATAACAACAATGTGTATATATAAGCTGGAAAACTGTAGTCAAAATACTTCTTTCCATATTCAGTCTGTCTACATGATTATGTTATTGGAATTACAATATAAGAAATGTTACAGTGACTAATGTATTCCATTTGAACTGCAAAAGACATTTAACTAAGTGAATAAACCTTCATACACTTAACAAATAATGAACACAAATTTAAGTGTTTTGCTCTCATAAAGTGAAATCTCATTGATTATAAGAATCAAATTTCATTTGCTTCCAATATATTCCCAGTATCCCTGGAAATATGAATCTTCTCATCACTTCTAAAGTTCAGATGTGATTTTTTCTTCCTCATAATAAATATTGTAAATGAATCATACATTCTCAGCAGTCATCTATTGTCTGCTAAATATGTTTGACCCCTACAAGTGCTGATTCTATAAAAAGCAGGTCATATTGAGAAATCATTATCAGAAAAATAGCTATTTTTGCTCCGTGTATATCAGTTCTCACTACTATCTAATTATATTTCAAGATCCATATATGATATTCTTAAATGGGGATCAGAAATAATCTTATCCATGTGGAATTGACTTTTGAATTTATTGATATTTAATAAATAAAGTTCTCCCTTCAATCATGATAGTCCAAGCCCCTACTGCCCATTATCTTTTGTGCTGAGAATCAAATTTTAAAACACTGAAAAATATCAGAAGAAAACATTTTGAACTAAAAATATTAGATAAGAATTTGGTTTATAATACAAATAGACAGCTAACTTCTTTAAGACCAAAGACCAAAGGATATAAGCAGGCACGACTACTGCAAAATCTTAACAACCATGTGAAATATTCTGAATCTCTACTTATAAAAGAAAACCAGCTCAAAGTAATCCTCTTTCACCTTCCACATATCAAATTGTCAAAGGCAGAAAAAATAGATGAAATTATTCAATGATGGAGGAAGGAGGAAGTTCTGAAAAGACTGGAACAGTTGATAATATTTGGGGGAGCACTGACTTTATGCAGTTATTTCAGAATTCAATTTGGAATTACACAAATACAGTGGCAAAAATATTCATACTCTTTGACTCTATCTACTAGATATAGGCTCTGATCATTACCATTAACTTTTAACTTCATTGAGGGAAGGGATCATTTTTTGCCTCTTTTTTTAATCTCTAGTAACCAGAAGAGTGTCACATAGTCTTAATAAGTGTAGAGTGATTTGTGGATATAAAAAGAAAGTCTCCACATTCAGTAAAATATTCTTAGTAGTACTTTTTGTGGTAACAAAGAAGGGAGGTGGCAGGGAAGGGAAGGAGGGGAAGGAGTTGATAACTATTTATGAAGAAATGGTTAAATAAACTATGGTACATAAATGTATTGAAACATTTTGTTATAAGAAATAACAAATATGAGGCAGAGCCAAGAAATCAGAATAAAGGCAGACACTTGAGTTTTCCTGCAAACCCTTCCAAATATTTTTAAAGACAAAAAAAATATTCTAGAGTGGTAGATAAACAAAAACAGATGAAATAAAACAATTTTATAGTGCAAGACACGAGAAAATTGACAGGCAAGATCTGTTGCATCAGGATGAGAGAGGAATGCACTGCTGTGCTGACTACCTCAGCACAGAATGGCTCACAGCAAACTAGGAACAGGCAGCAGGGCAACTGAGTCAACAGTAGCAGTGGTGATTTTCAGATCTCTCAGTCCAGATATATGAAAGATAATTTCAAAAGTCAATAAGAAAGGTTTGCCGCAACAGGGTGAGGGTGGAGCACAGTCCAGTACATGCCATTGCAGAGCAGTCCCAGCCCCAGCAAAGACAGAACAGGTCTTGGGAACCACTGAATCACCAGATGCAGAAGTTGCTTCCAGAGGTCTCAACCCATAGAAGGTAAAGGAGTCAGAAGGAGATTACAGGATTCTCTTCACTAGCACTGAGGCAGAACTCTGTTACTTTGTCTGCACTTGGATCTGGATCAGTGAACAGGGTTACAATACCAGGAAGAGGAGGAGCAGCAGCATACCAGAGCTTGCTGCCACAGGGGAGCAGGGGAGCAAGGATCCTCCTCACAGTTCCAGGGCAGAAAAGTTTATTTGTGGTCACTTACAAATCACAGTTCAAGCCAGAAGTGAAGTAAACCCCTCTCTAGACCATACTTCCTTTGGAGAACTGAAAACCCTCATCTCAAAACAGTGGCATGAAACTTCAAAAGCTTGGGAGAATGGATCCTCTACTGTTGAAGCTGAATAGTGCTTTAACAAAGAGTTAAAATAAAGTAATAGATTGGGAAAATAAGTAATTAAAAGAAAAAAACAACTAGGGTGTTAAGGAATATCAAAACACAGAAGTAGATAGCAAAATTAAAGTTTGTACATTCATACTTCACAAAAAATATGAATTGGTCTGAGGTTCAAAAAGGAAGCACTTAAAAAGCATTTTGAAAATCATATAGGTAAAGGAAAAATTGCAAAGAGAAATGAGAGTGATACAAGAAAATCATGAAAAATGAGTCAGCAGTTTTTTGAAGGAGACACAAAATATGCTGAAGAAAATAATATTTTAAAAATCAGACTAGGTCAAAGGCTAAGAGAAGTACAAAACCCAATGAGAAGAAGTTATCTTAAAAAGCAGAACTGATGGGTGGCTAGGTGCACAATGGCGTCAGGAGTACATGAGTTCAAATCTGTCCTCAGATACTTAATAATTACCTAGCTGTGTGACCTTGGACAAGTCACTTAACCCCATTGTCTGGAAAAAAAATTTTTAAAAAAGCAGCACTGACCAACTGGAAAAAGAGGCACAATTTCACCAAAGGAAAAATAACTCTTAAAAAGTAGCATTGGTTGAATGGCAAAGGAGGTACAAAAGCTCACAACAGAAAATAATTGCTTAAAAATTAGAACTGAACAAATTAAATTTAATGACTTTATGAGAAATCAAAAATTAATAAAACAAAACCAAAACAATGAAAAAATAGAAGACAATGTGAAATATCTCACTGTAAAAACAACTGACCTGGAAAACTGATCTTGGTAAGATTATTTTGTAAAGCCAAAGTTAAAAAAAAAGTCTAGACATGCTTCAAGAAATTATCAAGGAAAACTGACGTGATATTCTAGAACCACAGGTAAAATAGACATTGAAAATATCCACTAGTCATTTCTTGAAAGAGATCCCAACGTCAAAACTATCAGCAATATTATAGTCAAATTCCAGAGCTCATGCAATTTATATTGTCAACAATACAATAAAAAGTTAAAAGCAATCTTATAGGATGATCAGCTGTGAAAGACTTAGCTTTTCTCAACAATACTGTGACTCAAGACAGGTCTGAAGGACTTATAAAGAATGTTATCCATAGCCAGAGAAAGAGTTGATAGTGTTGGAATACAAATTGAAACAGATTTTTTTTGCTTTACTTTTCTTGAGGATTTTTATGGGAGGGAGGTCTTTGCTTTTTTTTACACAATATGATTATTGTGGAAATGTTTCCCATGGACTACACATTTATAACCTATATCAAATTGTATACTTTCTCATTGAAGAGGATGGGGACAGAAGGAAGGGAGAGAAAGTGGAACTCAAAGTTTTAAAAACAATTGTAAAAAAAATGTGTTTGTATGTACCTGGGGAAAACATAATAATAAATAAATACAAGAAAAATTTAGAAAGCAATAAATATGATTAATACAGAGAGGTATGGAAAGTTTATCTTACTGATTCAAAATCAATTAAGCAAAGTCAAGAAAATAATATATAGAATGACTACTACAATGTAAATGTAATAAAAACAATTACAAAAAATAATAAATGAATGTTGTCAAATTACTAAAAACAACCTTATCCTCAAAAAAGAGATATAAGAAAATTCATTTCTTTCACTTATTTCTAGACATTCTAGGGTGGGGACAGACACATGTGGGAACATTGCATAAATAACATTCATTTACTATTAGGTTTCAGTCTATGAGGCAATTGATTTATTTTAACGGCCCAAGTTGAAAGTAATTCAACTCTTGGAAGCATAGAATTAACGCCTTATTTCTAACAATGAACTGAAACATTGAGTTCCTGGCCTAACTAGAAAAATTCTCTTCTCTTCACTATGACTTACCACTGTTCTTTGAAGCAAGAATATGTAAGGGCAGATTCAGTCATGGAACCATCAAATGTAGTTTTTAACAGAAAACAATTAAAAATAGATGTCAGCTATACTTAGTTGAATTTAGGTCATAAGAGAGGTCTGGTTTTTCTTAGCATTTACCCTACTTGGAACTGAACTTTTATTTAACACACACATACAGACTGAGGCATATACCTCTCCCCTTGCCTAATAAGAGATCACCTTTCATGTTCTCTGGTAGAAACTTCAGTTTGAAAGTGGTCACTAAAAGAGTATATTGTAGTTCCATGTGATGCGATTCCACTACTTTCTCTTTTCCTTCCCTTCCCTGTAGAGATACTCTTTTATTGGGAAAAGGTTTATCCTCCAGTCTTGCTCTTGAATGGTTAAAGAATCAAAGGGAGGAATTCTAGCACAAGAAAGTAGGTAAGTTACCCAATTAATGGAATTGAGGTATAACGCTCAGGATTGACTAGAGTGAATAAGGGAATAGCCCAGTTTAGTAATGGCTTCTACAGTGTCTTCTAAATCTAACAGATAATCATTCTATCACAAAGATATGAGATGAGAACAGAGTTAAGTCCAACTTAAGTTAGATTTAAAGCTAAATTGTGATCCAGAAATCTTCTATTTCCCCCTTCATATTCTCAGTGTCTGATATGGAAATGGTTGAGAAAATGATGAAAGGGACTATGAAAGTAATTGTAATAGCAATGATTTTTTTTAAGGAAAAATTTTGCTATCTAGTGAAAGGCAACTAAAACAGATCTAATCCTCTTGGATTTCTCCAACTTCAAAAAGATTAAGGACTTGGGAAATTATAATTTAAAACTTACCTTTAATATGGTTGATGACCTTCCTCAGTCCATCTACCATAGTTTAATGTTAAAAAGGATGCAATCCCAAAATCATATGTATGGAGTACATTATTAACATCCCGGAAATGTTCATGTGAATTACAGGATTTCATATAGTGATTCTGTCTGGGAGGTATTAGACTGAAATGAAGTTGAATGGTTCTCTCATCACCTTCAACAAGAAAAAAATCTCATTCCAATGATAACTATCGATTTGTAAAAATGCAATTTTATTATTGATTTTGGGGAAAAATACAGTTAGCCTTTGGTAATTGAAAGACTGATCATCCAGTTTCTGGATTATCAAATTCTTTGCTTTTCCTTATCCCTCCTGATGTTCTTCCATTAGTCAAAAACTAGTAAACATGCATCTATAGATTCCTTGATAGTTATTGGGGTCCATAGCAATTCTTTGAATTGCTTGATTCTTCAAAAGTAATCATGACACCACTATATAGGACTTAGTTCCAAAATTGTCTTTTGTAGATATTCTATAATCTATGTCATGCTGTGCTAATTTCTTGTATTATTTGTCTGTCTTTTCAGTTCAATTTTTCTGTTTGTAGTGTAAAATTCAAGTGGCACACAATTAATCTATAGGCCAATATGTGTGATGAAATAGAAAGAATATTGTACAATGGTGGCCTAAGCTCAAATCAAAGTTCTACCACTTGATACTTGTGTGACTTTGGACAAATTATTAAGTCTTTCTAGGTCTCTGTCAACTCATCTACAAAATGAAAGGGATTGACTAGAAGACCTTTATCATCCATATGAAAGCTGGAACTCTGAACACTGAACTAGATTTTGGTAGCTTTGTTCTTGTTTCATTTACCATAGGGCTCTTGCATGAATCAAATGAGGTAATGAACTTCCCTCTATTTATCTTGTAAATGGCATGATTTTATATGTTGCTTTGCATGTTGTCTCCCACATTATGTTATAATTTCCTTATAGATAGGGATTCTTTTCTTTGTTTTTGTATGTCTTTGTATATCTAGCATTTAACACACTTAATGCTTATTTTTTGACTACCTGTAAAATGCTATTATTTAAATGTGGATGATGATGATAATGATGGCAATTGAGTCACATAGCACAAAGTTGTGTATGGAGGCACAGAGTTCTCTATAAATGTCTTTACCTTCACTAATATTTTTCTCTGATTCTTTATTATGAATATAGTAGAAGTAATTATAAAATTATTCTTCTAACATATTACAGAAGTTCAACACCATATAAGACTTAATTTAATTACTAAATCAAATTAATTGTCTTTATACTAAGATATATAGATATGTTGTTAATAAGCATCTAGGATTCATAGTACAAAGGACCATTATCAATTATCTGATCATCACTCATGTCTGAAATGTTCTCTTTCTTCCACTCTGAATAGTGATCTCCCTGAATTCTTTTAAGTCTCAAGGAAAAATTTTTTTGACAGGAAGTCTTCTCTAATTTCTCTTCATTCCAGTACTTTCCCTCAAGTGATTGTCTCCTATTTACCCTGTGTATGCATTACTTTTATATATTTGTTTAAATGTTGCTTCTCCCATTAGATTGCACAATCCTTGAAGGCTTTTGCTTCCTTTTTATTTTTTTGAAATTCTCAGCATTAATAAAACAGTCTTGGCCCATGGTGGTCATTTAATAAATGCTTATTGATTGAAGTTTCTTATTATATGACTCAATCTGTTTCTCACTAGCCAGCCTCAGAATGCTCTACCTAGGTCTATTTATTGTCTAACTTTTTTAAATAGCACAATTTATTCTACCTCATCCAGTTTCTTTATCAAGATGTTTGAGGGGAGGGGATCCTGATATTCTCTCACTCTATTTGTTTGTGTGTGTGTGTGTGTGTGTGTGTGTGTGTGTGTGTGTGTTTAAGGAATCATGTTCTATAAGATTGTATAATGTGCAAAAAAAATTGATGCTTTGACTTTTCTAAGAATAAAGATGCCAATATTTTTAAATCTGGTAATCCCCATTTACCATTTCTCCGAATAATGTTTTAACAAAACACAAATTTGCAAAGTAAACAAATTATACTGTTACAGTTATCAACTTTTAAAAAAAACTTCTTAGACTCTAAGCTTAGAATTTCTTGTTTTAGAAAAAGGTTTGGTGAGTTCTCCTTTACTCACTAATAAAAAACTATTCAACCTCATTTGTGCTTTTAAAAAGTTACTAAAAAATAACATGAAGAAACATATTTGAGAGTGACTAACTTACAGTAAAGAAATATGAGTTTTAACAATTTTGAAGAAAAAAAGTTTTGATCATGTTCCTTAGCACTTATCAAAACTTTGAACTTATAAGCCCCCTTTCCCCTACTTCTTGACTATAAAATCTAACTGTCTAGTCCTTTTCCAGGATTCACTCTGGACCTTCTCTACTATGTCCTCAGTTCTTTGTCTTGAAAGTGCACTCTAGTCCTGGAATTTTAAGTTTGTCTGGAATTTGCATCAATGACTATAGAGAGAGATCTGGATGACTCTTTCAGGAAACTCCATTTTAAAAGGATACACATTCCTCTCATTCCTCTCCAGGCTATACTACAAATTTCCTATCCCAGTCATCTACTCTCACACCCCTTTTGAGTCTCCTTTCTTGTATTATCTTTCTTAATTGGATTATAAACCCTCTAGGATAGAGACTAGCTATTTGTATTTGTTTTCCCAAAGATTTCATCTTAATCTTTTACAATAGAAAAAGCACTGGGTTTGGAATAGAAGAATTTGGGTTCAAGTTCTGACTCTTATACTTACTATGGGTATAACCTTAAACAAATTACAATCACTCTGAATCCTAGATTCCTTCTAGAAAAAGTAGTGGTCTAGAGAATGTGCCTGAGATCTATATTAACATTAAATCTTTTATCTTAAAAACTACTGTACCAGCACCCATACTTCCTTCCAGAAAGACTTTTTTTTCCTTTGGTACAAAAAGTTCATTTCTTCCCTCAGGTCTCAGGGATTGTACTTCTCACCCCCTATAGATAAATTTCAAGGTTTATCTTCTCCCTATCCTTATTAACCCAATTACAGAAAAGTCTTCCATTCCAACCTCTGTCTTCTTCAACCCTTGACAGTCAAATCGAATCTCTCATCCATGTTGCCATATGGCTGAACTTCTTTCATCACTCACCACCCTGAGGAGAGGGAAGTGTGACTCACAGTAATTTCATGCTAATATTCTCTCTAATTTTTCAACATTCTGTCTTACTGGAAGAGATCAGCTCCATTTATTGGCATACTCTAAAAGTTCATTTGCATGATCATACCTTCTTAATCCCAAGCAAAATTCAGCAATCTCCTTTTGAAGTACATTCTATGGTTTAAGTGCTATTAGCCACTGGAAGACAAGCAAAATCTAGACAAGAAATTTTTGTTCATAGGTAGGGGGCCACAGACTCTAATGCTCTTTGTGCCTCAAAGAAAGAAGTCATTGCACTATTGTCCATAGTTGGGTTTAAATTAGAAATAATGCTTCCCCCCATAATCAAATCAAGAATAAAATTCTGTGAGTAATTATAAGGTACTTACTGCATGTAGAATACATACAATATTCTGGAAGAAATATATACTTGATGTTTTATAGCCACATATACTATTGGACTAAAAGGAAATGAAGAAGATATAGGAGAAGGAGACTCTTGTGGGAAGGATAGTACTACAAATGAAAACAAGTATCAACTATTCTTGAGGGATAAGTTGGCATGGAATTTCATTTATTAGCCTCTAAATTGGAATTTTGAGGAACAAGTACCAGAGTCGTGAATTTGGTAGTATGGAATGATAGTTTGATATGAGGAAAATGTAGCTGACTAAAAATTTGGGCAAAACATGAAAGGGTTCATATAAAAGACAAACTCTGAAGCGGAAGTAAATTTAGGGACAAAAAGATTTATTTAAGTATTGCTTTACCAGAAGGTAAAAGAGAAAAAGAGATTCATGAGAAGATAAGCAGTAAAGAATAGTATAGGGGCATGAGAGATTATTTTAGGGATCATGCTCTCCTAGCATGACCTGATCTCCCAAAGGAATATTGTCACTGGTTTGTTTCTTGAGTTCAATAACTGCCACATTATAGCAATTCAAACTCGGGAATGCAGGTTTTAGAAAGAAGACATAGATTCATTAAAAGAAATTACAACACATAAGAAAGAGATAGAAAAGTTAAGAAGAGTTTAAAGAGAAGACCATGTGTATTTCGGATTGAACTGGTCAGGCCAGCTGATCAGGGTGTCAACAGGAGTCTGGAAGGGTAAAAGAGATGGAGCCATTTCCTCAATCTCCTTAAATTCTCCCTCAGAGTCCATGGGAAGAGTGGTGACCTGGGAGTGACTCAAGTCCAACACTGGAGATTTTGTCTTTTGGGCAGGGGTCTCTTTTGGGTGGTCTTGGGTGTTTCCACTGCCTGTGCTCCCTAGCTGATTCACCAGAAGACAATGCAATTCAAATCAAGTTGAAGATCAGGCCCTCAGGTGTGGCTAAATTATATAATAACAGAAGGAAGATTCCCTTATCAATGCAAACAAAAGATTTACAAAGTTTGTCTCCAACTGATCTTGTTACCCCCTATTCCCATGTTTCTCTGCATCAGGAAGACTATCAACCCTACTGAGGAGTCAGTGAGGTTTTAAAGGGGTAGGAAGATGAAGTTATTTGGTATATGGGGGGGCAGTAGCTCAGAGAAAAGAGATGAGGTAATTAGGGATATTTAAAATGAGAGGTGGTAGCTCAAAGGCTTAATCCTTTCAGGCTCTGGCAGGAATCCATTGTTTTGTTGATAGGGGTTTGTCTTATGCCTGGGAGTAGAGATTTCCTGGGATTCTGCCAGGCAGGGCAAGGTATTTTAATAAAAATTCACTCATCTCATCTGATAGCTTGAACAATGAGATAGGAGGAAGGGGGAATAAATTAATTATAGACCATATTTTTCTGTCTAATATTTCCCTTATTTCAAGTGTTGTGGTGATATTGTGCTCTGGAAGAAAGCTCATAAGAGATTGGAAAAGACTATAAAGGTGATTGATTATGAATATAGAGTGTGTGCATCTGGAATTTGTTTCATGAGCTCAGAAAATGACCAACGACCTATGAGAGTTCACATAATAGTTTGAGCAGCTATAATGCATTTTGTGAGTATCTTGAATGGGAAAGTGGAGTGAAAATAGTGATAATTTTCCTTTATGAATATGTGAAAATGTGATTTGGTATCTTGTAGCAACAATGCACTCTATACTATACAATGACCCATAGTGAAATATATAAGTAATATAGATTCTGTCCAGAGTAGTAAATGTCATTCTATATTCTACTCAACATTTTTCATGGAGAATAGAGAAATGGGGTGGTGACATTTACTACAATTAGGTAACAGTGCTTTAACTAAAACATGATCCTGAGGAGCCTATCCATTAAGAAACAAAAAAGTATCAAAGGGAACCATATAAAATACATTATTACACAACATATACACTACAAAATTGTAGAACAAGACACCATAAAACTTTGAAAGGAAAGTCACACCTTTATTTCCCTATGCATACATTCTCTTAGCTAGGAGGCAAGCAAGACTGAGTTTAAATCTAGTCTTAGACATTTACTAGTTCCTAGATTCTGGTTGTTATAAATGACTCATAAATACTTATTACAAAATGATTAAATTTTTTTTTTTATTAAGACATCTCAAGAGATGGCATACCTCTCTCAAGGGGAAAGGGGCCCTGAAATATGGAATAGGTGTTATATGCACTTTGAAAGGTTTTGTTCCTTCCCCTTCTTGTCAATTGTGGGCTGGGGTCATATTAGTCCTCATACATTTCCCCCACCCTGCTCACTATACTAATGAGCAAAAACTACCTCCTTGAGCATAATCAATGTAGGAGGACACAGAAGTTAGGTTAAGTCAGAACTAGGTGTGACAGAACTGATCTCAGTTTTTGATCAGGTGAGTCTTTTGTCTTAACTCAAGTACCTACCCATAGGCAACAATGCATGCAGATACCTTTGTAATGTAAACTCACAATTCTCCCTTCACATTCTTTTGGAACCAGACAACCCCTTATTCTTCATTTGGTCAATTCACTTAACTTTTGTCTGTATCATTTTATTCATGCATAAAATTGGAATCATAATTCACTTACCTCCAAAGTCAAATGAGATAGATAATATGTATAAGGTGCCTAGTATAGTTTCTTGTACAAAGTAGATGATTATTAATGAATTTTTCCTCCATTTCCTCTTTTCTTCTTTCTTTCTTTCTTCCTTTTATTTTCTTTGCTTTTTCCTACCTTCCTTTCAAAAACGTCAAATATATAGCAAGAAAAAGTAATATGCAGATGTATAAATTTTCAACTGACTCATAAATTACAAGATAGCAGATTAGTAATATTAACATAAAATGTTATTACTCATTTTATGGTGTTTATATTTCACTAAAATTCTACTCTGATGATGCACTGTGATGTCAAAATAATTCTGCATTCTGCATTCTAAAAGATTATGAAAGAAGAGTGAATAAAAAGTTCTATTAGTCTGGAAAAGAAAGATTCTAGTATAGATCTTAGGTGGTCTGAAACTATAATCTATTGTTGTTTATTTAGTTTGAAGAGGATCATTATCATAATGGAGCTACTGGAACAGAAAAATCTCCCACCCAAAGTAATTAATAAAATTTTCATTGTAAAGTTAAGAGGAATTATAAGTTTGATCTGGAAGGAAGTTTTCTCATATCAAAGAAATTAATGAACTTTAGAAGCAATTGTGAATGTAAGTTTCTATAAAATTTTTAAAAGAATTAACTTGATTTAAGTTACAGAAAATTAGTCCCTGAATCACAGTCTTAGATTCAAATCTCGTTTCTGACACATATTTCTTGTGAGAGGTAAAATGTACCACATAACTCCTCATTACACAGAGGAATCCCCTTTGAAAAATATGAGAGAATGATCTAGAACTGTATTAGTGAACCATTTCCTCACTATGAGTTCCGTATCTGCATCTCTTACCCCTGCAAAAAAAAAAATCATTTAAACGACTGAATAAATCACAATTTTTCATTGACCTCAGTATCATGGCATTGAAAGTAAGTCAAGTGAATTTGCTTTTTTTAATCCTAGTTTTGCCACTAGTTTTGTATGACCTTGGACAGATGACAACATCTACTGGCTTCATTGTCTTTATAGATGAGAGAAGTAAAAAGGAGATACCAAGGATTCTAAATGTGGAGTACATGAATTTATAAAAAGAAATCGATAAAATTGATTTCCTTTATAATCAATTTTTATTTTGTGTGCTTCAAAAAAAAATATTCTGGGAAGGGCTTCATAGTTCACCATACTGCCATAGGGGTCCTTGACACAAAAAAGTTAAAAACCCCTGATCTCAATGCTCTTTGAGTTCCTGTGTCATTCTAACATTCTATAATTCTATTTTTCTATGTCATTCACACTGCTAATCTACTCTTAGAAAAATAAACTTTCTCATGACACACAAAATTCATTATTATTTATTTTAGGAAAACATGGCAGCTACCAGAATTACTCTTTTAAAATATCCAATGTTTTTGGATTGCTTTAGAGTTTTTAAATGATATAAGCCAGACTAATGTAAACAAGCTTCCATGTTGAACTCAATGAAAATGTAGGATAAATCTGATCACAGGATAATAGGTCTGGAAGGGGTTATACAGATTGCATGGCTTAATTATATTATCTCACACATCAGGAAACTCAGTTTTTGAGGGGTTCAAGGATTTGCCCAAGGTAATGTCATCAAATTAAGGTTCAAACCTAGGTTAACTAACTCTAAATACAATGTTCATTTGCTTATCTATATTATTCAATGCTCAGTGATAACTGCCAGAATTCAAGATTTTAAGAGAACTATTATGGAACTAAAATAGATTAATACATATCCACAGTAAGAGTATTATTGAATTATATAGTTATCTATTGTCAAGGACACCAATAAGAGAGAAGCAATGTGACATATAAATCAAGTGATAAAGGTCAAAAATTGAAGAATGAGGGAAAGAAAAGTTCCTAAACCTTTGGAGTCAGGCCAAAGCAAACATCAAATGTACAGAACTTCTTTACAGAATTAATTATAGGCAAAGTAGCTGGGATTTGTTCTAAATGTCAATATAAGGATGAAAGAATTATGACAAATCGAGATCAGAATAAGAGAAGCTTTACCTGATTTTTCTTAATCAATTAACAAGTTTTGTATGAAACTGACTCATTCTTCAACTATCTAATTTTCTAAGAGAACAGAGGTAATGCAGATAAATTAAAAGATATATACATTTAGTGAATTATGGGTATGTATTTTTGATATTATACCCCATTTCCTGCCAGGAGACAGGTGGTATAATGGATAGTGCACTGGAAGACCTAAGTTCAAATCGGGCTTCAGATACTTACTATCTGTAAAATCCAAAGCAAGTTATGTAAACTCTGTCTCATCTTTCTTGCCTGTAAAATGGGCAAGAATAACAGAATCTACATCCTAGAGTTGTTGTAAAATGTTAAATGAGACAATAATTGGTTTTTTAGGGGGGGTTTTTTTGCAAGGCAATAAGGTAAAGTGGCTTGCCCAAGGCCACACAGCTAGGTAATTAGTTAAGTGTCTGAGGTCAGATTTGAACTCAGGTGCCCCTGACTCCAGGGCCGGCACTCTATCTACTACACCACCTAGCTGCCCCTAATGAGATAATAATTATAAAGTGCCTGACACATTTACTTAATAATGCTTTTTGCTTCCTTTCCAAGTGAGGGGAGTCCCTCTAACTAATATAGGTAGTTAAGTTCTCTGCCAATTACAGTCTTATGAAGTTGGCTAGAGTACTGAAAGTTTAATGATTCACTCAGGTTTAGGCATGAGTGCATATCTAAAACAGCACATGAAATCAGATTTTCTTGGATTTAAGGCCAAGGTAGATATCTGCTATGTCACACAGCAGGAATTCACACAGCCTGTATATACAGATTAAGTGAAAGTTCATGTTTTAGAAGAATCAAGAACAATCTTATGTAGGCATTGACCTTTTAGCTGTGAAGGTGAGGATTCTTAAAAAAGAAGATAGAAGAGACTGCAGGGGAAGGCATGAGGACTGGAGATGAATTGTCACATGTGAGGGACCAGAGGAAGGTTGTGATTTATGTGCCTTTCTCCATGACACTGTGTTCTGTTTCTTAACAGGATAGTTCAGGGAACTGATAAATGATGCTCCCCCCGCCCCACCTACCTTTGCTCTTATGTAAATTAGCAAAGTCTCCTGAAGCACAGGTATTAAAAAGCAAGATGAAAGCATAAGGTACAGGTGAATAGATTAGAAATTGATTTTTTAAAATATTTACAAGAAAAATACATGCACTTCTTTACAACGCTTTCATCAGAATGATGTTTCCTTTCCTTTCTATTCTTAATAACAAATGTTAATAGCTAGGCTATGCACTTAGGGTATATACCAAAGGGAGCTTATGATAGAAAGACACAAAATCAATAAAGAAAATAGATTTCCTTTCCACAATCTCAGAAAGAGAAAGCAGTAGGAAGTTACAATCAATGAACAAAAAAGATATAATAAATGTTACCAAATCATCAATGATGTTCTTTTATGCTTTTCATTATTTCAAAATTGCATGCTGATTATCAACTTGCATAGAAATAAAATAATATATTTTATTTCATATACATTAAGTATTACATTGAAACATATATATGCTATTCAAAAATTATCATAGATCATAAACTTGAAAAATATCTTTTAAATTCCTCCAGTTCAGCTACCTATCTACAGGGTACTCAAGAGAGACACTTATCTAGATGATTTATAGATCTCAAGAGATAGCTCACCAATATCTTTGATAGCCTATTCCAATCTTCTTCCTTCTTATGGTGATGATGTTTTTCACTGTGCCTGTTTCTTCCCCTTCTGAAATTTACATTTTTTTTACAAGGTATCCAGTATATTCTGTTGTAGAAGGAAGATTTCAGTTGCTACTTTGATTCTCTTTAATGTACTTTAAATAATCAAATGATAACCACTGCCCTTTTCCTTTTATCTGGTATCAAAACTCAGTTCACCTTTCATAGACAGAGGTTATAACTGTGAAAACATCAGCGCTCACCATTCTAATTGCTTGATTTTTACAATTGAAGAAAAAGACTGATGCCAAAAGAAATTATAGGAGATGAAGAAGATTATAGGATTATAAGGAAGTGACATTAGAATTTAGCTAGTTCAATATCATTTTAAAGATGACTAAAGTGAGTTCTAGAGAACTATCTAATCCCCGAAGCAGGAAGAAATAAATTTTAATACTGGTCTTCTGACCCTAAATCTAGTATTCTTTCTAACACAATGTCCCAGGGCTAGACAGTAGCACAATACTTGAAATGTGTGACTCCTTCCACCAAACCCTAAATATATATATATATATATATATATATATATATATATATATATATATATATATATGCATATATACACACACACACACACACACACACACACACACACACACACACACACACACACACACACATATATATATATATATATATATATGCAGATTTTTAAGCCCATTGAGAACAGGGACTATATCTTAGATTTCTTCACCTCTGGCACTTCAAATCTGACATGTCCAAAAAGAATTTTGACATGTCCAAAAACTAAATTCAGCTTCTTTCCCTCCAAACCTAAATTTCCTCCTGGCTCCCCTAGTGCTGCCATTTTTCTCTCTGTTACTCATGCTGGAATCATTGCTGTCAAATTTGACTCTTGTCTTTGCATGCACAAATAAAATGATGCCATGCCACCATTTATAAACCTTCAAAACTTCCCAAGTGCTTACCATAGGTTGTCCAAAATCCTCAGACTGGCATTTAAGACTCTCTATAAGCTACATGTAATCTCCTTTTCCAACTTTTATGTCTTTATTCCCCCCTTAACATACTCGGTGCTAGCCAAACTGAATGACTCACTTTTCCCAAATGTCCCAGTACTACTTGGCTTTGCTAACACTGTTCTCTACAACAACAGTCATGATTTCTCCTCTTGCCAAGCAGACATGGCTGTTTATACCATTTCGAGAAGC
This sequence comes from Macrotis lagotis, assembly GCF_037893015.1. Classification (NCBI taxonomy): domain Eukaryota; kingdom Metazoa; phylum Chordata; class Mammalia; order Peramelemorphia; family Peramelidae; genus Macrotis; species Macrotis lagotis. The sequence goes on along the minus strand of NC_133663.1, from coordinate 135,240,113 downwards.
AGGGAAGTTATCACTATTTTTTTGTTTATGGATATATTTCTGGGGTATCTTTTTATGGGGTTATCTTTATTTATGGGGACAGTATTTCTTTGTGACATCCAAAACCTCAGACATTTCCATCTGATCTACCAGTATACCCTAATTGCAACTGATGTAGAAGATCCTTGAGCCTTAGTTTAACTGGATTTTTTTCATTGACCCTTTAGGTAAGCTTTCCTTATTTGCATTATTAATTGCAATGTGAGTGCCTTGATAGCAGTCTTTCTTGATTTTCTATTTGCATTCCCAACATTTAAAACAGTTCTAGGAACATAGTAAGCATTTAATAAATGCTTTTTTATGCATTCTCCATTTATCCATTTTTTCCTTACAAAACTATTAATTTTTTGCAAGTTTATAGTCACTCTCTTGATGACTGAACTCTGGCAAACAGATTAATTAATAATACTGATTCCTCCTGGAAGCTGTCACAAATCCAGGCATAGGAAAACTCTAACTTTCCTAAATACATAGAAAATATACCTTTTGCCACCCATCCTTCCATAGATTAAATTTCAGATTTCCTAAAATAGATCTATGATCATTAAAAGGAAAACCTAGAATAGAGTGTGGCAATAATTATGGAGTTCCTTTTCATCTATGAGTTTATAAATACTGTTTTTAGATATGTACATATTCACATCTTATTTTGGATTTTTTTAAAGGTAACAGCAATCCTCACCAAACTTCTAGGTGGCAGAGTGCACAGAATGCTACACCCAGAGTCCAGGAGATTTGAGCTCAAATCTTAGCCCAGGTTGTAGACATTTACTAATCATGTGTCTCTAAATTTGTGTATTCCTCAAATTTCCTCAGCTATAAAATGTATATGATATTTGAACCAACCTCCCAGGGTTGTTTAAAGGATCAAATGAGATAATATTTGTAAATATTTGTAAATATTTGTAAATTGCTTAATATAATTCCTGTCACATATTAGACTCTTATTCTCTTCCCTTCATAACCCAATGCCCAAAGCCTAGAAAAGTGAATCTCAGGCTGAATTAATTTTATCTCATCTATTTGATAAATGCTAATTTATATCTTGGACATGTCATATCATTTTGAAGACTTGCATTTTATCTCATTTAAAAATAATAATAACACTGCCCTCAAATGGAAGTTGTATAGATTAATGATGTTTGTCCTTTATTCTCAAAGAAGACAATGTCATCAGAGAGGTGATACCATGACAAGTACTTGAATTGGATTTGAGTGAGGGGATGTTGTGCTAAACCTCACTTTCTCCTCCAGAGTCATCCGAGTCCAGTGGCCAAATATAAATCAGGACAACTGAAGATGACCTTGGATTCAAGTCAATCAGGACTTGCCCAAGTAACTTGCCTTAAGTGACTTGCCCAAGGTCACACAGCTAGTAAGTGTCTGAGACCAGACTTGAACTGCAGTCCTCTGGACTCCAAGACCCATGCTCTCCACTGTGTCACCTAATTCCCCTTGTTGCATGGATTAGAGAATAATTTTAAAACATCTTGATGAGATGAATTGATATGTACTATGTGCTATACATACACACACAAACACACACACACACACAAACCTAAATGCTAAAACAATCATACCAAATATACTGTAAAGAGACTATCAATATGATAATACAGTTTAAACTTTAAGCAGTATATTCAAGGAAAGATATTCTTAACTTTATAACTTGTAAATATACGTACCTGTCCTTTGAAATACTGGTGTTGTTCTCGAGACATTTTAGATGACCTAGAAGTTCAGAACGTCCATTAAGGATTATTATTTATGATGATCTTTTTAAGTATTATGAATTAATAGGGTAAAAATTATATCATTTACTATTTTTAAGACTTCGTTCTAATTTATGATCCTAATCATTATATTTATTGCTTCAATCTATACTAAAAATCTTTAATTCAATCATATAAAAGAATTTATTTTTCACACACCCAGTTCTCCGTACTTCACAATTTTTTTAATGTATTCACTTAATTAACTCCATGAATTGACAATCTACCATAGAAGGCATCAACACAGACATGCTTACATTCTTGGCGTGGCTAGGGTGGCACAGTGGATAAAGCACCACGCCTGGAGTCAGGAGTACCTGGGTTCAAATTCAGTCTCAGACACTTAATAATTACCTAGAGGTGTGGCCTTGGGCAAGCCACTTAACCCCATTTGCCTTGCAAAAAACTAAAAAAAAAAAAAGATATGTTCTTAGTTGTAGCATTGTGCACCTAATGAAGACTTACAAAAATGGAAACTCCTGGGACTAGCTATAATGTTATTTACTCTGAAATAGAATTTGGTATAAAACAGGTCTATATGAAATCATTTCCAAGGCAATAAGGTTTTTGAATCTGTGAGATATAAGCTAGTCTTTGCACAAAGCCAGAGAATACCTCTGTGTGTTTACAGAGAAATAATATTTCACAACAAAATGAATTTTCTTAGAAATGGGCAAGAATAAATAATGAAATTACCTGCAATGCCGATGTGAAATAGCTTATTTAAGATAAGATAAGTTTAATTAATCCTTTTGGATTAGAAGATGCAGATATCAAATGTAAGCCATCTCCTTTTTTTTGCTGTAGTCTTGCTTTAATATCTTTAGTGACTACCTCATATGATCCCATTATTTCCAGAATATCCTAGCTATGCTTCATTTTAGTTCCTATTCATCATTCACCTGATGGTCAATAGCCATACACCAGGTAGCTGTACTCTTCGTCACCCTCTTCAATTCTGGAACCATGGTCAGACCACTTTCTCATTGTTTCAGGAAATTGGTGTGATAATTTACCTTTCTATAACCTCATTCATGAGCCCTGTAACTTTCAAGACAAAAAATATTCTTCTCTGATCATAGTTTCACTTAAACAGAGAGAATACTATCTTTGTTTGTAGCTATGTTACTAGCCTTTGGATAATGCTTGCCACTCAAGAAATGCTTTATAATTGCTCATTCATTAATTCATTCACTTGATTTGTAGGTAAATGAACAATGTCAAGAGAAGCAGCATCCCAGACCAGAAATTAATAGTATTAAGCCCAATCACTAATATATACTATGTGTGCTTGGGAAAGTCATTTAACTTCCCAGTAGCCTAGGCAACTCTCTAAGAACATAATAGCAGAGAATTGTTGATATATTAGAAAAGTGATATTTCTTATCATTACTTCCCATTGCTAGTGACATCATAAGATCAAATTTAAATAGAAACATAAAAACAAAATATTCAAAACATTGTAACAAATTTTGTATTCTGGATCTTGTTGTCTAAGTAGGTAGAGAGTATAGAAAAAGAGTTGTTAGATTAATTAAAGTTAGTAATGAGGATTTTTATGAAAGAGAGAGGTTGGGGAAGCTCTGAATGATAGAAGAGAATTTAGAACTGTATAAGGTACTTATGAAACATTCCAAACTAAATAAAACCTTATTTTGTACTGGCTGAAAATAACCTTTTGTAATGCAAATACAACAGAAGTCTAAAGATACAAAAAAAAATTCCATTATCTAATTTACTATATCCTGTCATTTGAATATTAACTAAAAATTCCTCCCCAGTTAAATGATTTCACATATGCCAAAATAATACATAATTTTTTATCCTTCCAGTTGCCTAGTGGGGTGGGGTGGAGTATATCATTGTCCAAAAAATAACAGAAATGAATGGAATTTTTATCCCTTCCTTAAGATATAGGGCAGGAAATTTAAGTTAGCTATGACTCTTCATAATTCTGAGGATTCTCTAGTGGAGCAAAAAATATCTCTACAATTCAAGTAAAGTGTGGTAATTTTAAAGGGAAAAATGTGAATCTCAGGACCAAAAAAAATGCTGAAAACACTCTCAAACTAATATCTTCCCTTTCCTATTACGTTCTGGGCTGCATTCCCACATTGTATACCATTCTTCTAAATATATGACTACACTGAAGAAGTGCCTGGAGAGAATGGCAGTACAAGATACTGATACTGATTTCCAGGGGCTTTGGGGAAAGATACTCAAATGTGCTTTTATTCTTCCAGCTCATATGAATTTGGAAGTGTCTGGAGTTTGTTTTGAGTTTCAAATCTGACTTAAACCCAAATTTTCCAAACACGCTCAGCCAAAATTGTCTTGTTTATTAGAATCACAACTGGAGCAAGTTTCATGAGATTTCTGCAAATATTCTAAACCAGTTCAGACCCTCTTAAAATTCAATCCAAAATTGCTCAAATTCAAACTTCTCACTAAAAACATTTGATTGACTGAATTATTTTTTTCACCTCTTCCCACTCCTTTAAGAGAATGGTCAGTTGATTGTCAGCTTCTTCAATACATCACAGATTAGATTCTACCCTGGGAGTTAGAATTTCTATTTTCTAAACTTCTATTCCATTGTTCAAGAAGTTTATAAGAATAACTTCAAAATAATGTTTAATTTGAGAGAGTTGTTCATTTTCTACCACTCTGTAACTTATAAGACTGGAATTTTAGATACAAAGATATAAGGCCAAATATTCACGTGATATAATGAACCATTTCTTCATAATTTTGGAAAGATCACCAAAGAATTGAGTTTATAATAAATGGCTGATTGTAGTTAGGTCAATAAGAGGGCAGATATGAAATGTAAAGAAGGGAAATAATGGTTGAAAACACTTAATTAGTGACCCTTCATAGGCCAAGTCTAAAAGAAAAGATTAATTATGTTCTGGCTTCTTGACAAAGTTTCTTTTCTTTTTTGGGGGGAAAGGGGAAGGTTAAGGGGAAGTATTTCAAGACTTTAAGATCTTGTTCTCTAGTTCTTAAGCTATGAAAATACATTTGTTTTGGAAAATTTTCTTTTTTAAAAAATACAAACACTTGTGCAAATCAGCTGGAATAGAAATGGATTGTTAGGAATGCTTTACCATTAAGTTATAATATATAATTTTTGCTCATCAATTTTTAGATAGCAGCAAGATATTTCTAGCTTTTATTTTTTCCTAGAAAACAAGAAAAATCTTGGTTATCTTCTTGTTGCTTGAAAAAATGATCAACTGTTTGACAACTTGGAAAATTAACAACCCGTTGACTTAGGCTTGCAGTCTGAGGGGAAAATGCACACATAAAATACACATACATAATTTTCATAACTGTAATATCAATATATCCCAGTATATCAGCTTTCATGTAGAGGTTAAATTTCACTTTAGCTCCAATTCTAATGTACCAAAGTTGATACAGATTTGCAGCTTAACAACATGGAAAATTTACTCCCCAAATTTCTGCATCACTGGGGTGATTTTTTTTCAATCAGAATAGTAAATCTTTTTTTTTAGGCTTTTGAAAGGAAAATGGGGTTAAGTTGCTTGTCCAAGGCCACACAGCTAGGTAATAATTAAGTGTCTGAGGCCAGGTTTGAACTCAGGTATTCCTGACTCCAGGGTCGGTGCTCTATCTACTGAGCCACCTAGCCACCCCCTTTCCTTTTTTGTTAAAAAAAGATTTTTATTTATTTTGAATTTTACAATTTTCCCTCCTAATCTTGCTTTCCTCCCCCCCCCCCACCCCCCACAGAAGTCAGTCTGTTAGTCTTTACATTGTTTCCATGGTATACACTGATCTAAGTTGAAAGTGATGAGAGAGAAAACATATCCTTAAGGAAGAAAAATAAAGTATAAGGGATAGCAAAATTACATAATAAGATAACAGTTTTCAGAATGGTAAATTCTTAACTAAATCTCCACCATATAGTTTATAATCATTAGCCTTAATGCAACTGAATTGCTCATTAAATACACAAATATCTCATGATGCAAAGTACAACCCAAGACTGTCTTCATGGCTTTCCATGTCTTTGCCATTGAGGATCAATTAAATGTGCTAGCAACCTTCTTCACTTTTTTTCCCATCATCCCAAGGGTAGAACATGTTGACTATCCACCTGTCATCTCTTCTCTTGTCTTGGGACCAATCTATGTGACTCAATTCTTCTAGCATTTGTCTAGTTTGTGATCATCTCAGAAAAGAATCTCACATTTACAGAGCAATTAGTCAAATTTCAGTTGTTGATGATCCTTTAGAAAATAGGTGGAGCCAAGATGATAGCTTAAGAGTAGGAATTCCTGAAATCTTGTGCCCCCCCCCAGAACGTCAAAAGCTATCAAATTATGACTCTAGCTAAAATTTAGCGTGGCAAAAAACATCAAAAGACTGAGTGATACAATTTCCCAGTTCAAGACAACTTAGAAAATCTGCAGGAAAGGTCTATTTCACTGGGGGTGGGGGATGGCAGGGGAGAAGTGGAAGGTTGGAAAGAGCTGCAGTCCAACCACTCTGCAGCACAGCTGGAACAAACCTGCTCCAGCTTCCAGGAACAGCCTGCAGGTCACCTGGGTCCTTGGGAGTGCCTGGAACTGCTGCTGAGGAGGTGGTTTCAAAACCTCTTTGCCCAGGAATCACTAGGGATGGCTTCAAGGGGTGGGGGAAGGGGGAGGAGCCCTGCCACAACAGAATGAGCATGTAGTCCCAGCCAGCATCAGCCTCAGAGCAGCCCTGCAGTGGAAACTTATGACAGGAACCTGTGGAACCACTCAGCAGTTTCAGAGCCTCCAGCTCACAGGCAGTAAGGATGTGGTGCAGTCTGGGCTCCCATACTACCATAGCAGAGTAGGGACCCTCCTCACAGCTCCAGGGCAGTAGGGACTTCTTGTGATCATCCACAGAGCAGAGTACATGAAAGAGAGAAGTTAGGGCCTCCCATAAGATCTTGGAGGTTTTGAGGTCCCTGTGGGGTGTTCCCAAAATCCCCCAAAATCTTGGAAGTGTAATAAATCAGTCATAGGCTGAGGAAATGAGCAAACAACAGAAAAAGGAGAACCTGACCATAGAAAATTACTTTGGTCCCATGGAGGATCAAAATACACACTCAGAAGGTGACAAAGTCTAAACTTCAATATACAAAGCCTCCTAGAGAAATAAGAAATGGGATCAGGCTATAGAAGAGCTCAAAAAAGATTTTGAAATACAAGGAAGAGAGGCAGAGGTAAAATTGGAAAGAGAAATGAGACCAATGCAGGTAAATCATGAAAACCAAGTCAGCAGCTTGGTGAAAGAAATACAAAAAAAAAATTACTGAAGAAAATAGCATGTTAAAACCAGTTTAGGTCAAACGGAAAAAAAAAAAAAACCCACAAGGCAAATGAGGAGAAGAATGCCTTAAAAAAGCAGAATTGTCCAGCTAGAAAAGGATATAAACAAACTCTCTGATGAAAATAACTCCTTCAAATCTAGTATGAAGCTAAAGGAAGGTGATGATTTTGGGTTAAATCAAGAAACAGCAAAACAATAGTAAAAGAATGAAAAATTAGAACAAAAATGTGAAAAAACGTTGAAAAAACGACTGACTTAGAAAACAGATCCAGGAGAGATAATTTAAAAATTTTTGGGATATCTTAAAGTCATGATCAGGAAAAGATCCTAGTTTTCATTTTTCAAGAAATAATGCAACAAAATTGCCCTGAGATCCTAAAAGCAGATGACACAATAGAAATTGAGGGAATTCACTGATCAACTCTTGAAAGAGATCCCAAAAGAAAAATTCCCAGGATTGTGATAGCCGAATTCCAAAACTCCCAAGTCAAAGAGAAAATATTATAAGCTGCCAGAAACATTTCAACTACTGTGGTTCTACAGTCAGGATTACACATGATTTGGCAGCATCTACATTGAGGGTTCATAGGGCTTGGAATATAGTATTCCAGAAGGCAAAAGGGCTTGGCTTACAACCGAGAATCAATCGCCCAGCAAAACTGAACATCCTTTTTTAGGGAGAAAGATGGACTTTCAGTGCAACAGGGGACTTTGAAACTTTCCTGTTGAAATGAAGAGAGAAGAACAGAAAGTTTGATCTCCAAGTACAGGACTCAGGTGAAGCAAAGACGTAAACAAGAAGGAATAATTTTAAGGAACTTTATGATGCTGAACTGTGTGTATTTCTCAATGAGAAAAAGATACTGATATCTCATATATAATGATATGATTGATATGCTATGGCATGATATGACATGATATTACATGACAGTACATCCCATGACATGACACAATGTGACATATGATATTATATGATGTGATATAATAAATATAATGTAATGTAATATCATATATTAATATCATATAACATGGCATGGAATGGAATGACATGTTATGATATAATAGATATAATAAATATAATATGATATAGCATAACATAACAACATAACATAACTTAATTAATGTAATGTGATGTGACATGACCTGACATGACATGACTTGATGTGGCATGACACAATGTGAGATGACATGACATGACATGACATAACATAACATAATTAACACAATATATAATATAATATAATATAATATAATATAATATAATATAATATAATATAATATAATATAATATAATATAACATAACATAACATAACATAACATAATATAATATAATATAATTAATATAATATAATAATATAATATAATTTAAGATATGACATGGAAAGACTAATGCTTTGGAAACAATCTCTTTAGGAGCTATGTGCAGGATGAGTACAGAGAGACTAAAGACAGGGGAAAATAATTTAAAGATTATTGCAGAAGTCCAGGCAAAACATTAATAAAAATCTGAACAAGAGATCAGTTGTGTGAGTGGAAAAAAGGACAAATATACAAGAGATTTTGTGAAAGTATAAACTGCTCGATTTTTGTAATTGATTGTCTATATGATGAAGGTGAGACTGATGAGTTAAGGATAACACTAAGTAAAAACACTTTTAGTCTTCTATTTTGTGTACCATGTACATATACCAGTTTAGTTAGGATATCTATCATCTATCATCTATCTATCTATCTATCTATCTATCTATCTATCTATCTATCTATCCATCAATTAATCTGCAAGCATAACCTGAATATCTAAGGACTTTATCTGGTATCTAAGGACTAGGTTCTAAATTGTCTATTCATTTTCTGACAATTTTCCAGTTCCCATCCTTGTGCTCACAATATTAGTGTAACCTCAGCCTTGCTCATGATAAGAAATACTGCAAAGAGATCATTATTCTTAGTCTGAAAAAAATAAAGTTTTATTTCTAGAATCAACAGATAAATATTTCATTTGCTATTCCATTTTTAAAATTTTCAAGGCAATATTCTGTTATGATTTTCCCTATAATGCAGTAATCAAGTAAGACAAGTATTTCTTTACGCATGAAAATCTTCCATTTTTGTATTGTAATCTTTGATGAAAGCAATGTGACTCATAAATGAGTCACTGCATAAGAAAAATATCACTTTCACATAGCTTGTACTTTCACCAGCTTGTACAAAGGAAGATTTTTTTTAAATTATATTGTTTTTCCATCCCAGTTGACTAATTTTTTTAGAAAGGAGCTGGATAAGGAAATTTAAAAAGAAATTGCCTTTTTCCCCCTTTTTATTTAAGTTTGGAGTTTTCCTGATACAGAAGAATATAGCATATGTGTATATATTATGTATTTGAATACATGTGTGTATATGGAAACATGTTTCAAGCACTATACTTATGAAGATGAAAATAAAATAGTTTCTGGTCTCAAAGAGTTTCCATTCTATTGGAGGCATAAAACACAAAGTTAAATGAATAAAAAAGAGTAATGCAATGGAGTCCCAAAATAAAAACAATAATACTAGGAAAGATAAGACACTTTAAGCAGAAGGTCTCTTAGCCATGATTTGAAAGAAGTTAGGGTCTCTACCAGGCAGAACATAGTAAATAAAATTAATAAACACTCAAAATACATAAATATACATATATGTGGTTAACTTTATATATACATATACACATATAGCAATATAGAAGCAATTTTTTTCCTATCTAGGAAAATTTAATTTGAAAAGATATTTTCTACTTTTTAAGTATAAATTGGAATAAATTGTGGTTCATGAGCTTTATAATATTTGACCTCCAAGGGGCAGCTAGGTGAGCAGTGGATACAGCACTGGCCCTGGAGTCAGGAGACCCTGAGTTCAAATCCAGCCTCAGACACTTAATAATTACCTAGCTTTGTGGCCTTGGGCAAGCCACTTAACCCCATTTGCCTTGCAAAAACCTAAAAAATAATTGACCTCCAAATCTAAAAGTTTATGAAGTCTACAGTACAGTTGTGTTTTCTTAGTCTTCAAGAAATTTTCCTTTTAATACTTAGAAGTTTGAAAAAAAATGTTAAAAGAAAAGAAACCTTTGCTTTTGAGGTAAGGATTAATAGATCACAAAATGGATGACAAAATAGGAGATAAAATATCAAGGCCTTGTATGAACAAGTATTTGATCTACTTCAATCATATAGAACTCAGGCAGTGAATTATTTCAACAGCTTTTGCCATGAATTGTTCATTTCCTGTGACTTTGGAAGAGGCAGCAGTCAGAGCTGTTCAGCTTACTCACTCTTATTTTTCATCTGTTACACACTCGTTTTCCATTGACCAGAGGGCAAATTACCATTGCTGTTCCCCCAAAAGACATCAGCAGCAACAGATGTTTTTGAAGCCATAGTGTGTTGTTTTGAAATTTTTCAAATAGCTTGGGAGCAATCAAATGTAGGCTATACATGTATAGTCATAGACTAATGTAAACTTCTTGTGAGAATAGAAAATAGTTGCCCCCCCTACATAAACTGCTTTGCTTTTACTAGAATTTGTTTTTATTAAAACTATAATTTTCCATTGCATTTTGTTTTGAATAAATTTCACTTCAGAACTTTCATGTTAAAGATAACTTAATATAAATATTTCCCCCCACCAAGGTGCCACATTCTATAGTATCCTTCACATGATGTCCCTTAGACTATTTAATTTATTAAAGAATAAACTGTTATTAAAGAATTTCCTGGTATGTTTATTTTGTTTTCCCTAAAGTTACCCCTGATCTCATAGGTGTGGTTATTGGAACACAATCTTATAGTCTTAGAGAGAATTAATTTACAATGAATCACCACACTCCTCACTCAATTTCCTCTTACTACTTAAAGGTAGATTTTAATGTCTCCTATTTTGAAAAGGTATCACTAAGTATATGGTATTGTTCTTTCATTAGTTAATTTTTCTTACTTTTCACTCAAGATCTGAAGAGTGATTTTCTTTATATTTTCCCCCTGTTTTCTTCTTCAACTTATTTTTTGCTCTTTTTTTCTCTTATCCAGTTATTTTAAAATGTAGTTTCCCTGCATTTATTAAGTTATATCTATCCCTTAAAAAAACAGAAAAAAACCATATTTCATGAAGTTGCTTTGTATTTTCAGTCAGTGGTTCTCCTTTTTTTCCTTCTAGTCCTTAATACCAACTGAACCAAAAAAACCCCCAAAAAACAAAACAACCATGCAAACAGTATTTCACTCTCAAATGTCAGGAATTTATAAAGTTCAGGATAATCTGAGTTAATGTTGTTTTTTTTCAGAAAAATTAATACTTGTGCACATGATATGGAATCTTTCTATTTCTTATATCTTAGTATGTGAAGTATGGAAAATAATCTTTCTGTTCTTTTAAGATTTCTGAAAATGTATAGATAAACTGTTTTAATTTTGCTATTGCCTAAAAATATTCATTAAGAATAAGTTTCCAATGGGTGACTAGGCGGTACAGTGGATAGAGTACCAGCCCTGGAGTCAGGAGTACCTGAGTTCAAATCTGGCATCAGACACTCAATAATTACCCAGCTGTGTGGCCTTGGGAAACTGCTTAATCTAATTGCCTTGAAAAAAGATAAAAAAAACTAAAAAAAAAGGACAAATAATATCGTTAATAAAAATAAATTTAAAAAAAGGATAAGGTTTCAATCTATCCTCTGACCCATATTAACTGAATTAGCTGAGTGGGCAAACTAATTAACCACTTTTTAGGTGAGTTTGCATACCTACAGCATATTATGGATTGGTTGAAAGGTTCAAATGAGATGATAAATGTATCAAGTGCTTAACAAACCTTAAATTTTTATACAAATACAACTTCTTAATATCACAATCACCATTATCTTAGATAGCTCATCATCAACATCACCATCATTCCATCTGAAAATTAAGCCTTTGAGGATTATTCCTTTTCTTTTAAGTGACCAATATGGGGAATAAAGACAAACTTCCACCAATGGAATAATAAATGCCACAGTATATAGACTTATTCTGAGACTGACAGGAAAAAGTGCTCTCTTAGCATGTTAATAAATGATTGATTCAACTTCTCTATCACCTTGATTTTATTTGTTAACTGAGTAAAAAATAACAAGTTTTCTAAAACAAAGGAGGAATTGAAGTGAATAAACTTAGAATTGCTGTCCTTAAATAAAGATGGTACTATGGAAGTTGTCCATTCTTCATATTAGAAGAAGACCAATGGAAACTCAATGAATCATACCTTGATTTGCGTATGAATTGTATTTTAGTGAGGCAAAGTATTAGTTTCTCCCTCCCAGAGCTATTCAAGTCTGGTGGCAAGACAAGAAGCCAGTGTACTTGAGTGATGGCCTGGAATGCAATGGATGATCTTGGTATCATCAGTGTCTTTTAAGAGTTTGAAAGAACTTGCTTCAGTCACCTGCATGACTGTTGGAACAAATTGTTCTTGTCAGCTTAATCATGCTAGAAGAAATTCTCACACACTTGGGGTAAGCATCCCCTTAACTCAGCAATTGATTTGAAGCCTTTTAGCTACTCTTAACCTGGTTCAGCCTCTTTCCTGAAATGATTACTGGAATATGACTGCTGCACATACAACAGCTTTTTGGAGCCAAAAGTATATACATATATAAAGAGTTATATCAACATATGTATATGTTTATTACTATATATAAATCTGCAGGTATACATACTATATATATGGATATATAGACTATTATATATATATAAAATATATACATATATATATACATATATACATGTACTTGTATATACATACATTTTGTAGCAGAAATGCTTCCAAATAAAATAAAGGAGAAACTAAAATAATCTAAACTTAAATTTGATCACTCTTTTTTTTTTTTAGGTTTTTGTAAGGCAAATGGGGTTAAGTGGCTTGCCCAAGGCCACACAGCTAGATAATTCTTAAGTGTCTGAGACTGGATTTGAACCCAGGTACTCCTGACTCCAGGGCCGGTGCTTTATCCACTATGCCACCTAGCTGCCCCTCTGATCACTCTTTTAGTAGGAATAAGTTAAAAAAAACTCAGTCAGAAGAGGAAGGTTAAAGGGAAACATGGAATCATGTTTGTTGAACTGTTTCAGTTTGAATTCAAATATGTCAAAGCATCTGTTCACTGAATGAGAAGCTTGCTAAAGTGAATAGAGTATTGACCTTGAAAGCAGGAAGACCTGAGTTCAAATACCACTGTAGATATTTATGAGTTTTGTGACCCTAGTTAAATTACTCAGAAATTCTAGACTCATTTCCTGATCTGTAAAATAAAGGAGCTAGACTTATTAAGCTCCAGAAGCTTAAAGTGCTAAATCTCTGAAGCCATGGAAATGTGATCACATTAAGATGAGTTTTGCCTCCAAAGATAAAAATCATAACCTCTCCATACTTGCCCTTCTAACAACTTTTGTCTATATATGCTTAAAAGTAGAACAAAATTTCCCCTTTCATTGCAGGTGGATTCATGACTTTCTCTTGGCATCATGAGGATGCCAATGGAACATAGACACCAATTGAAGTTGCTGGCTTTTGCTAAAGGATTAGCCCATCATCTTTTCCCATTCATGAATTTTTAAGAAAAATCTTTTTTCTTCAAAAACTTAAGATTTTCATTGTTGCTTTTTTATTGTGTCACGTGTATCATACACATCTCTGTACTTTCTGGGTAATTTTCATTTTCAGTTCTTTGGAAGTCATGATATTTTGGCATTCCACGATTAACTGTTATCTATATAATACCATAAGATATCACTATGCATGTAATAATATATGAAGAAATATTTACAATAATGAGATCACATAAGCATGAGGTGATACATTTAGAGTAAGAAGGTATCTTTGAGTTCATTGAATCCAACTGCTTCATTTTACAAATGATGAAAATGAGGCCCAAGCAATTTAAGTGACTTAGCCAGACACAGACATATGTGTGTATACTTGTCTTTTTAATTTTAAAAAATTTTTTAGAGTTCTTCTTGGTCTAATGACTCCAAAAATAGTACAAAGAGGTAATAGAGTAGAAATTATACTGTCTGGGGAACCAGGAAACCTGTGTTCAAATTTTCTATCTGCTACCGACCTTGGACTCTCTCTCTTAAGTTTCTATCTAAACCTCAGGTTCTTCATCCATTAAATCATAAGATTGGACTCTGAATCATTGGTCATTTTAGCTTAAAGATCCCCTTCAAGGATTTAAGATCCCTTCCAGTATTGTGGGTCTATTGGCTTTTGCTAAGAATTATGATTTGGGTCTCATGACTCTTTTGAAAAAATAGTAAAGTCAGATATGTTAAAAGAGGAAAACACCAACTAAGGAGGAAAAAATTACAACAGAAAATTGACTTTGTTTCACCAAAAATAAAATTATTTGTAGCCTTAAAGCACAAAATGAACTTGAGGACATTTACATTTGAACAAAGGATATCATAAGGTACAAAGTCCAATTTGGGGTAAGTATTTTTAAAATATATAACTATATCATTTTTTTTTGTTTTAGGTGTTCATTCTTTAAGTTGTTATATTTTTCTACACTTTCTTTCTTTTTTACATGCCAACATTCATATTTCTTCCTCATCAATTACATGAATTATATCATTCACAGGTATCTCAACCTTCTTTTTTTCAAAATCTTGATACACATTTTTAGAGAAGTCAAAGCACTAATTCTTTTTGAAAATTATACAATCTTTTAGAATTTGCTTCTACACACACACACACACACACACACACACACACACACACACACACACACACACACACACACACACACACACACACACACACACCTACCTCAGTTTTCTTTAAGATTCCCAAAGTACAGATTTTATACTATCACAAAGGTAAATACTTACTTGTAGGAACTTGCATTCATAGAGCAAAAATACAGAGGATATGTTTTCTTAATTATATTTCCTTCTCATCAAGGTGAGTCACCATATGACCTACTTTACTGAGATGAGAAAAGTAACTAGTTTAAAAAAAAACATTTCTCAAAAGTAAAGAACTGTAAGAGATATTAGACACTATGAAAAAGCAATGAAAGGGTCTCACTTCTTAGCTTTTTAAAGCATCATTGTTTTCTTAATACTTTGATTTGAAGATTCAATGCCATTTTCTTTTTTCTTTCTTTGTTTTTCTTTTTTTTTTTTTTTGCAAAGCAATGGGGTTAAGTGGCTTGCCCAAGGCCACACAGCTAGGTAATTATTAAGTGTCTGGGGACAAATTTGAACTCGGATACTCCTGACTAAGGGCGGGTGCTCTATCCACTGCTCCAACCAGCCACCCCTTAATGTCATTTTCTAAAAAAAAAGAAAAGAAAAATTGTATTAGTTGGGACAATTTTAAAGTTTAAAACTATTGACTCCACTGGCCTATTTAAAAAGCAATTCAGCTGAAATTTTTTTTTTATATCAACTGTATTTCCTAGAATATCTCCTTCCTAGAGTCCTTCTGGACACTAATAATATCCAGCGAATAATTAAAAAAATAGGAAAATAAGGGGCAGCTAGGTGGCGTAGTAGATAAAGCACTGGCCCTGAAGTCAGGACTACCTGTGTTCAAATCTGGCCTCAGACACTTAATAATTACCTAGCTGTGTGGCCTTGGGCAAGCTACTTAACCCCATTTGCCTTGCAAAAAAAAAAAGAAACTAAAAAAAATGGGAAAATAAAATCTTATATTGCTGTGAGGATCAAATGAGATAATATTTAATTGTTTAGGATAGTAAAACCTGTCCTTGTCTTTCTTTCTAACCTCTGCAATGGACCTTTTAAAGACACAATCAGCATTAAATTTCAATGCATTCATGACTTTTTTATTTTATAAATACTTTGTCCTCTCTTCAAAACTTAGTTTGTTTTTATTATTTTTACCTTTATCTGCAAGTATAAAATCATCTACCTTCTTGGAAACTCATCCAACTTTAGACAATTTTGTTTGACATTTATATTATCTACAATTTTCTTTTTTTTCAGGTCCTAGTCACAGTCATTAATTTTATCTTCCTCCCTTTCAAGGGGGCAAACTTGATCTTGAATTGTGCCTTTTATGAAAGAATAACCCAAGAAGGGAAAGTTCTTATCAAATCCCTTCCATCTATTCATGAATCTTTCCTTGTTATGAAGAAAGTACAGATTAGGAATTCCATTATTCAACTATCTATGCACAAATTCTAAGGAAAATCATTCCCAAATCTTCTATCAATTTCACGTATGCAATGTCCTAATGACTGAGGATCATTTGTGTGACATGAGGCTAGTTATTACTTTTTACAAAGTAAAAGAGTAGGTGTATTTAATGAATTTAAATGATTTATTTTAATTTATCTATAATTACATCCATGTATTCTCCTTGGAATAACATTTGTCAGGGGTGGCTAGATGGTGTAGTGGATAAAGCACTGGCCCTGGAGTCAGGAGTACCTGGGTTCAAATCCGGTCTCAGACACTTAATAATTGCTTAACTGTGTGGCCTTGGGCAAGCCACTTAACCCCGTTTGCCTTACAAAAACCTAAAACAAAAAAAAAAGGAATAACACTTGTCCAGGTACACTTTTGCATATTTTTCACAAGGTACATAATCAATGATTTGGGTGGCAGCCTTTTAGAACACCAAGTTCTTCAATCATTAAACCCAACTCTTTCATTTTATCAATGAAGAAATAGACCAAGAGAATACCTAAAATTCATGTGTGTACAAAGTAGTGAAGGCAATATTTGAACTCTGTTGGCTAATTCCAACTCCAATGCATTTTCTGCAACATTTTTTCACTATTATATGGAAACCAATGTAGCATGTGGATTCAACATCTGTTAACTCTTGATCTTGCTATATGACCAACCCATTAAACCTATCAAACAAAGAAAAATTCAGTTTGCTAAACTTCACAAATTACAAAGCCAGATTTTACATTTTTCTGCTACATGTAGTGAATTCAGCAATATTATCTTATATTTGAGTATTGAGATTTCCAGTCCCCTTTACAATAACAAGGCCTTAAAGACATGTTAAACTACCAAACTACAACAGCAAAGGCATATCTTATCTTTTCAGTGATCATTTCAATGGTTCAAAAATGTATTATCATATTATAAGGTTAGGATGACACTGTATTTAAGAGGATAGTAAAGTTTTTATTAGTAAAGACAGGAATAAATTTTAAAGTGAATGACATCATTATTAGTCATGGAAGTTTTCAGTGAATAACATTATCAAAGTACTCAATTTCCATTATATTTTTGTTGATTTTATTTTGGAAATATGTGGAGTAAGAATCTTAATGAAAATTATATTCTTCTATTTATTTTTTTTATTTTGTACAAGGCAATGGGGTTAAGAGACTTGGCCAAGGTAAGTATTAATTGTCTAAAATTGAATTTGAACTCAAGTACTCCTGACTCCAGAGCCAGCACTTTATCTATTGTGCCATCTAACTGCCCCCTAAAACTCCATACTTTAAAAAAAATAAAATTCTCTATATATTATGTGCATATATGAATTTTCTGAAATATATTTTTCCATAAAAGCTTGGGACTCAGAATTTTAAAATGTTTCTAATTGCTACAACCTACAATATTGTGCATCATTTCCTCACTATTTTGCACTCAAATTTTTTTTCTCTAAATGATATTATTGCTCTCAATTTTCCAATATATTTTATTATTCTCAACTGGAATCAAAATTTTTTTTATTATATATCATTCCAGTTTCTATGTCTCCAAGAATATTCCATTTCATTATTTCTTTTTTTTAATAGTTTTTTTTCTTTTGCAAGGCAGTGGGGTTAAGTGGCTTGCCCAGGGCCATACAGCTAGGTAATTATTAAGTGTCTGAGGTCATATTTGAACTCCAGTAGTCCTGACTCCAGGGCCGGTGCTCTATCCCCTGCGCCACCTAGATTCTCCAATTTCATTATTTCTAACACAACTTTTTAAATTTAATCTACAATTCTCTCTATTAAAGTGTATATAATATCCCTCAAAAATTTTGCTTACCAATACACATTTCTCATGTAAGTATTAAAAATATCTAAGCAATTTACTTCTTACAACTTCTTAACTGTAGACTTGAAAGAAGCATTAGAGGCTAAGTGGAAAAGTAATTCTTCTCTACTATGCCATTTATCAGAGCTTCAACTATGATGGAATAATTAGGCTTTGTCCCAGGGCACTGAAATTTAGGAGAAATTGTACCAATTTAAGAACAGCAGTCAAGCTGCCCTAACAGCATATAAACCACTGTGTTTAACATCTAGTTTACAGAAATAATTAAACCAAATAAAAGGCTGACAGATGGTAATGTCCCCACCACCAGTAAAATCAGTAATTATCAAGAGATTGAAAGTCTATTAAATTCTGCTTTCCCTAGGCACATAAAATACTACATAGAGGTATAGAACTTTCCTGTCAACGATATTGAAGTATATTCTAACTACTTTCTATAGTATTATCTTCTTTCCTACTTATATCCTCAAAATTAATAATTCTGTACTTTAATATTTTTTTCCAATTTACACTGGAAAGATAGTGAAGATAGAAATGGAATAGGGAGAAGAATATCTATCTTTCCTATGAGATTACTGACTATGTGTTAGAATATAATTCCCTTGGCATGCCACTTAAATTTTACTGTAAGTCCTCTTTGGAAAGGATCCAGTAAACTAAACATGGACTAAAAGACAGGAAAAGGAATAAACAATCACCCTGCCATTCATGATAACATTTTCAAACAGCACTAGACTTAAATAAATGTTTCATTAGAGATGACTCTGAAAAGTATGACTCAATTTAAGGAGTTTAAGGAGAATATATCCATTACACAGTGCTGACCATATATGAAATTAATAATCTATTTATTCAAAATTCTCATTTCTGGTTGAAGCACACACAAGTTATGGCGAGATTATACTGCTCCATATATTTACTACAGTATATGATGAAAAATTCTGAGAGTCTGAATTTCCATCAGGTTTCAAACATCATTTTCTTAGTCCAACACTAATTATTAAGTTGGTAACCTTACTTGAAATTCATTTAAAAGTTGAACTCACTTAAAACCATCAGAGGGGTGGCTAGGTGGCACAGTGGATAGAGCACTGGCCTTGGAGTCAGGAGTACCTGGGTTCAAATGCAACCTCAGACACTTCATAATTACCTAGCCATGTGGCCTTGGGCCAGCCACTTAACCCCATTGCCTTGAAAAAATCTAAAAAAAAAAAAAAAACCATGAGAGATTTTTTGTAGCACCTGTGAATTTCAAATACTTTGTTAAATAAGCACACTCAGTTAATACTTTTCTGGTTTTCATCTGTATGATACTATGCTATTTCAAACACTTCTCTGATTTCTCTTTAATGTACTTTCTAAAGAGGGAATACGATCCAGGCATGGATGTAAAGGCACATAAATGGGAAATGGATCGACTTACATAAGGTATACCAGAAAGAAGGAAAATTTGGATGAACTGTAATATCTGTGGGATGGAGTGATATACATATAATAAAGTTGGAAACATAGGTTGGGGCCTTGTGAAATGTCAAACACAAGTCTTTATATGTGATTCCAAAAGCAATAGAGGGACACTGACATTTATTGAATAGAAGAGTAAAGTAGATTAGAAAATCATTTTGGCAACTGTGTGAAGAATGGTTTTGAGTGAGAAACACATTAGGTAAAGAGGACATTAAAGTAACCGGGCAAAAGATGAATGTTCTTTGTTTTTGTTGATGAATGTCTTTCATTCTCAAAGAGGATCCTGATATCAGGGATTTGATGCCATGGCATGTAAATGAAGGGAGGATTATACAAAACCACCAGTCTCACTTTTTCCTCCAGAGCCATCTGGGCCTTGTATACAGATATGGATCAGGGCAGTTGGAGTTGGCCCTGGATGCAGTGGGAGACTATGATGTTTTTAAGCTAGGGTCTGTAACAGCTCTCATTTTGATTGAGACAATGTCCACTCATTGATTAAGATTAGGTAAGAAAGAGGTGAGGCAGAAGTGAGCTTCTTTAACCTAGTCCCCCTAAAAATCATTCTGGGAGAAGACAACCTCCAGATTTCTGACCAAAGCATGGTTTCTGAATATTTACATTCTCTCTTTATGGAGTTGAGAGGAGAAGGATGTGGGTGATGTTGTGGAGGTAGAAGAGATAGAATTTACCTAATTACCAGAATATTCTGGATGAATAAAAAATAGATGACACAATTCAGTTTTTTCCTAATTAAAATCAAAATAGAAAATTCTAAATAAATTATTATCAATACTAAAATTAGCTAAATGTTCTTAGAATCATATTTGTTATATGTTTAGTATATTTGCATGTTATTGATACTTTTCATGAATTAAACATGGGTGTGTATTCATGTGATCTTAAGATTTGTTCTAATTAATTCATATTTCTAGAAAGGGGTAAATGCTTCACCTGGGACACTATCCAGAACATCACACTATAACAGTGTTTCTCTGCATTGAAATCCAGGTATGTCATATTTCACCTTTTCTTTAAAGTTCTCCAGTGCCCAAAGAATGTTAGGATGTCTCTTTGCCATTGACTATATCCTCATTGAATGTGTTCCCCATGTTCAGCAATTCAATCACTCTGATTTCCTTTAACCACTTAAAAGTCCAGTTACCTCTTCCAAAGAAATATTCATTTCAAAACTCAAACAAAATCAAATATAAAACCATTTCAACTCAAAATCTTGTAACCATATTGCACTTACACCATCTCATTTTTTTAGGAGGCTGATGACATTCCACTTGTGATTTAACTCCATTACTACTATCACCACAAAGTTCCAAGTCTCTTCAACCTAGTTTCCTAGGAACCTGACTCCTCAAGGCTTCCCCAGTGTTCATGTTGCAATATCTGGTCTGAAATCCTGGGCTCCAAGATCTTCATGTCTCAAGAATTCAAACCATGGACACCATAAAGCTATTATATCAGTGCTTCCAAAACACAAAGAGACAATATCAAACAATGAATTTTTTTAACAAAAGATAAACGACTTGAGGATAGGGATTTTTTTGGCATTTTGTATTTCCTGTCCTCTTTATGGAAGGGGAAGGGGGAGAGGGAAATGAGCAGAGGAGATGTTTGTTACAGATGCTTGAGAAATAATTTGACTACTATAAAGTATATTTAGCTGTAAATAGAGCTCATATTTTGGATTTCCAAAAATAAACAGTAAGAATTTATTAAACATTTGTTTTGTTCCAGTCACCGTGTTCATCATTATATTGTGGTGCCCTTGGATCAAGCTATTTAAATACAAATATTATAATATTCAAAATTTTTAAACCAAGAAACAAGCTATAAAAATCCTGAAAGTCATATATTGGAAAGGAAAGACATTGACAAGTTGTAGACTAACCAGAGAAAAATTATCAAAATAGTAAAAAGGCATAAGACTGTTCCACATAAATATTCAAAAGAAGCAAGGATGTTTAGTTTGTAGAATAAAAGACTTGGAGGTAGGGAGTTATAGTGTACCTGTTTTCAAATATTTGAAGAGATGTCATATGAAAAATTGTTTAAAGTTATTCTGGATATAACCATAGAAGGCCAAACAAAGAGTGATTGAGCAGAAATTTCCAAAGCAAAGATTTATATTTAATATAAATAAAAAAAATTTCCAAAATTAGGACTATCATAAAATGGAATAT
The DNA here is from genome assembly GCF_037893015.1 of Macrotis lagotis. Lineage (NCBI taxonomy): Eukaryota > Metazoa > Chordata > Mammalia > Peramelemorphia > Peramelidae > Macrotis > Macrotis lagotis. Next base: position 135,218,254 of record NC_133663.1, on the reverse strand, counting down.
GTTTTGTTTAGAGGTATGAACTCCTCAACTCCAGGAATATTTAATCCAAGGCAAGAAATATCAATCATCATGCATGTTTAAAGTACCTATTCTCTGCCAAGCATTCAGGTATGGAATGCACTAGCAGGCCTCCATTGTTGTAATTTTACAAGCACTCAAGCTCACTGAGTTTCAAAGATAAGTTGTATTTTTTGGAATTCTTTTCTATGCCTTCATTTCTTTTACCACACAAACAATTCTTGATACAACTTTTGAAAATGTATCTTTATACCCCCCCTTTTTTTGTTCCTTTTCCATTATCACTACTCTTATTTGGAACCCAATATTGATTTGAATGACTTTCCCATTGCCAACTTGAATGAATGCATAGTGTTGTGTAATCTTTTTAAAACAGCTACTATTTCTTGCTATCAAAATTTCTGATTGATAAATTTGTCAAATAAAAGGAGCTTGGTGGCATCATCTGTAAAATAAGAGTTATGGAGACAAAAGACCTCAATTCTAATTTGTCTTCAGACATTGACTGTCTATGACACTGAACTTAAAACTTTTTCATCTCATCTGAAAAATGAAAAAAGAATAGTAACTTCAGTCATTTCTCCTAACACTAGGAAGGCTTGGCTGACTTTTCCTGATCATACTAATCTTTCCTTTTTCTAAATAATCGTGTATTTAATCTGTGGCTGATTAAATACTTAAGAACTTTGTCATATATTGCTTTACATTGTTACGTAATCATTTCATTTATAGATTTTGTCTTTCCAGGTAGGTTATAATCATTTTGAGCATTAGAGTTGAGTCTAATACTTTTATATTCTTCCCCCACTTTATATTCTTCCCTAAATTCTTAGCAAACAACAAAGTATTCTCAATAAGTACTCTTTGAAGTGAATTCAAAGTTTTATCCTAAGCAAAATAGGTCAATTGTTTTTACTATATTCATTTATTTTACAAGACTCCCAGGGTTATTAAATAGGTATATTTTTTGAAAATTATATTTACATAGAAGTTAAATGAATCTTACTACCTGTATAAAAAAATCTTAAAAGTATCAAATATACAGAATATTTATGGTTTGTTTAGATGTTTCATAAAACCGAAATAAATTGGGAAAAGCATGCTAAATCCACAAAACTGCAGCCATGGTCCCTATACAACATTCCTGAATAAAGCAAGTGGCCTTTTCTATTCTTTGTTTACAACCAGACCATCTAGACTAAACTCCATTAAGTTGGAGAATCTGGTGGCTTTTTGCTATATACAAACAGTACATTCACTCTAAACACAATGAGGGAGGTAGGAAATAGAAGCTCATGTACAAAAAGAAACTGACCCCTACATATTTTTGATAAAGAAATAAATTAGATCAACAAAAGGTAAAGAAAGCTGAAATGGCTAATGAGTTAAACCATACCCCCCCAAAAAAAAGGAAAAAAAAAAGACCAAGCTCTCTCTCCCCTTATTTTTGCTGTATTGAATCCTACAAAGATTTCGTTTTCAACTAGAAACAGAAGCTCATTTAGAAGTTAGTTCTGTAAAAAAACATTCTATGTTTGCATATGTAATTGATAAGTGACCCTGCAGTACCAAGCAGAGTCATTTTGGTTTTAACTTAGCTTTCAGTGTTTACAGAGCTTCTAGACTATTTCCTATGAGCTAGAAAAGCTGTTTTATATTCCAAAGCTTTCTACTACATGGACTTTACATCTTTGCTAGTGTTGAGTATACATTTACATAACTTTAAAAAATCTTTCCAAAATATACTAAAAAAAATACTATGAAGCAAGTTGAATTATTTAACTTGATTTCTTCCTGTTGGTAATATTAAAAGTATTTTCATTTAAACTATATTCATAAATTACTGAAGTTTGAGGACTGCCTTGCTATTCTTTCATGTACACTAAACATATATTTTTTATTATGATTTAACTGTCTCATCTCTTTCACTTTAAGAATGTAATAAACAAGCTTTTGAATCCATGATCAAAAACAACCAACCCTCCACAGGCTGCCACTGGCCATTCCATAGGATGGAATGTTGAAGAAGGGAAGTTGGTAGGATTCTTCAGTTATTTATATCACCATAATGTATATCAAATTTTTCAGAGTCATATATTTTTCACCACAGACGTGAAGTCAAAAAAGAAACTTTTTAAGCAGTTGTCATTGGTTCCATTTAGTAGAGGACATTTCAATGTATGATCACTTTTTTACTTGAGATTTAAGGGTAACCTAAGATTTTATATATCAAATCAGTCAACATTGCTGTAAGAATTTTCAAGTAACTTTCCTGGGAGACTGGGGAGTTTTCAAAGAAGATTTGAAGAAAAGAATGGGTCTTTACCAAATTTAAAAACTCAACTTCTGTCTAAATGGTTTCATCAGCCTGCTGAAAGGGAAAGAGAAAATAACAAATTCAGGATGACTGGAGAGTTAACCACTTTCTTCCTGACCTTGGCTTCCAGCATTCCCTGAAGACAGGAGGAGAAATGATTGTGGTTGATGCCTGGAGGGAGAATGAAAATTGTGTATCAAAACTGTAGTTCTTCAGCTCTTGAACACAGAAGTTTATCAGAGCAGTTTATAAGATATATTATTAGTTATTTTCTGTTTCCTAGGGAAAGAGGGGCTATTATCACTCACAAGTATTCTGAGAAATGTTATTTCTTTGCCAAGCTCCTGAATTCAAATCTACAATGGCACATATTATTAACCAGAGTTTATGTAATAATTGAATCTAATTTAAGATTCATTAGTTGCATTTTAATTATAATTTAATACAATTCAATATGCCATTAAATGAGTAAAATAATAAACTCATCCCAATTCTGTTATAAATTTGCATATGGACAATTTTAAGACACTTTCCTCATAAGAAGTTATTCAAATTTACATGGTTTATTGTCTCTAGATATGAAACCTCTGCCTGCTTAAGCAGAGACAGCCCTGAGTGCAATTCTCAAAATAAGACAAGTTTAGGCTGAGTGGCAACCAGGGCTGGGGTCCAAAAGCAACAAGAGAGTCTTCAGTGCATTCTGAACCTACCACTATGTGTCCCTCTATCCCTCCTTCTTTAGCTTTTGAAGTGGGGTAAACTTGGCTAAACTATCATGCAAAGGAAATGATTCCTTCTCAACGATAGGGTATTTGGCTGGAGTAAAAATTCAGAAGTGGGGCAAAGGGAAAATTTTCAACAACTCTAGGGACACAAAAGATAAAAGGAGATTCAATTATCATAAGCATAAAAAATTGCCTTGATTAGGGTAATGTATAGTACTTTGGCATGTGTTATTTAATCATCTAGAAAAATAAAGGCATCATCTACACCAAAATGATTTTTATAATAGTGCTTTCTATATTAGTGAAGAACTAGAAAAGTAGATGTCTTTCAGTTGGAGAAGTAATACACACATTGTGGCCCATGAATATAATGAAAAATAATTGTGTTACAAGAAATACTTAATAGGGTGAAAGTAAAAAAAAAATATGGAAAGATTTGTATGAACTGATACAAAGTAAACAGTAAAGAAAACAATATACACATTGACTACAATGTTATATGGAAAGTAATAGCCACAAGACAAACAAATCTAATATTGCAAAATTATAACCACCAAATTTGGCCCCAGAGATGTTATATGGGAACACAATATGTCTTTCTCCTTTGAAGAAATGAGTAATTGGGGGGAGAGGTGATATTAGAAAGGGGGTAGTGTCCATAGGTAAAGAGCATTCATTGTATGTAATGTCAGATAATTTCAAAATTTTTATCAAATTTGCTGATGTTTTTCTCTCTTCTGCCTCTTTTTGTTTTTTTTTTTAATAAAAATTATCTTTGTTACAAAGCATATATGGCTGGGAGAAAAGGGATAAGGGTAAGGATAAAAAGGGGAAAGTAGATGACATAAAAACAAAAGATGTAAATGGAAGTAATTTTAATTGACTACCTAAAACAACTCATAGGCAACAAGTAAGTATAGATTAGACATTCATCTAAATGAAAGAGCAGACTACTATTCAAAAATTATGCTTGAATAAAATATGTAAATATTTATTTTTACAGGTTGATTTTTAAAGTATTTTTAATGAGATGTTAATTAAAGCCATAAAAAAACTGATCAAGTGATCAAATGAGTGAATTTAGAGAAAGAAAGAAGAGAGGCTTGGTGTGCAACCACAAATAATAGATATTATGAGGATCGTGAACCAGAAATATTGACTGACAGGGAGCAGTCAGAATGTGAATCAAGAGACTGTTACATCATAAAAATCCAGGAAGATGAATGTATCTAGAAGAGGGTTATCAACATCCAAATGCTACAAAAAAGTTCAGAAGGATGAAAAGTGAGAAAAAATAGTCAATTAGCCTTTAATTATGGGACAGGTAGTATAATAAATAACCTGAGACTCAGATTTGGGGAAAAAACAGACAATTTGCAAGGAACCTATGAACTAATGGGGTGATATCATGCAAAAACAATGTAAGAGTAAGAAATATACAGAGGTATTCACAGATGAATGGGAAAGGGTCCTTGCAGAAATGATTTTAGTTGAGATTTGGAAGAATTCAGGGAATAAAGGAGGAAGAATTGAAGAGTCATCCAGAGAAGATGGTCAAAATTTGGAGTAGCATTTTATGTAAGAAATAGTAAGGGTGCCAGTGTCATTGATGAGTACATAAAGAGGGGAAAGGTAGAGGAAGACTGAAGAAGGAGGGAGGAGTTTTATAAGGGCCTCTAAAATCCAAACAGAAGGTTTAATAATTGATTCTGCAGATAATATGGAACCACTGGAGTTTATTAAATAGCACATTAATATGATCAGACCTGTGCTTTAGAAAGGTGAGTTAGGTAACATGGAGGCAATGATCAACCTTGATGGGCTTGCTCATTCCATAAGTGTCAGGGACAATTTGGGACTCTCTGCAATGGAGAATACCATCTGTATCCAGAGAAACAACTGTGGAGTTTGAACAAAGACCAAGAACTATTACCTTAAATTTAGAAAACAACCTGATCTTGCTATCTCTTATACTTGATGTTTCTTCCTTAAGGATATGATTTCTCTCTCATCACACTCAATTTGGATCAATGTATGCCATGAAAACAATGTAAAGACTGACAAATTGCATTCTGGGAAAAATTGTAAAACTCAAAATAAATAAAATCTTTAACAAAAATAAATAAATTAAAAAGGAAAGCTCAGTTATCTGATAACTTGAGAGCTGTTTCAGACAAGTGATTATATTATGATTTGAAGGTCTGATTGAAAAGGAGTAACAAATAAATGAGCACATGTGAAAGTAATGTGAATAGAGAACTTTTTCTAAAGGTTTGGCTGGGAAAAGGAAAAGATGTATAAGCATCTTAAGAAAATGGTAAGCTCTAGTGAGGTTCGTTTTTGCATTTTTTTTTTACTTTGTAATAGAGAAGACTTGGACACTTTTGCAGTTGACAGAGAACTATCCAAGAAACCAGAATAGGTTGAAGATTAGAGAAAGGGGGAATGATTGTGAAGCTCATATACGAAAGAAGATGGGGAATGGCATCAAGTAAACAAGATTTGTACTTGAAATAGATAGGTGTCACCACTTTCATCATTAAAACACAGTTGTCAATGATGCCATGGAGTTTTTACATAGGAAAAGGGAAAAGGAGTTCATGTTAAATAATCTCATTAATGTTTGAAGTCATGATTTTTTTTTTAGGTTTTTGCACGGCAAATAGGGTTAAGTGGCTTGTCCAAGGCCATACAGCTAGGTAATTATTAAGTGTCTAAGGTCTGATTTGAACTCAGGTACTCCTGACTCCAGGGCTGGTGCTCTATCCACTACACCACCTAGCCACCCCTGAAGTCATGATTTTTTTTTAAAAAATGAAGAATAATTAGTCTGAATCATGACACCTAGATAATTTAGAGTTTTTCCATCAACATATATTCATTTTATTGTTGCTGCTGCTATTGTAGCTGTTGAGTCATTTTTTTCAGTTATTTCCAAGACGCACACATTTCAACTTGGAAAGATGACTTCCAGACTCCAGGTCCAGCAGTTTATCCATTGTCTCACATAGATACCTTTATATTTACACACACACACACACACACACACACGCACTCACATATATATTCATATATAAAACCTTAGACAGTGTCACTAGTAACTTTTAATTGCATATTATTTATAATTTAAACATGAGTACATTAGTCCAGATTTCATTCAGGATGCTGAAAGAAACTTCAATATAACCCACCTTCTTCCAGAACAAAAAAGTTCATCTTTTTGAATTGATATTCCATAGGAGTTGACCTATAGTCTTCAAAGAATCAAAATGATTATTATAAAATGTATAATTAAAAACCTATGATTTATATGAATAGGCCTTAATTCATAACAAATAAAAAAACAAGAAAATAAAAGAAAAAAAAATGTTCCCTTGCGACAAACCTAAGCCTGTGTCCAGTTTTTTTTTTTTTTTTTACTCACTGCTCTTATCTCTTTCTGGATCCAAGTAGTACAAGGTCCCTTTCATGTCATAACTCTTAAAATATCCCAATTTCTTCTCTTTTCCTGTGTAAATAACCAAATTCCTTTAACAAAGTCTTTTTCACATTCTCCAGTTAATCAACAATACACTTTTTTTGAATTATCTATTATGTGCCAAACACTGTATTAAGTATGTTTCTTTAAAGAAAGTAAAAAAAAATAGTCCCTGCCATTATTGAGCACAGAGTCTTATAGGGGAGATAACATGCAAATATATTTGTTAAAACAAACAATGTATATAACAAATTGGAAATAGTCAAGGGAAGACATTTAATTATATTAGTCACATTGCTCTGAATGAAGTCTAAAGCTTCATAGAATTTCTTAAAATGTGACAGCCAGAATTGAACACCATCCTCAAATGATGGTCTCTCCATGGCAAATCACAATGGAAATCTACCTATCACTATCATGCAGACATCACCATCCTATTGATCATTAATATTAAACAATTCTTTAAAAACAAAGGTGAAAAAAAAATCAACCCCCTGATAGAAAATGCTATCACTTGCCAGGATTTGCAAAGCAACATAATTATTACTATGTGGTCCCACAAATTATTCCAAAAAATTCAAAGGTTTGTTCCTCCTCAAAAAAACAAAGTGGATCAGTTATTATTGAATATTATTAGAGGTGTATTTCACCTTTTTTTGTTTTCCCTTTTCTTACCTCCATTGTAATGACAACTAAGTATTGAAATAACCAGAGATCTAGACTTGTAGGTAGAGGGATCAAATCTAGAAAGCTGAATAATATATTTTTTAGATTAATTATCACTGAGCAGCTTCAATAAGTTAATAAGAAAAGTGAAATTTGTTAGAAGTCTCTGAACATAACCATACAAATTTAAGGAATAAGACTAAATATGTATTTCACAGGTGTATATGAATATCAGACATTCAAATATTTAACCAAATCCATAATGTTAGACTTAGAATGAAGAAGACCTGTATTTGAATCTTTTTCTGGCACTGTATAAAACTATCAGCCTCAGTTTCATCATCTCTAAAATGGCTATGATAAAAAATAGTATCTACCTTTGTTACTCAGTTGTGCCTGACTTTTTAAGAACCCATTTGGTTTTTTTTTTTAATCACAGATAATGGGATCATTTACTATTTCCTTCTCTAGTTCACTTTAAAGACATGAAAATCCATGTAAACAAAGTTAAGTGAATAGCCCAGGATTTCCTAGTTAGGAAATGTCTGAGACTGTATTTGAACACAGGTCTTCCTGACTCCAGGTCAAGCATTCTATCCAATATGCCACCTAGTTGCCCCATTATCTACTTGGCAAAATAATTTATATTTTTGATCTTGGAGATGTCCTTTCAAAGATTAATTTATAATTATTATTAAATATTATGATTAATTAAAATGTTTCCATACCTCAAATTGCAATATAGTGAAATATCATTAAAATTCTTTGACCTAAACTTGAAAAAACTGCATTCCTTTCCTTAGTCAATTACTAAGTTACTAGAATGCTTACTGGTACACAGAAGATGCCTAATAAATAATTACACATTTAATGAAAGAGTTAATGAATCAATGAATATATGCTTTTTGATAACAAAAGAAGAAATCATCAAATGATATCTCATAGCAGCTTCCATAGATATGTGACCTATTATAGAAAATTGCATGCTTACCTTCATTACAAATTATGAAATTAAAGAAAGAAGATAATGTACAAAGTGGAAGATTTTTCCATCTTCACTTTTTTCTTTTTTGAGTAGAGACACTCAACTCTGGCTGCACTAAGCAGAGTTTTTAAAATCTTGTCATGAAGCCAAGGCAATGACTGAACAACACTGTCTGTAGTCTCAAGTCCATGGAACATTTTCCATTTCATACATCATTCCCCAGATGCATAATCATACCTCATATCCACCAAAAAATCATACAACGAAGCATTAAAGATGCTCTTGGGCAGGTTCTCACTAGGGCCAATTTTCTGGACCTTGTGCCTGTTTAAAGAATTATTCCCTTGCTTTTCCCACTTGTTTTCAAATTATCCATTTCCAAAAACATTAAGAAGTGTGAAAAAATGCTTCAGATGGTAAGTACATTTGGAAAAGGGGCCTGAATTTGTGGTTGAATGTCAAGTTTTCATGAGCACACATTTTAGCAGAGCTGAATTCTTTTTTCAAGTAACTCTCTGTGCTTGTGGACCTTTAAATAATTTCTCTTTGAGTGTGATTAGTTACTCATACTCGTTGTCTCCCCAAAAGAGTATAAAGTGGTATAAAGCTATTAATAATAATATAGATATCAGCCCCCATTTAAAGTCACATTCCCTGATGAAAGGAGCATATGTGATGGGGTTTTTGAATGATATGAAAAGGAAGGTGTGCTTTTTACCCAGTTATACACTGAGATCCAGAATTTAAATTGATTACCCTGAGGATTCTCATATTATATACTTCTGTACACACACACACACACACACACACACACACACACACACAAGAACACCAGCATATGAAGAAAATAGTATTTCTTTCAAGATCTAAAACTACTTTTCTATGATCCCTTATGATCACAGTTAAAGCAAACTACTGGGTCTGGAGTACTGAGTTCAAATTATATACATACTGACTGTGAGGTCCTGGGGTAAGTCACTTAATATCTGATTCAGCTTCCCTACTATAAAATAAGGATAAAGCTAGACCAACTCACAGAGTTTTAAGGCTCAAATGACATATTTGCAAAAGGTGTAGCATTGCGCTTGGATGCTTGATAACTTCCCTACTTACAGCAATGTGTTATATCATAAAGAAAATAGAACAGAGAACCTAGATTCTTATCCCATATAGTTCACTACTTGAATGAACTTAGGCAAATCACAGAAAGTGCTTTAGCCTCAGTTCTTCATTTGTAAAAAGGATGAATTAATGAATGAAGTACTTATTAAAAGTTTGTTTTGTTATAAATGCTTATATTTAAAAACAAAAAGGAAAACAATTCTTACTCTTTGCTACTATAGAAGTCAACATATATAGGGGAGTGTTGAGGATAGGTGTTCTGATTTGGAAGGTTACCAGTAAATGAATATAACCAGAGGTGATTTGACCCAACCTTTCAATAAGTAATGCAGGAGCAATTAGGTGGCACGGTAAATAGAGCACCAGTCATGGAGTCAGGAAAGCCTGGGTTCAAGTGTGGCCTCAGACACTTCATAATTACCTAGCTGTGTGACCTTGAGCAAGTCACTTGACCCCCTTGCTTTGCAATAAACAAAAACAAGCAAAAACAAATCAACAAAAAAAGAAGTAATACAGCATTGATTTGATAATGGGGACGGGATATCTGAGGCAAGTGAAAAGAGTAGAATGAATCATAGACCATGTTCTGAATTTGTCATCCCTACAAATCAGAACAGCAGGATTCCAGAACCAAAAAGTCTCTTAAGTTTTTTCCAGTTCTAAATCTGTGATCCTAGAATATTTGCCTCCCATTTTCTATGTAGTTTTCCTCTGTTCTTGTGTTGCCTCCCAATTTCTTTGGTCTAACCCATATTTCATCTACTTTTCCACAAATGCTCCCCTCATTCTCTAGTTTTCCCCTTTCTAATTTAGTCACAGAGCCTACATGAGGCCTCCCTGGAAGCATTAGGGTGGAGGAGTAGGGGTCCCTGAATCTCCACCCACTACCAGTACACGGGCTGTGTGTTTGAGGCCCCATAATTACCTACAACTTCCTTTCCTCACCAGGTCCTTTTCAGGCCAAGACTAACAAGCTAACCCACACAGCCCCAGTGTCAACCTCCCATCTATCATTGAAGTCTTCTACTTCTGCTGGCTTCTGTCTCCTGGCTGCTGGTCTTTGACCTTCGTAGTCTCTCTGGAGAGCAAAACACTTCTGTGAAGATCAAATATGTTGCTTTTGGTAGCAACTTCTCATTTGGCTAAAACTGGTAAAAAAAATTTCTCATCTCTCAGCTAAGTCACCCAATATAAAAGTTCATTCAATATTTTCCAGAGCTCACTGTTTTTTGGCAGTTAATCAATTCAGATTCTATTTATTGGGCTACAGGTAAAGGATGCCAAGATCTAGTTTTGGACCCTCAGTCTAAATGAGGTCATCTACTTCCCAAAATACCAGTCTACTTCTCAAGCCTTGTCAAATAGATTGTACCAGTAGTCCCATGGTTATTATATCACCTTGTAAGCTGTTCTAAACTCTACTAATCTCTGAACCACAACTTGAGACATTAAGACTGTTAGACTTTTTGGACACCTGAGCTGATTTGATTAACTGGATTGAAAGATCTTTCAAACCTGAAATCTAATTATCTATTCCTTTTCCTCTGTTATTGCTACCACCTCTAGTCACTCTTAGTACCTACTTGACCTTTTTCCTTTGATCTCTATATAAATGAGACTATAATAGCACTAATTTCCTAATGTTTATAAGAGAAATGAGACAAATAAATATCGAGATAATATCAAGAGCAGATAAGTATAAATGCACATAAAATAAATGTATATAGAACAAGATGAAAATTCCCTAAAATGAAGGTTGGACATAACAATTTCTCCTCATTTAGAGAATTCTGTTCACTTTATGGTCCCAAGTATGTATGAGATCTTTACTTTGAACATGCTTGTGCCAAAACTGTAATTTTCTCATCTCAACACTTTCAACTAATTACAATTCTTACACAATTTTACAATGTTAGTTCCATTGACTGACTATCAGGAAAGCTCCTAAATACATTGTTTACTGATGTTTGAGTCTATAATAGTACTCCATAGTAGAACTAAAACAAACTATAATTATTAGCAGTGAGTGGCACCAAAAATTGCAAATTACTGAGATCAATAAAAAAAAGAAAAGAAAAAAGTCCTTTCACTTAGAATGCTTAATTAGTGGCATTTGAACAGCAGTTTCAGTAAAATGAATGGACAAAGGGAGGTAAAGGTTGCACAAATAAGAAAGTAAAAGGAATTTAAAAATGGGCATCTCAAAGTGGAGAAATCAGGTTTCAACAACTTTTTCAAGATATTCAGCAAGGAGAAAAGAAATATAGTAGTATGCCAGGTAAAAGTAAATAGGTTTTAGGAAAGATTATTTTTTAGGATTATGAAAACTTGAACATGTTTATAGACAGAGGTGAAGGAAACAGTTGGAGAGATGGAAAATGATAAAAAAAAATATCTAGAATAACCACTGGAATGAGCTACTGTAGTAAGCAAAAAAGAATGAGTTCAAAGGGATTAGGCCTAGCAAGAAGAAGGTGAAGATGAATCATCATCTGAAAACAAGAGAAAGAGAACATATAGATGACACTTTGAAATTTTGTGAAATGAAAGAGGAGTTCTAATCATGCTATGTAGTTTAGAACTCTACTATCCAGAATAATAAGAATTATCTACCATTGTTAGAATGGGTTGGAGTTGGTTTAAGAGGATAGAAACCACTTAAAACTCAAAGATTCTATGAATCTTTGAAGGTTAGCCAGAAAAATTATAGCCCATTGAAATCCTGGAATTACAAAATCTTGAAATTGTAAAGTACCCTAGAGACACTGTAGCTCTACCCCTCCCCCACTAAAAGAATTCCCTTTATAAAGTTTCTGACAAGCAGTAAGCCAGCATGACATCTCTAGTGATGATTTGCTATCTTATTTTTTATCACATTTTATTCTCTTTCCCTTCCTTCTCTTCCCTTCCTCTCCCTTCCCCCCCCTCTCCTTCCTTTCCCTTTCTTTCCCTTTTTGGATAGGCCTAGTTGTTAGAAAGTTTTTTTTCATGTATTGAACTGGAAACCATTGCCTTGTAACTATTTTACATTGTGTAAAATTTAACAAAAGTTAAATTCTATCTTTATACATAAATATAAATATTTTCTGGCTTAAGCACACTTGAAAATTGCTTTCTATTGATAAATGACTCTTTCTGTGTTTGTCTCCAAAATGTTTGACCTTTGACAACACTAAACTTTTTGGGGGGGTCATTTTCCTTACCTATAAAATTCAGAGATTGAACTACTTACTCTCTACTCAATGATGATAGGATTCTTTTCATTAGTTTCCTTTTCTATATGCTAAATAAACCTAATTTGTTATTCAATAAAAATTGAAGTATTCAATGAAAAAATTGAATAAGTTATTATCAAATGTTGAATTGGTACAGAAATTGGTGGTTATAGGGATAAGTGAAAACAATCTGAAAGACCTTATTAAGTCTAATTTATCCACTTGCAAATCTCTTCTTAACAACAAATTCATTGAATGAATGGTCAAATAATAAAATTCATTTCTGAAAATAGTCTTTAATAATTTATGTGAAATATTTACAAATCACTTATTCAAAATTGTTGTATTATGTCCAAAAAGGCATGTCAAAATATAATGATAATTTGGTAGAGTGGGGAAGAGCAAAAATCAAAAAATCTAGTTTAAATCTTAATGTTGATACTGTTTGACTTTGGACAATTTACTTCACCTTTCTCAAACTGAAGATTCCTCACCTTAAAATAATAATCATCATAATAATAATAATAAAAATACTTACTCTATATGCCCACACAAAGTTTATGTGAGGAAAAAACATCTTTCTCAAGCTCAATTTGTTATTAAAAAAAAACCCTATGAGATGTCCTATAATAAAACTGAAGAATGCTGAGGATCTGAGTTTGAATCTTGATTTCTATTCATATAAAAACTATTTGTCTGACCTCAGGCAAGTTGCTTAATATCTCTGAACTTCAGTTTCCTCATAATAAAATGAAGATGCAGCACTAAATGAGCACTAAGATTTCTTGGTTCTTTAGATCTATCATATTTGGATGACAACTCAATTTCTCCATTCTTGACCATATAATTCCACAGATGCATCACTCAAGATCTACTAAACCTACAAAAAGTCTTTTATGTTTGTTGGGTTTTTTAAAATAATTTATGGGTTTGTATAGATACCTCCTGCCAATTTTCCTAGACCATTGCCCTTATAAACCAGGATGCACAGCTCTGTCACACTTTATGAAGAATATTTTGGTTTAAAAATAGTTGTTGAGCTAAGGAACAGATTGAGATGGTTAAAAGAACTGCACAGTTGCTAAAAAAGATGCCCTGATTCATTTTTCACTAGAGAAAAAAAGGCATGATCTAGAAGAATAGAAGGCTAGGATGGAAATTTGGCTAGATTTTTAAATAATTTCTACTAATTCCTGCAATCATTTCATTGATATTTCCACATAATTGGTCTAGATCACAAGCCAAAATTAAGTATTATTTTCACTATATAATATATCATGTAATAATCAGTTCTTGTAAACTCTACCAAATCATATAATGAGAATCACTGAATTAAATTTCTGGAAGGAAAGTAAGAGGTCAACTTGACCAATCAATATCAGTCAGAATCATTCCTTTAGCATCTCTAAAAATTGTTTCTCCAACTTTATCTTAATAATAACTTGAGAGTTAGAATCTACTGTTTTCTGATGCATTCTATTTAGCTTTTGATAAAAGCACTTAGGGAAGAAAGGGAATCATATTTATAATGTTTATTATGTGAGAGGCACTTTGTTAAACACTTTTTGAGTTATCCCATTTGATCTGCACAAATTCTCTTTAAGGGATTGCAAATAAGGTGAAGAAAAATGAAGAAAATGAGTTGAAAAAGTTTAAATCATATGTCCAGGGTCACACAGCTAGTTCATATTTAGGGATGAATTTTGAATTTGAGTCTTTCCGACTCTAAACCCATTATTCTATCCACTTTACCACCGGTTTTTAAAAAAGGGGGGTGGGGGAGGGACATTTAACACAAGACTTGTGGATTATTGAATATATAAAAAGACTAGGTGAAGAAGGTAACCATTACAAAGATAGTTAGAATAGAGACATAACAAAGATAACCAGAATATATTAAAATTATATTTATAATAAAAATTGAAAGCAGAATGAAATTGGGATAAAGAACCTAGAGTCTATATAAGTCATTATTGACATTTTCAGAGTCATTTAATTAGCTATCATGGATTCCAATAAATATAGCAAATTTAATCTTATTTATGAAAAGGGCATACAAATATATACTTTACACATCTTTATTCCCCTTATAAGCCTTGCTGCAGGAAGAGTGGGAAAGGTTGGAACTGTGTGTTTAAATCTTGGATGTTTAGACAAGTGTCTTGTTGGAAAATGAACACTGAATGCTTGTTTGGAATTTCTTTTTTTAATTTCTGTCCAGACCTGTGATTTCACCAGTATAGGGAACTCCAGAGGTAAAAATTCCCACCACTAATGAAGATCAACAGCAACTCTGTAATTCATAATCCTAGAGAGCTTTCTTATTCATACTGAAAATATAGTTGAAATATTTTATTTCACAAAGAGGGACTTAGATTGAAGACTTCAAAATTCCATGTTATCCATACTGGTAAAATGAAGAGATTTAAATGAAATAACAATATAGTTTTAGAATTCAAAAGTAGGGGAAGTATTTATTTAGTCCAATGTCAATATGTCTTCTGTGGTAAACCCCAGTGATCCATGTTTGACCTTATGCTACTTTTATCAATGATTTGTCAACTTTGCCGATGACATAAACTGGGGAAAATAACTGGATCAGAATAACCTTGTCAGGTTTATGTGATCAACCAAATGTTTGGGTTGCTATTTTCCACAACTACCCAATTCGAAAACCCTAGACAAAAGAAGCATATTATATATTTGTGTGTGTGTGTGTGTGTGTGTGTGTATACACACAAATTTCAAAGAAAAATACAAAAAATTAAAATAAAAAAACCTTTATAAAGGTAAAGCTCAGAGTTCTACATCATTTTCTAATGTATATTTAATATTCATCATAAGAAAATTCATAGGCTTGTGATTCAGGATCCAGTAGCAAGGAACCTCAACTATCCTTCTCTATCTCACAAGAGCAGTCACAAAAGTGATTCTGCTAGACCCATGAAGTAAAGGGAAAAAAACTTTGGGTGATTAGGGGGAATTTTGGAGGGAAAGCGAATAGGAGAGTCATACAGAGGGAAAAGAGCATCCATATCTGAGGAAAAGGAGTATCCATATCTGAGAGAAACGAAGTTAGAAGCTAAGCTATGGATATTCCTCTTCCCATCAATTTTTATTAGGGATGAACTTGGACTGGGATCCCTGACACAGGTGTGGAGTAGGGATATAGGGGATTGTAAAGCAATAAAAGTAAAGAGGAACACTGAAGTAAAACAACTGAAAAAAATAATAGTACTATTAGTATTATTATTGTTATTGATAATAACTATGACATACTTTATTTATAATTTTCATTAAAAAAACAGGAAATAAGGTAAGATTATTTTCCGTTTTGTACAGATGAGGAAATTGAGGCAAATAGAAATAAACTAACCCAAGTTCACATAGCTATTTAAAATAGAAACAGAGTATGAACTCCAGTCTTTCTGCCTCCTAACTCAGCACTCAATTCATTATATCACTAAACTGAAAAAGGTATAAGGATTCAAAATTCAAATAATAAAACCTGAATATAATTCTTACTCAAGAAGAACAAGCAAGTTTTCATGGGAATGAAAGCAAAAAGTAAACACTCAAATGGAGATCAAAAATATGAATATTATATGTAATCAAAGAAAAATAGGAAGGGAGACATGGACTGAACTTGTGATTTCTTTGTAATAGAATTCCCTAATGAGGAAAACTATGATAGGGTTTCCTAGAGTATTGTGTAAAATGACTTACCCAGAATTACAAAGTCAATATACATCAGAGGCTAGAATAGATGAGGTATTTATCACTCTAAGGTCAGTTCTCTATCTACTACCTCAGTATTTCCTTACCATGAAATAAAATGAACAAAAATTCTTTAACAAATCAGAAATGCAATGATATAGACATAGATGATGGAACACATTAAAAAATTATAGAATGATTAAAAAGACAAATAAAACTATAATACATTCAGAGTTCTCAAATTAAATTCAACTGACAAATAACAAAATAAAGAACTTAGAAGAAGAAAGAAGGAAACAAGTATGTTCTAGAAACTGTGCTAAGGATCTTATTTGATCCTCACAACACTCTTAGGAAATATTATTATTATGCCCATCTTATAGTTGAATGAGGCATTTAAGTGATTTTTCCTGGATCACTCAGAAAGTAACTATCTCAGATCAGATGTTAATTGAGATCATTGAACACAAAATAGTTATCATTTTTTGCTTTTATTTATTTTTTAATCTTATTTTTATTTTTTTCAACTTTTCCAATAATTTATTTGGTAAGGATGTGGTCATAAAAAACATTACTACAATAAGTCATGTTGAAAAAGTAAAAATATCTCTCCCTCCCAAAGAGAAACTTCAAGAAAAGTAAAGTAAAGGGGGGGGGGAGTATGTTTCAGTTTGTATTCAGACACCTTCAGCTCTGTCTTGCGAAGGAATTCTTTATCATAAGCCCATTACAGAAATTGATTCAACATTTTTTCCCACAGTTGCTATTGTTAGTTATATTTTTCTCAATCCTATTTCCCCTAACCTCCATTTATTCTATTTTCTTTCTTCTTTCACCCTGTCCCTCCTCATCAGCATATGCATCTGGCTATCCTCTCCCATGATCTTCCCTCTCTTCAACATCCCTCCCCACCCCCAGCCCCTCTCTCCCATCTCTTTCCTTCTACATTTTCCTCTAGGCTAATATAGATTTATATATTGAGTGTGTGTTTTATTATCTCTCTGAACCAGTATCGATGAGAATGAGGCTCACTCACTCCCTGTCATGCTCTCCCTTTTCCACTCTACTACAAAAGCTTTTTTATTGCTTCTTTTAGGTGAAATAACTTACCTCATTCTACCCCTCTTTTCCCTTTCTTCTGATAAATTCCTTTCTCCCCCATTAACTTGATCTTTTTAATATATTATGTCTTCAAATTCAACTCCCTCCTGTGTCTTATCTATCTATCTATCTATATCTATAGCTAAAGATATATATAAATAAATGAGAAGGTTCAGTATCATTGTCCCCTGAGGGAATATAAATAGTTCAACATCATTAAGTCCCTCAAGATTTGCCTTTCCCATCCACCCTCTCTTTGCTTCACCTGAATCTTGTACTTGAAGATCAAACTTTCTGTTGAGTTCTGGACATTTCATCAATAAAGTTTGAAAGTCCCCTACTTCACTGAATTTTCATCTTTTTCCCAGAAAGAAGTATGTTGAGCTTTGCTGGGTAGGTGATTCTTGGTTGTAATCCAAGCTCTTTTGAACTTTGGGAATATCATATTTGAAGTCCTACAAGCCCTTAGAGTGGAAGTTGATAAATCTTGTATTATCTTAAGTATATCTCCATGATATTTGAATTATTTCTTTCTAGCTGCTTGTAATATTTTCTCCTTGACTTGGGAGATCTGAAAATTGTTTGTAATATTCCTGGCAGTTTTCATTTTGTTATCTCTTTCAGAAGTTGATCAGTAGATTCTTTCAAAGCAAAATCTAGACTCTTTTTTTCATCACGACTTTCAGGTTGTTCAATAATTTTTAAATTATCTCTGCTTGATCTGTTTTCTAGGTCATTTGTTTTGCCAATAAGATATTTCATCTTTTGTTCTAGTTTTCATTCTTTTAGTTTGGTTTTTTGCTTCTTGATTTATCTTAAAGTCATCAGTTTCCCTTAGATCCATTCTACATTTAAAAGAATCATTTTTTCAAAGAGCTGTTGTATCTCCTTTATCTGGACAATTCTGTTTTTATAAGGCATTCTTCTCCTCATTGACTATTTGGCCTGCTTTTTCCATTGACCTAAACTGTATTTTAAAATATTATTTTCTTCAATTTTTTTTGTACTCCTTTATCAAGTTGTTGACTTGATTTTCATTATTTTCCTGCATTGCTTTCATTTCTCTTCCTAATTTTTCTTCTACTTCCCTTATTTGATTTTCAAAATCTGAGATCAGTTTATATTTTTCTTCGAGTCTTTGAATTCAGAAGTTTTGACTTTGTAATATTCTGAGTGCCTTTTGCTGCTCAATAGGACCAAAATAACTGTCTATGTGTGGATTTTTTCTTCTGTTATTTGCTCATTTCTCCAGCCTATGACTTGATTTTAACTCTTTGTTAAAGTGGGACTCTGCTTCCAAATTGGAGGATGTACTGTCCCAAGTTTTTGTGGTTTTTGACAACTGTTTTGAGAGACAAACCCAAAGAAAAGCAAGTTCTCAATTCCTCCAAGACATTATGAGAGGCACTGACTGCTCTTCTGGCATATGCTCTGGTCTGTAGATAACCACAAGCATTCCCTTCTGCCTTGAAACTTCAGGCAGTAAACTCTAGTGTCATTTTGCTCCCCTTCCTGATACTGGGACCCCAAATATGAGTGGGGCAAAGTCACAGAATCCTGCCTCAGGGATAGCAAAGAGACCTCTTCACTCTCCCCCCAACACCCTTACCATCTGTGAACTGAGCTCTCTGTAAGTACTTGCATGCACCCTGCCAGGTGGCTCTGCAGAACTGCTCCTGGACTCTTGAGATCACGTCTGTGCTGAGGTTCATGCTGAACTGGGCTGTCCTCTCACTCTGATGTGGTAGAGTTTTCCTGCTGACCTTCCCAATTGTCCTTAGAAATACCTGGGCTGAGATGTCTGAAAATGGCCATTGTGGCCAGACACAGGTGTGCCCAATGGCCCTGTAATCTATTCCTGGATGGTTAGAGTCCATTTGCTCCAGCCAGCTCAGGCTAACTCTGGGTTCTTTCTAACCCTAGTTTAACAGACCACCAATCTTCCAAGTTGTCTTGTGCTGGAAAACTGTATCATTCAGTCTTTTTGTGGGTTCTGACACTCTAAAATTTGGTTAGAGTCTTTATTTAAAGGTGTGTGGAGTGGTTTGGGAGAGAAATCTAGTGAGTCCCCCACCTTTACTCTGCCACCTTGATTCTGTCTCCCCTACCCCCAACAAAGAACTTCTTTGATTTTAAACAAGAGAAAAATAAAGCAAAGCAAAGTAATGAAAAATATCACTAGTTAATATTGAATCAAAATATTTAAATACAATTCTATAAAATATAGAAATTTGTCCAAAAGAACATTCTTGGTGATTAAATTAGATTTACAGGAGAGATGCAATAATGAGTAATCCACATAAAATGTTATATAATTAATCATACTAAAAAACAAAAAATTCCCTACTGCCCCATCCCCAGACTGTCATATCTCATGATTAATTAAAACTCAATTGTTCTTTTTTTGGAAATAAAATGAAAATTTATTAAAAAGATTATAAGACATAAGGAAGGGAGAGAGAGAGAGAGAGAGAGAGAGAGAGAGAGAGAGAGAGAGAGAGAGAGAGAGAGAGAACAGCCAAGCATCCTTGACTGGGCCATGGTCAGGGAAGACTGAACCAGCCCTGAACTTGAGTTCAGTTCAGGTTTTTATGTCTTGCCTCTCATCCAGAGGGCAAAAGGTGAACTCCCTTCCCCTATACTTGACCTAGAATTAGGTAGAGAGTAAAACCCAAGGAGATAGGGTACAAATTTTACATTAAACAATGGTACTTTAAGAATGGGGAGGGTCCCCCACCCAAGATTATAATTATTTCTGTTACAATCATAATTCTCTACTTCAAGTCAATTTACATCCCAAGAGTCAATTTACATGTCCACCCAAATTCTGTTACATTCAAATTCTCTTCCTCCTTCCCTGCATCATTCCCACCTCAGTTATTTTAGGACCAGTCTTCTGGGCCTTTCAGAGTCCATTTGGAGATGAATGTATTACAGTGAGGACTTCATTGAGGCAAGGTCCAGGAAATGATTGGCTGGCACAGCTGGTTGGCATCCTGTAGAGACTGGTCTTAGAGCTATATAGCTTTGGAGCTCAATCCAATTTCCCAGTCTGTGTAGAGAGAATCCTTTTGTTGGCTGCCAAAATGTAGCCACTGGCTACTTGGGTTTGGCTATGCCTATCAGGAATCATTATTTAGACTCAGGAAAGCACAGGTGGAAATAAAACAAAAATTTATTGAAAAGGTTACAGGACATAAGGAAGGAGAGAGAGAGAGAGAGAGAGAGAGAGAGAGAGCGAGAGAGAGAGAGAGAGAGAGAGAGAGAGAGAGAGAGAGAGAGAGAGAGAGAGAGAGAGAGAGAGAGAGAGAGAGAGAGATAAAAGAACAGCCAAGCAGCCTTGGCTGGGCCATGGTCAGAGAAGTCTGAGCCAGCCTCAATTGTTCTTTAAAAGCATATAAAGCATTTACTAGAATACTGCTAGGCTCAATCAAAAAGTTCTAAAACTGAAAAAAAGAAACTTTGCTTCAGATGAATAAGAAATAAAGAATATTGCTAAAAAATAACTTCCCCCAATTATATGATAAGTGAACTTATAATTTAAATGAAATGGATAACTATTTACAAAAAACATACACTCAGATTAATTAAGGATTAAATTGAAAATTTAATAATCTAATCTCAGATAAAGAATTTGATTATGGCATAAATCAATTTGATACAGAGAGATAGTGACAGAAAAACAGAGGCATACAGAGAGAGAGAGAGATGGAGAGACCAAGAGAGAATCAGAGACAGAAAGGGAGAGAGAGAGAGAGAGAGAGAGAGAGAGAGAGAGAGAGAGAGAGAGAGAGAGAGAGAGAGAGAGAGACTCTGATTCATATTTTTTGGGTGAAATCTGTCAATTCCAACAAAAATTAATCTATATATCATTTAATTGTTTGCAGAAATTATGAAAGAAGGTCTCCTAAGCTCCTTCTCTCAGTTAATTATATTTCTAGTTCATAAAGTATAGAAAGATAAAGTAAAGAAAAAAAAATAACCAGCAGAATCAAGGTAGCTGGGTGATATAATAGATAGTATGAACCTGTAAGTAGGAAAGCCTGAGTTCACAACCTATCTCAGACACTTACTATTTTACTCTGAACAAGCCGATTAACCTCTTTCAGTCTCAGTTTCTTCTGTAAATGGGGGTATTTTATCTTATCTCCCAGGGTTGCAATATAGATAAAATAGGTGCAAAGCACTATGCAAATCTCAAAAGGCTATATAATATACATTATTAATTATACTGTAAAATATTAAGAAAATACTGTCAAAAAAGTAAAACAACATGGTTTAAAAGTTCTATTTATTATGACCCGGGTCTACTTAGAACATCATTGTTATTTAGTTAAAAAAAGAAAACCATAAATAAAATAGGGCAGCTAGATGAATAGTGGATAAAATTCCAGGCCTGGAGTCAGGAAGATGTCTTCTTGAATTAAAATCCATCCATACATTGGCTGTGTGATCCTGAGCAAGTAACTTAATCTTGTTCATTTCAATTTCTTCATCTGTAAAATAAACTGGAGAAGGAAATCAAAAACCACTCCAATACTGTTACCAAGAAAACTCTTGGAGTGGAACATGACTGAAATTGATTTAATTTGTTTATTGGTTTTGCTGAAATTTAAAAAAATATATTTGTTATAAAAACAATATTATAAAAATAGGCAAAGTGATAAGGAAATATTTGGATAAAATAATAATTTTTAAATAACTATCAAATACTAGTTCAATAAGATGAATCTAATAATAGTCTATTTAATATCAAGACCTTTCCCTTATTTTAAAAAACTGATGGTATTAGCTAAATGAAAATGCAGTATAAGTTAAACAATTTCTACCCATTATTTGACTTCTAACATTTCATGGTCAAGCAAGGCAAGCAAACAATTCCCAATCCACTAAATACTCCAAAAATCACATGACCTCCAACAACCTTTTATCCTCTGATTCTAATAAAAATGGTTTCTTCAATTCATCCTCATAAAGCTGTCACCCTTCAAAATATCGGTAGCCCTACATATTTTTTTAAGAAAGATTTTATTTATTTTGAGTTTTATAATTTTCCCCCCATTCTTGCTTCCCTCCCCCCACCCCCACAGGTGGAATTTTGTTAGTTTTTACATTTGTCCTATGTTATACATTGATCTCAGTTGAATGTAATGACAGAGAAATCATATCCTTAAGGAAGAAAAATAAAGTATGAGATAGTAAAATTGCATAATAATATAATGATTTTTTTCTAATTTGACAGTAATAATCTTTGCTTTTTTTGTTCAAATTCCATAATTCTTTCTCTGGATACAAATGGTATTATCCATTGCAGATAGCCCAAAATTATCCCTGTTTGTTGCACTGAAGGATGAGCAAGTCCAAAGTTGATCATCACCCCCACGTTGCTGTTAGAGTGTACAATGTTTTTCTGGTTCTGCTCATTCACTCAACATCAGTTCATGCAAATCTTTCCAGGCTTCCCTGAATTCCCATCCCTCCTGGTTTCTAATAGAACTAGTAGTATTCCATGACATACATATACCACAGCTTGTTAAATCATTCCCCAATTGAAGGAGATTTACTTAATTTCCAATTTTTTTGTCACAACAAACAGGGCTTCTATAAATATTCTTGTACAAGTGATGTTTTTACCCTTTTTCATAATCTCTTCAAGGTATAGACCCAGTAGTGGTATTTCTGGGTCAAAGGGTATGCACATTTTTGTTGCCCTTTGGGCATAATCCCAAATTGCTCTCCAGAAAGGATGGATGAGTTCACAGCACCACCAATAATGTATTAGTGTCCCAGATTTCCCACAGCCCTTCCAACATTGATCATTGTCCTTTCTGGTCATATTGGCCAGTCTGAGAGGTGTGAGGTGGTACCCTCAGAGATGCGTTAATTTGCATTTCTATAATAAGTAATGATTTGGAACAATTTTTCATATAACTATGGATTGCTTTGATTTCCTCAGCTGTAAATTGCCTTTGGGTATCCTTTGACCATTTGTCAATTGTGGAATAGTTTGTTTTTTTGAAAATTGACTCAGTTCTCTGTATGTTTTAGAAATGAATCCTTTGTCAGAAATCTAGTTGTAAAAATTGTTTCCCAATTTACTACATTTCTTTTGATTTTGGTTACAGTGGTTTTGTCTATGAAAAAACTTTTTAACTTAATGTAGTCAAAAGTATCTAGTTTGTTTTGAATGATGTTCTCTATCTCTTCTTGGTCATAAACTTTTTCCAATTCCATAGATCTGACAGTTAAACTACCCCTTGATATTCTAGTTTGCTTATAATATTGTTTTTTTATTTCTAAATCTTGCAGCAATTTGGAACTTATCTTGGTATAGGGTGTGAGGTGTTGGTATAATCTCAGTTTCTTCAATGCTAACTTCCAATTTTATCAACAGTTTTTATCAAAGAGAGAGCTTTTGTCCCAATAGTTGGACTCTTTGGGTTTATCAAACAGCAGATTACTATAATCATTTCCTGCTATTTCAACTAGTCTATTCCACTGATCCATGACTCTGTTCCTTAACCAATACCAGTTTTGAGGACTGATGCTTTATAATATAATTTTAGATATGGTAAAGCTAAGCTACCTTTTTTTGGACTTCTTTTCATTGAATCCCTAGAAATTCATGACTTTTTATTTCTCCATATAAATTTACTTACAACTTTTTTAACTCATTACAGTAACTTTTTGGAATTTTGATTGATAAGGGACTAAACAAGTAGTTTTTGTAGAATTGTCATTTTTATTATATTAACTCGACCAATCTATGAACAGTTGATGTTTGCCCAAGTGTTTAAATTCTTTTTGGAATTCTCTAGGTTTACCAATGTTTCATTTGCAAAGTTAGTGTTTTGTCTCTGACCCAATTCTAATTCCTACAATTTCTTTTTCTTCTCTTATTGCTGAGACTAATATTTCTAATTAGATATTGAATGATAGTGTGATAATGGGCATACTTTTTTAACCCCTGATTTTAATGGGAATGCCTCAAGCCTATCCCTGTTGCATATAATGCTTGTTGTTGGTTTTAGATAGATACTGCTTATTATTCTAAGGAACAAACTATTTATTCCTATGCTCTCTAGTGTTGTTAGTAAGAATGAGTGCTGTGTTTTGTGAAAAGCTTTTTCAGGAAACTATTGATATGATTATATGATTTCTGATAGGTATGTTATTTATATAATTAATTATACTAACAATTTTCCTAATATTGAACCAACCCTGCATTCCTGGAATAAATCCTACTTCATCATAATGTATTATGCTAGTGATAACTTATTGTGATCATTTTGCTGAGATTTTATTTAAGATTTTTGCATCTATATTCATCAGGGAGATAGGTCTATAATTTTCTTTCTCTGTTTTAACTCTTCCTGGTTTAGGTATCAGCATCATATTGATGTCATAGAAAGAGTTAGGCAGAGTTCTGTCTCCAATGAGTTTATGTAGAATTGGAAACAATTGTCCTTTAAGTGTTTGATAGAATTCACTTGTGAATCCATCTTGCCCTGGAGATTTTTAACTTGGGCATTCAATAATGGCTTATTGAATCTCTTTTTCTGAGATAGGGTTATTTAAGTTTTTAATTTCCTCTTCATTTAATCTGGGAAACTTATATTTTTGTAAATATTCATCCATTTCACTTAGTTTGTCAAATTTATCGGCATAAAGTTGGGCAAAATAATACCAAATTATTACTTTAATTTTCTCCTCAATGCTGATGAATTCACCTTTTTCATTTATGATTGTACCAATTTGGATTTTTATTTCTTTTTCTTAATCAAATTGCCCAGAGCTTTATCAATTTTATTGTTTTTTTCATAAAACCAGCTCTTGGTTCTTTTACTTCAATAGTTTTCTTGCTTTCAAATTTATCAATTTCTCTTTTAATTTTTTGAATTTCTAATTTGGTATTTTAATGGTGGGTTTTAATTTGTTCTTTCACTAATTTTTTAGTTGCATATTTAGTTCATTGATTTCTTCTTTCTCTAATTTATTCATGTAAGCATTTAAAGATATAATATATCCCCTGACACTCGCCTTGTGTATATCCCATATGTTTTGGTATGTTGTTTCATTATTGTCATTATCTAGGATGAAATAATTAATTCTTTCTATAATTTGTTGCTTGATTCACTCATTCTTTAAAATGAGGTTATTGAGTTTGCCATTAGTTCTGGGTCTATATCACCCTGGCCCAGTATTGCATATGCTTTTTATTGCAATATGACCTGAGAAAAATGTATTCACTATTTATGACTTTCTGCAATTGGTCATTAGGTTTCTATGCCCTAATATGTGGTCAATTTTTATGTAAGTGCCATGTACTGCAGAAAAAAATATATTCCTTTGCATCCCCATTCAATTTATTCCACAGGTCTATCATATCTAGCATTTCTAACAATCTATTTGCCTCAACTTGATTCTTTTTTATTTTATGATTAGATTTGTCTAAATCTAAGAGTGAGAGGTTACGGTCTTCCACTAGTTTTGTTGTCTATGTCTTCCTGTAGCTCTTTCAACTTCTCTAAGAATTTGGATGCTGTCCCATTGGTTGCATACATATTTAGTATTGGTACTTTTTAGGGTATAGTTTCTTTCCTTATCTCTTTTAACACTATTGGTTTTTGCAGCTGCATTGTCTGGGATAAGGATTGCTACCACAGCTTTTTTCCACTTCAGCTAAAGCAAAATATATTTTGCTCCAACCTTTTACCTTTATATGTATGTATCTCTCTCTCTGCTTCAAATAAGTTTCTTGTAAGCAGCATATTGTAGGACTCTGGCTTTTAATCCACTCTGCTATTTGCTTACATTTTAAGGGAGAGATCATCCCATTCACATTCAAAGTGATAATTACTAACTCTTTATTGCCCTCCATGTTATCTTCCTTCTGTTTGTATTTTTCCCCTCCCCCCCTTTATCCATATTCACCAGTGTTTGTTTCTTTTATTTTTAGGTTGTTTTTCTTTGCAAGGCAAATGGGGTTAAGTGGCTTGCCCAAGACCACACAACTAGGTAATTATTAAGTGCCTGAGCTCAGATTTGAACCCAGGTACTCCTGACTCCAGGGCCAGTGCTTTATCCACTATGCCACCTAGCTGTCCCATGTTTGTTTCTTAATATGGACACCTTCAGTGTGTTTGCCCTTTTATGTTAACTCCCCTCCCCTTTCCCTACCCTTCCCTTTTCTCCTTCTTCTCTTCCTTGTTTTAGTTCCCCCTTTTCTACCCAGGTCTGTTCCCCACCTCCCCTTTTCCCTTTTAATCCTTGAAATGTAAAATGAATTTCTTAACTTGATTAAGTGAGCTTAAGTTAACTTTTTTTTAAGGTTTTTACAAGGCAATGGGGTTAAGTGGCCTGCCCAAGCCCAAACAGCTAGGTAATTATTAAGTGTCTGGGGCTGGATTCTGGATTTGAACTGAGTCAGGTACTCCTGAGTCCAGGGCCAGTACTCCATCCACTGCACCACCTAGCTGCCCTATGTTTAAGTTAACTTTAAGCCAAGTCTGATGAGATGAAAATTCAGGTGGTTCTCACCTCCTTCCTTCTTCCCCTCAGTTTCAATAGGTCTTTTGTACCTCTTTATATAATGAGATTTACTGAATTCAGTATCCCTCTAACCTCCCTTCTCCTTAATGTCCCCCCTTTTTAGGAGGTATTGCGTTTTAAATCATTCTGTCTGAGTTACAAAAAATGTATGAGTGTCCGTCACTTCTGGCTATGTATACTCTCTCCAGTAGAATAAAAATTCTCAAGAGTTATGAGACTCTTTCTCCCAGGTGGGTATATAGCCAGTTTCATCTCGTTGTATAGCATTTTTTTAACCTTTCCATGTGTCTTTTGAGCTGCCTGTTTGATGTCCAAATTTTCTATTTAGCTCTGGTCTTTTCATCACGAAATCTTGGGAGTCTCCCATTTCATTAAATGTCCATCTTTTTCCCTGGAAGAGAGGGCTCAGCTTTGTTGGGTAATGGATTCTTGGCTGCATTCCAAGCTCCCTGGCTCTTTGGAATATCTCATTCCAAGCTCTTCAATCCCTCAATCTTACTTTGGCCATGTCCTGCATAATCCTTACTGTGGCTCCTTGGTATTTAATTTTTTTCTTTCTGGCTGCTTATAAGATTTTTCCTTTTATCTGATATTCATGGAATTTGTCCACAACATTCCTTGGTGTTTTCATCATAGGATCTCTTTCCAGAGGGGATTAATATATTTTTTCAATAACCATTTTGCCCTCTGCTTCCATGATATCAGGGCAATTTTCCATCACTAAATCCTGTAAAATTAAGTCCCGGCTTTTTTCTTCTTCAATGTTTTCAAGAAGGCCAATAATTCTCAGATTCCCCTGTCTTGATCTATTCTGGAGGTCAGTGGTTTTGCAGATGAGGTATTTTACATTTTTTTCTATTTTTTCCATCTTTTGGTTTTGTTTAATACAATTTAGTTGTCTTGTGAGGTCATTAGTTTCCGGCGATTCCATTCTTTTTTTTTTTAGAGATTTTTCTTCATTTATTTTTTGCAACTCCTTTTCCAGTTGGTTCATTCTATTTTTGAAGTACTTTTCTATTTGCACAAATGTATTTTTAAGAGAATCATTTTCTTTTTGCATTTGCTCAATTGAGGATCTGAGAGAGTTATTTTCATTTTGTTTTTGTCCAATTGTATTTTCCAAGGATTTTTTTTCTTGTTGTTTGATGTTAATTTTATCTTGATTTGCTTTTCCCAATCTTTTCAATTGATTTTTAAACTCCTTTCTGATTTCTTCAAGGAAGTCTTTCTGGGCTGGAGACCAATTCCTATTCTCCTCTGCAGTGCTAGATTTCTCTGGGTTAGAATCTGTCTCTTCTAAGTATTTCTCCATTGTCCCCCCTTTTCTCTGGCCATTTTTCATCTTGTGCTGGGGGACAGAGCTGGCTCTCAGAGGGTTGCTTTTGAAGATCCTAGAGGCTTTGTTCACTTGGTTTAGTAATTACAAGGGCAGCCAGTGGGATGTGCTGGTTGGGTTGCTTTCTCTGGAGTGAGGTCCTCAGCAGGGTCAGAGTTGATTTTGAACACTGGTCTGTGCCCTGGAGGAGGGAATTAATCTCTTTCTGTAGAATGAACTCTGTTGCCCTGAGGGGGTGGGGGTGTGTTGTTTATTGTCTTTTCTGGGCAAAGGACTCTACTCAAATTATGGAGTTCAGGTCCTCTCTCAGCTTGGTGTTCTCCAGGCATACTCTGAGACTCTGTGCTGGAACTCACCCTCCCATAGCTCCTTTCCCCTGGCCAAATACTCCCCATAGCTAAAGTCTCACTGAAGTCTCTATGACTGAGACTGGTGCTCTGTCTTACCCCCAGCTGCAGTCCCTGTGCTGATCCTCTGCTCTCATCTCCTGGTTCACCCATGGTCCCCTGAGACAGACATTCTTGGTAGGTATTTTCTACTAGCTTCTCTTTCTGGTTTTTTTTGATCGAATTTCTGTTAAGAGGTTTCTCTCCTTTTATTACTGAGGGGAAAGAGAGAGAGCACCTATCAGAGTGCTTGTCTTGTTTCTGCCATCTTAGCCAGAAGTCCCTACTATTTTTACTATCCAATTTATCAATGTTTTTTCTAATATGTAGCATATTAATCTGTATAAAAGAATCAAAAGGCAATCTCACTTGGAAAAAATGAATCGAAACTTCAACTTATTACAGATCTACTTTTTAGAAGTAGTTTTGCTAAGCTACAGGATAACAGAGACAAAATTGAAAAATAGTTCCTTTGTTCTAGGAACATTATACTAGGTTCTTTTTCTGTCTTCAAGACCGAATTTAAATTTTTGTCCACAACACCATGTTCAAATACCTTCTCAATATTATTTTTGTTCAATATTTTCTTTTATTTAATATTTTACATATGAATGAGATTATGATGAGGAATGTGGGTAAAAAAACAATAAAAAGGATGACAATTATATTGTCCTTACTTTATCTCGACACATATTAATAATTTATATTTTCTACAGTTTGACTTGTTGAGTTACAAGACTAATGATAAAAGAATTTTGAATGTCTTTATATTTTTTCATATTGCATACAAAGATAGTTATAAACATTCACCTTTTTATAAACTTTTGAGCTTTACTTTTTTCCTTCTCTCTTTCTTTCTTTCTTTCACCTCTCTCCCTTTCCTTCACCATCCTCATGACAGTGAGTAATCTGTTATAGGTTAACCATGGACAGTCATGTTTAACATATTTCCATATTAGTCATATTGTAAAAGAAAAATATGAACTAAAGGGAAAAAACATGAGAGAAAAAACAGAAAATATGTTTTTAAAAAGGGAAATTAGTATCTTTTGGTCTGCATTCAGATTCCATAGTTGTTGGGGTTTTTTGTTTTATTTTTCTGGATATGCATGGCATTTTCCCATCCTTTGTCACTGAAGTTCTGAGAGGAGCTCATTCTATCATGTTGATCTTCATATAACATTGCTGGTAATGTGCAAGCTATTCTCCTGGTTCTGGTCACTTTACTCAGCATCAGTTCATGCAAGTCTATGAAAACGTATTTTTAAAAATATCTACTAAGTTCAGACATCACCAAAAAAATGATGGTTATAATTAGAATTTGATAGTAATATTATAATATTGTGAGCTTTTAATCATATTGAAAACAGATTTTTTACTGATTCATTCTGGAGAGCAATTCTGAACTATTGCCAAAGGGCAGTGAAACTGTACAACCTTCAATTCAGCAATACTACTATTAGATCTGTGATCCAAAGAAATTACAAAAAAGGGGGGAAAAGAACCACATGTATAAGAATATCAATAGGAACTCTTTTTCTGGTGGCAAAGAATTGTAAACTGAGGTGTTGCCTATCAATTAGGCAATGTCTGAACAAGTTGTGGCATGTGAATGTAATGAAATGTTATTGTTCTTTAAGAAATGATGAGCAGACAAATTTCAGAAAAACCTGGAAAGACCTATATAATCTGATGCTGAGTGAAGTGAGCAGAACCAGAAGAACATACATTTTAACAGCAACATTGCATGATGATCAACTTTAATAGATTTAGCTCCTCTCAGGCAAACAGTGATCAAAAACCTGTGATGGAAAATGCCACTTACATCCAGAGAAAGAACTATGGAATCTCAATGCAGATCAAAGCATATTTTCAGTTTTTAAAATGTATATTTTGTTTTAACTTTCATGTGTTTTTCCCTTTCCTCTGATTTTTTTCACAGCATGATTAATAAAGAAATATTCATAATGTTATTTTACATGCACAACCTATATCTGATTACTTGCTATTCTAGGCAAGTTGGAGAGTTAAGGTGGGAGGCAGAAAATTTTACAAAAGTGAATGTTGAAAAATATCTTCATTGATCATTGGATAAATTAAAGAGATACCCTTTCTCTCTGAAAGTAGGAAGCATTAGCATCATTAATCCTCTGGAAGCATGATTGGTCACTATACTAAAACAAGTTTAGCCTAACAATAGTCCACTAAATTTTATATATAACTTGTTCATCTAACCCCCAATTTATGAGCATTCTTTCAAATCCTATTCTTTGCCACCTCAAAACAAAAACAACAAATATTTGTGTACATCATTAGAAATTATTTTGCTTAGGACTAACCCTCTCCCTTAATTTGCCTCTAATTTTTCTTCCCCTTTTACTCTTTCCTTCATTTCCTTATTGAGTGGAATACAGGTCTATATTCAACCTTGTATGCATTCTTCCTTCCTTTGACCAGTTCATTTGACAGTACTGTTTGAGTGCCAGCTCTTCCTCCTTGTTTGTGAACATGCTTATTTGTGCATCTTGAAGATGTGAGGTAATTTTCTCTAATCTTCCTTTCTTTTACAAAAGTGAATGTTGAAAAATGTCTTTACTGATCATTAGATAAAGAGATATCCTTTCTATCAGAAAGTGAGTAGCATTAGCATCATTGGTGTATTTCTTTTCCTCCTTAATTCCATTCTTTTGCTATAATCAGGACAATATGAGCTCTTCCATGGTTTCTCTAATTGGATTCCATCTATGATCTCTGTTGCTGATAGTGTTTAGGGGATATATACATACATATATATATATATATATATATATATATACACACACACATATATATATATATATATACACATACATACACACATACATACATACCTTTATATATAATATATATGTATAACTGTATTTGAATATAAGCATTTTATCTATATTTAGTCCTTTATCATTGTTCCTTCATGGTTATCATCATGCATTTTTCTTTACATCTGTATTTGATTTTCAGTTTCTCTACTATGCTAGTTGTTTGATGTTGTTATTGTTTTTGTTGCTTATTTTCATCAGGAAAGTTTGGAAGTCTTTTTCTTTAAGGTTCATATTACTCTTATAGTATTATGTTGAGTTTTGCTGGTCATGTTATTCTCTGACTGGGCACGTATTTTGTTTACTTTTTGGAGTATCACATCACAAACTCTTTGACCCTTTAAAATGTTAGCTGCTAAATCCTAAGTAATCCTGACTATGACTTCTTGGTACTTGAATTTTTCTCTGGCTGCTTATAATACTTCATATATAAGCAGAAAGCCCTGGATTTTGACTAATATATTCCTGGATGTTTTTAATTTAGCTTTTAGGATGCTACTGGTGGATTCTTTATATTTCCATTTTGCCCTTAGTTTCTCAGGAATATTTTTAAGATTGCTTAAAATATGATGTCTAAGTTAATTTTTTGGCCATTGTTTCAAACAAAAATTAGAATAGCTCCAAAAGAAACTAGAAGTTCAAAAGTTAGAAGAGAATATAAGATATCTTAAAGCAAAATGAATTGATCTAGAAAACAGCAATTATATAAAAATTAAAATCATTTAACTCAACCAAAGACAAAGTAGAAAAGATAATCATGAAGGACTAATG
This sequence comes from Macrotis lagotis, assembly GCF_037893015.1. NCBI lineage: Eukaryota > Metazoa > Chordata > Mammalia > Peramelemorphia > Peramelidae > Macrotis > Macrotis lagotis. The sequence goes on along the minus strand of NC_133663.1, from coordinate 135,186,010 downwards.
GTAAAAAGATTATAATGTCTATCTAACCAAATCTACTCATTTTATATAGTAATACTAGAAAGGTAAAATAATTTCTCTAAAATCTCAGAGAAAATCAGTAGCAATGTCAAGATTCAAATCCATGTAATAAATACAGGAGGATATAGTGGTGTGCATGTACATATACATAAATAAATATTTTTTCTACATAAAATGCTGCTCTCTTAACTTGATAAATAATTTGTAATTTTAAAACAATAATCTATTTTGTAACATCATTTGAGAAAGTATGCCTTTTCCCTTTTCATGCCTACATCAAGAATTTATCTTGCAGAAAGTATTTATTATTCTCCCAAATTGATTATAATCTCCATGATCACATGAACTGTCTTGACTTTGTGTTCATAGTTTTGCATTTTGTGCATAATTTGGCACATGTGAAATACTTAATTAATGCCTTTTCATTTATTCATAGCACAATATCCATTCAATTAAACTCAATAAGCACTCTTCACCCATAAACCTTATGCCAAACACTTTACTAAATATTGAAAGACATATAAAAATATAAAAATTATAGTCCTTACCTTCCAGATACTAACTTGCAACCTAGTATAGAGAGATAAATCAGGACACAAATACCTTCAATACAAGTAGGAAATAACAATTGTACACTTCAGTAGAAGCTGAGTTTTGTGGAGTAAGTGATAAAGTTGGAGTCAGGGCAACCTGCTTTGTGACCAAGGGCAAACCAGCTAGCTCTTTAAACTTCTGTTTCCTCATCTCCGAATAAAGGTTAAAGAAGATAACTCCAATACCTAACTGGGCTCTGCGAGGGTCAAGCAATGAAATCTATGTCAAATCATATTGCAAATATTAAAATGTCAATTTTAATTCATATTTTAATAATTTTCATCATCATAGGAAGAAGATAGGTAAGTTGTGGATGGGTTCAGGCATGTGCAAATGATTCAATCAGGACATCATATATTCATTTTTGTTTGAAAATGCATTTTTAAAAAATATATTTATTTATTTTTTAATTTTACAATTTTCCTCCTAAGCTCACTTCCCTCACCCCCCCATCCCCGACAGAAGGCAGCCTGTTTGTCTTTACATTTTTTCCATGCTATACATTGATCTAAATTAAATGTGTTGAAAAAGAAACCATGTCCTTAAGGAAAAAAATACAACACGATTTAGCAAAATTGCATAAGATAATGTTTTGTCTTGTTTTTAAATTAAAGGTAATAGTCTTTGGTGTTTGCTCACACTCCACAATTCTTTCTCTGAATACAGATGGTATTCTCCATTGAAAATGCCCTAGAATTGTCCCTGATTGTTGCACTTATGAAACGAGAAATCCTTTAAGATTGATTATCAACCCAATGTTGATGCTATTTACCTCCTTAACTTCCTTCTTGTTTATTTTATGATTAAAATTATCTTAATCTGAGGTCTCCAACCAGTGGAGTTTTGCTGTCTATGCCTTCCTGTAACTCATTCAACTTCTCCTCTAAAAATTTGCATACTATACTTCTTAGCACATACATATTTAATATTTATATTGCTTCATTTTCTATGGTACTTTTAGGTGGATATAGTTTGTTTCCTTATTTCTTTTAAGGAGATCAAATTTTGCAGCTGTTTTGTCTGAGATTGCTACTCCTGGTTTTTTTTTTTTGACTTCAGCTGAAGCAAAATATACTTTGCTCCAACCTTTACCTTTAATCTATATGTATCTCTCTGTTTCAATTGAGTTTCTTGTAATCAGCATATTGTAGGATTCTGGTTTTTAATACAGTCTGTTATTCATTTATGTTTTATGATAGAGTTCATCCCATTCACACTCAAAATTATAATTTCTAACTCTTTATTGCCCTCCATGCTATCTTCCCTCTTTTTTATTTTTTCCCTATTTTTCACTTTATCCATATTCCCCACTATTTAGTTTCTGACTATCACCATCTTCAGTGTGTTTTCTCCCTTGTATTAAGTCCCCCTCTCGTTTGCCCCTTCTACCTTCTGTTAATTCCTCTTTTCCTCCTCCCTCCCCTTTACTCTTTCCCCTTTCCCCTTTTAATATTTGAATATTTAATATTTGAATATTTGAAAGATAAGATACATTTCTCAACTTAAATGAATGTGTGTGTATGTTAACTTTAGGCTTAATCTGATGAGTATAAGATTCAGGTGGTTCTCACATCCTCCTTTCTTCCCCTCTATTGCAATGGATATTAGTACTTCTTTATGTAAAGTGATTCACCCCCATTCAATCTCCTCCATCCTCCTGTCTCTTTACTGTCCCCCCTTTTTTAAGGAGATATTTCTTTAAAAGATGTTTTTAAATCATTCTATCAGAGTCCTGAGTGTGCATCACATCTGACTAAGTATATTCTCTCTAATAGAGTTACAATTCTCAAAAGTTATGAGAATTTTTCTTCCAGGTGGGGTATAACCAGTTTCATCTTATTTGATAGAATTTTTTTTCTCTACCTTTTTTAAACCCTTTCATGTGTCTCTTGAGTCTCCTATTTGATGTCAAAATTTTCTATTTGGCTCTGATCTTTTCGTTAGGAAGAGTTGGAAATCTCCTATTTTGTTAAATCTCCATCTTTTCCCCTGGAAGAGAAGGCTCAGTTTTGCAGGATAGTGTATTCTTGTCTACATTCCAAGATCCCTTGAACTTCAGAATATCTCATTCTAGGTTCTTGTTGATGCAACCAGGTCCTGTATAATCCTTACTGTGACTCCTTGGTATCTAAATTATTTCTTTCTGACTGCTTGCAGGATTTACTTTTTTATCTTATAGTTCTGGAATTTGGCCACAATATTCCTTGCTGTTTTCATTTTAGGATCCCTTTCTGGAGGGTATTCATGTATTCTTTCCATAACTATTTTGACTTCTGGTTCCATGAGATCAGGGCAGCTTTCCATCACTAACTCCTGTGCTATTTAGTCCAGGCATTTTTTCTCTTCAATGTTTTCAGGAAGCCCAGTGATTCTTAAGCTGTCACTCCTGGTTCTATTCTTGAGGTTAGTGCTTTTGCAGAAGAGATATTTTACATTTTATTCTATGTTTTCAATTTTTTGGTTTTGTTTAACAGATTCATATTGTTTTATGAAGTCATTAGTTTCCACAGATGCCATTCTTTTTTTTTAAGTGAAGAATTTTCCTCATTTACCTTTTGCAATTCTTTTTTCAATTGATGAACTCTGTTTTTGATGTTTTCCATTTGTCCCATTGAGGATTTGAGAGAATTATTTTCTTTTTCTATTCGTCAAATTGTATTTTCCAAGGATTTGTTTTCTTTTTGCAAGGTGTTAATTTTCTCTTGAGTTATTTTTCCCAGTTTTTCCAATTGATTTTTAAACTCATTCCTGGTTTCTTCTAGGAAGTCTTTCTTGGCTAGAGACCAATTCATATTCTTTTCATAATTTCTAATTCTTTCTGGGTTACTATCTTTGTCTTCAAATAACTTTCAATGGGTCCCCCTTTCCAATGTCTTTTTTTAATTTTCCTAGGATCTTGTGTTGGGGGAGGTGCTGGCTCACAGAGGTTTGGTTTTGAAAATCCTAGAAGCTTTGCTCAACTGAAATGGACTTGTCAGTAGGTGGTGCTGATTACTTTCTCCTTTCTCTGTAATGTCTGTGGTCTTGATTTATGGCCCTTTTCCTAGGCCTGGAAGGGGTGGGGGGAATAGCAGTGTATGAATTCTCCTTGAACAATGTGGGCTGGGCCCTAGCATGAGAATGTTAATCTCCTTATTCAGCTATGGGAGCTCTGCTGCCCACACCTGAGCCTGTGGGGTTGGGGGGGGGGGCAGCTCTCTGTGACTGTGTTTGTTCTAGGAAGAGGTCTCTGCTGAGCATATGGAGCTCATGGTCCTGAGCTGAGAGGATAGTTATCCAGCTGCACTCTGCAACTCTCTTTGAAGGAATTCACCCTCTAACCCCACTGGGGCTCCCCAGATCTCTGCTCCAACAGCCAAAGACTCTGCATCTTAGGGGCCCAAGTCCCGCAGTGAAAGCTTCCAAGACTGATCTTAGGTTAGTCTGGTTCTCACCCTGCCCCTGCTAGCTCTCTGCTCTCTGTCCCTAGATCACCCACAATCCCCAGAAACAGACCTTGAGGTAGATATTACTCTCCTAGCTTCTCTTTCTGGGTTTTGTTGATGGGATTTCTATTAAGAGGTTTCTTTCATATTATTTCTGAGGGGAAACCAAGAGACCTTACCACAGTGCCTGTCTTCTCTCTGCCATCTTGGCTGGAAGTCTATAAATTCTTTTAATGATAAGAGTGAATATAGGAGATACAACAAAAAGCTATAATATGTCATAGAAGTAAAATGTATTCCCAAATAGATGGCCAGCTCCCTAGTTTCTTTTATTTCTTGTTACAAATCATGCTTCTATAAATACATATACTTATTATATATTATTATATAGATTTTTCCCCCCTCTTCTTTGTGCCTGTTGAGATTTATGTCTACTCTTTGTATAACTGCCATTTTACTTTTCTGTCATCTTTGGCAGTCTAATGAATGCAACTTTAGAGCTGTCATAATGTGCAATTCTCTATTTATTAGTGATTTTAAATATTTTTCAAATGATTGTTGATAGCCTGGACTTCTTCCTTTGAAAATTGCCTCTTCATACTTTGATCATTTATCTATTGAAGAGTTACTATTTTTGTGCTATATTTGAATCATTTCCTTATTTTACTTAGGTATTAGACAATTACCTGAGAAACTTGAAGTAAAAATTTTCCTACTAATTTTCCCTTTTAATTTTAACTATTTTGTTTCTCTGTATGATTTCCAATATTACAATCAAGTGTCCTTTTTATTTTTTACATAAATTTCCTTGATATGAGTTCTCCTATACCTTGCTGTTTAGGGTTTTACTTTTGTGTTTCTAAATCATATATTTATTTCCTTTATGTTTTCTGGCCATTTGTTATTCCTAATTCTCTCTGGCTAGTATTTCTAATATATTTCCATAATCAATCTTCCTGTTACAATGCCCGAAATAAGTGATTGTAATTTATCATATTTATATAGTCTTGATTTTTTTTGAGAAAAGCTTCCCTTAAATATCCATTGCATTTCAATTGTTCAAAAATGTTAGGCAGGTATCTTCAACAATCTAAATTTTCTCTGGGCTCTACTTCCCCCTAGGGAGTTTATATCAGTCAGACAACAGGCAAAGAAAGTGTTGTTCAAAAGAGTAAAAATTGTCACACCTCTCTAATGAGTTGAGGCAAGTGAGGGCAAATGTTTAAATTTTAGTGACCTGAAACATTTCTAGCTAAAGGACAACCAATAACTCAATGTGTTAGGACTTTTTCTTTTCTCATTGTTCTACTCAATGTTTTTCAAGCAGCCTTCTTTTGGAAATTATCAGTGGAAAGGGACCCAAGAGAAAGTAAAATGCAAAGATCTGGTAATTTTTATGTTTTCATATATTTCTCTGGACTACTGATTCTCTAGGCAGGGATTTTATCATTTGTTTTATGTAACTTATCCCATGATTTGAAATGGACAACTGGGTGCATATAGTTACAATATTGTACATATGTAGAAAACATTTTTTGCCTTTAATCTCTCACTCTATTCCTCATGAATAAGAAACTTCAGTTGGCTTAAAAGGAACCATTTTCAGGGAGAAACTATGTGACTGCACTAAAAGGAATTTGAATAATAAATTAAGAAAATTGTCCATATTAAAACTATTTCTCACATTTTGTTAAGATCTTCAAGGTGGTCAGAGGACATTTAGAAAATAGTCAAAAATTGCATGGGGCAGCTAGGTGACACAGTGAATAGAGCACCAAACCTGGAGTTAGGAGTACCTGAGTTCAAATCCAGCCTCAGACACATAATAATTACCTAGCTGTGTGGTCCTGGGCAAGCCACTTAACCCCATTTGCCTTGCCAAAAAAATCCTCCTCAAAATTCTGTGAAGCAGAATATTTTATAAGTATTGAGTACATTTTCCATTGTCAACCAATGGCAGAATTTTTAGGTCAATCTGAGAAATTCATTGTATGAAATACAAATTCTTTTTAACATCGTCTAAACTGATTGGATGAAAATGGTTATGTTTCTAGTGATTTTTATGTTTGAACTTAATAGACCTATAAGTAATGAATTATTTGATTACCTCCAATCATTTTTCCCACTGGAACTGTTTTGAAAATTTTCTCAAGAGTCTAGCATAGAATACTTGATAATAGTTCAGTTACACTAATGTTTTTTCTTAGCCACATCAAATAAACTACTGCCTTTATTTTCAGAATAACAATATCATATTGAGTGAAACTACAAACTAGAAAATATAAAAGGGAGTTCAGATGTTTTTCTTATGTCCTAAGTTTAAATAAAATTCAGTAATTCAGTGGATATTTCCAACACATTGGCACTAAGTATTTGACACATTTGACATTCCCCACTCTGATTTCTTAAATTTTTATTTAATTAAAAAGACATATTTAAATGTCTTATGGATTTCTGTGATATTCCTTTGCAGGTCAGGAGGTCAGGAAGAATCCGTGAGTGATTGAAAGAGCATCAGACTGTAAAATTTATGTGAAACTTTTAGTTCTCCCACAGAGAGCAAGAGCAAGAGTGAGAGCGAGAGCAAGAGATTGAGAGAGAGAGAGAGAGAGAGACAGACAGACAGACAGACAGACAGACAGACAGACAGACAGAGACAGAGACAGACAGAGTCGGAGACAGACAGATTTGGCAATAGGGGCATGGATAGGACATATGAAAGGAGATAACTTAGGATAACTTGAGAGATAACTTAGTTATATCATCTTCATTCAATAGGTGAAAACACTGGTGTCCACTAAAGTTAAATGATTTTACCTAGAATTTATGGCAAGATAAATAGAATGGGGGCGAGAATCTGAAACACTTATTTCCCAGTTTATTTCTCATTTCTTCATAAGTATTTCAATATCTTTAATTGTTATTTGTTAATTCCACTGCATTTAAGTATTTATACACATATTTACAAAATAAATATTTAGCAACTTATTTCTTTTAACCATATCTAATTTAGTGTTGCTTTAACTAAAATCACAATAGACAGTAGCTTTTAAAAATTCCCCTGAAGCATATTAAATTGTTATAGCCCTTCATTTCATCTCTGCTTGAATTTTGTTTCATGTGCATTTTTTAAGCAACAGAATAATGAATTATGATTCTCATTTAAAACTGATATGTTCTTCTGTTTTATAAGTCCATCCCATTCACCTTCACTATTTTGGTTACTTCCTGTACTCTCCTTTCACATTCCAATTATTAGAAATGCTATGGTTAGGGCGGCTAGGTGGCGTAGTGGATAAAGCACCGGCCCTGAAGTCAGGAGTAGTACCTGGGTTCAAATCCGGTATCAGACACTTAATAATTACCTAGCTCTGTGGCCTTGGGCAAGCCACTTAACCCCGTTTGCCTTACAAAAAACCTAAAAAAAATGCTATGGTCTAATTGTTTTTTCCTTATTTCTGAACTTTCCCATTCTTCCTCTCTCTTCTTTAGTCTGTTACAATTATCAAAACATAAGAATCACCCACAAGCTTTCTGTCATATTTAACTTCTGAGAGACTATAAGATGTTAAAAGTTTTTCTATTCTCCCTTTATTGAAAAGTAAATAACTAATTGTTTAGTGTCTCCCAGTTTATATTTACCTTCATAGTTTTCTTTTTGACTCTTCTGTTTACATTTCAAAATTTCTATTTATTTCTGAGCTGTTCAATAAGAACTGAAATTCCTTCTTTCCATTAAGAATAAATATTTTTCTATGTGATTGAATTTTTTGGCAATTATTTTGTTTGTAATTTATTTTTGCCTTGTGGAATACTGTATTCCAATATTTTCTCTTCATTATATTAAGGCTCCCAAGTCTTGTGTGATACTTAATGAGTTTCTTCATTACTTGAATTCTTTCTTTCCTGTGGAAACAATAATTTTTTTTTGACACTTAAACTCTGTATTTCAATTATGACAATAAAGGTATTTTTCCTTTTTTTTTTTAAAAAGAGACTACAGGATTCTTTCTAATTTTAATTTGTTCCATGCTCTTAATAGACTCTAATAAGATAGTTTTAATTTATGATTTTTAAAAACATGTTATTAGACTTTTTTCTTTAATTTATTTACACATTACTAAAACATTCTTGTTCAAGAATAAACAAAATACCCCCCCCCACAAAAATATAAAACCCCATGAGAAATAAAGAGAAAAAAATGTGTTTCAGTTTGTGTTCTGATATCATCAGCTATGTCTTGGATGGATCACATTCTTTATCATAAGTCTATCAGAGAAGTTACTTGGAGTCAGGAGTACCTGGGTTCAAATCCGGTCTCAGACACTTAATAATTACCTAGCTGTGTGGCCTTGGGCAAGCCACTTAACCCCATTTGCCTTGCAAAAAAACCTAAAAAAAATATGCTGTGGGGCAGCCAATTGGCACAATGGACAGAGAATTAGCCCTGTGGCCAAGAGGTCCCAAGCCTACATCCCACCCCAGAGACCCAGTACCCAACCCCATGATTCCAGACAGGCCACACAACCCCACCACCTTGAAAAGAGTAAAAAGGAAAATGTGTTATATCTGACTATCCTCTGCTATAATATACACTCTTCTCTATCCCCCACATCTTCCCTTCCCTCCCTCTGTTCCACTTCTTTCCTTTTTCTTCTAGATGTCTATATCCTATTGAGTGTATATACTGTTTCCTTTCTGAATCATTTCCAATGAGAATGAAGGCTCCCTCATTCTCCCTTGTCTTCCCCCTTCCATACCATTGCAAAAGCTACATGAAATATCTTTTCCATGAGATAACTTAGGCTACTCTACCTCTCCTTTCTTTTATTCCCAGCACATTTCCATTTCATCCATTGATTCCATTTTTACAATATATTATATCTTCAAATTCAATCCTCTACTATGACTCATCTATAAAAGCTCCTTCTACAGCTCTATTAAATGAAATGGTTCATATAAGTATTATCAGTACCATCTTTCAATGCAGGAATACATGCAGTTCATCATCAAGTCCCTCATAATGAACCCTTCTTATCCACTCTCTCTATGTTCCACCTGAGTCCTGTGCTTGAAGATCAAACTTTCTGTTCAGCTCTGGTCATTTTCACTCCCATTCCAAGCTCTGTTGCCTTCCAGAATATTGTATTCCAAGTCCCACAAGCCCTTAATATAGATGCTTCTATTTGAATTGCGTTCTTCCGGCTGCTTGTTATATTTTCTCTTTGACTTGCGAATTCTGGAACTTGACCATAATTTTCCAGGGGGTTGGTTTGTTTTTTGGATGTCTTTCTGGAGGAGATCAATGAATTCTCTTGATTTCTATTTTACCCTCTGCTTCCAGGATATCAGGGCAATTTTCCTATAGAAATTCTTTAAAAATAAGATCAAGGCTCTTTTCTTGATCATGACTTTCAGGTAGCCCAATAATATTTGAATTATCTTTCTGGATCTGTTTTCCAGATCAGTTGTTTTTCCCAATTAGCTATTTCACATTTTCTTCTAGTTTTTCATTCATTTAGTGTTGAATTATTGTGTATTGATTTCACACAAAATCAAAAACTTCCTTTAGCTCCATTTGACATCTGAAGAATTTGTTTTCCTCAGAGAACTTTCTTATCTCCTTTTCCATCTGGAAAATTCTGCTTTTTAAAGCATTCTTCTCCTCAGTAGCTTTTTGAACTGTTTTATCCATTTGACCTAGACCGGTTTTTATTATTGTTTTCTTCAGCAATTTTTAGATATCCTTGACTAAGGTACTGTCTTCATTTTCATGTTTTTTCCTGCCTCTCTCTCATTTCTTTTCCAAATTTTTCTTTTACCTCCTTTGCTTGATAGTTCAACTCTTTTTTGAATTTTGTCATAGCCTGAGCTCAATTTCTATATTTCTTGGAGTATACAGCTGCAGAAGCTTGGACTTTCTCAGCTTCAGATTGTGTATTTTGGTCCTTCATGGGACCTAAGTAACTATTTATGGTCAGATTCCTTTTTTTCCTGTTTACTCATTTCCCCAACATTTGTCTGGTTTGGGAGTGCTTCCTGAGCTTTTGAGTATTATTGGGAGACTCCCACAAGAACCTCTGTATGTGAGGCTCTGTCTGTTTTCCTGGTCTGTTGAATGGTCACAATTTCATCCCTTTGTGCCTCAGACTGGGACCAGCATCTGAATGTTATTCAAGCCCCAGAGTCCTGTCCCAGGGACAGAGGACAGACTTCAGCTGTCTCCCTCCACTCCCTTATCTTCCATGCGCTGAACAATCAGGGAACAACTTCCAGGTGACTTCTGATGGGCAGTTCCACAGAACTGCTTATGTTTCCTGGGATATGGGCTGCTCTGAGGGCCGCAGCCAAGCTAAGGAGAGTAATGCTGGCCTGAACTTTGTACTTGTTCTGGCAGTGGTCACCTTACTGATCTTCCAAGTTGTGTTTGGTGCTCCCTGGGGTGGTAGGTCAGGAAACTGCTTCTGCTGCCAGGAGCTGGGGCTCCCAGGGACTTGAAGGATGAAGCTCCTCCAGTGTGCTACTGCCACTCCAACCTTGTGGAGCGGAACCTTTCCACTATTTCTCAGTTTACTTTGGATTGGAGAATTGCCTCACTGGATCTTTCTGTGGGTTCTGTCTCAAAAATTTAGTTAAAGTCATAATTTTAATCTTTTTGAAATATTTTGGAGAGAGCACTTAAGAGAGGCTGTTCTCCTGCCTCCATCTTGCCTCTGCCACTTATCTGGATTTTTAATCAGGTTTTTCAAATAGTCAAATTATGTTTAAATGATCACAGATCAGGTGTTTTCAATAATACAGTATTTTCTTATTTTTGCCTTTTGATTCCATTTTTTTGTCTCATGTAATCAATGAGTGATATTTGTTCTATTCTAATTTTTGCAGAGTTTTTTATTTCAGTAAGTTTTTCTTAATTTCTGTTCTAAACTATGTATTTTCTTATAATTTTATTCAGATTTATGTTTAAATTGGAATTTTATTTTTATCTCTTACTTCTTTTTTTTTTCCCAGATGTGCTTTTAGTCCTTGTGGTCAACTGTTTTTCACTCTGCTTGAAGTCATGGAATTCTTCTCTTCTTCTGTATTTTACTTTTGTACAATTGTTGATGAATAAAGATCATAATATTTATCTCTTTATTCTAATTTGCAACATAATTTCTTGATTTTGATTTTGTGCCAAGATCAGGCCCCAATACTTCTTGTAGCTGTAGGTGGAGAAGTAAAAAATCATTTGATCGTAACTATGGATTCTTGGGTATCTTCTGCTAGTTCTGCTGTCCCATGGTTTGTTGTGCTTAAAGTGAACCCTGGTTTTGTCCCTACTTTCCACCAATTATCCATAATCAAGATCAAGGATTTTTAAATCAGCAGGTCAGACTAACTGCTAGTTAGGTAGTATTGTTATTTCTGGTTAAAGCAATACCAGATCTTGGTGCTGTATAAATATTTAGAATAATTAAAGCACTATGTACTTTCAATTTCCACCAATTTTGTTATTTTAATATCTGAAGTATCCTCCACCCAGGAACAGAACACTATGTGATCATGGTCACCTGTTGTTTTTTGGGGGTTTTTTGGTGAATACTGAAAAACTTGCATTGACAAGAACTTTCATGACACAGCCCTTTTCTAAGAGGCCACAGATTTCTACCTTTTTTATATATTCCAGAAACTGAAGGAAGGAGCTTAATTTTTTTTACTGTATATATTTTTTTAGGTTTTGGGGGGGGTTTGCAAGGCAATGGGGTTAAGTGACTTGCCCAGGGTCACACAACTAGATTTGAACTCAGGTCCTCCTGACTCTAGTGCAGGGCTCTATTCACTGTGCCACCTAGCTGCCCCCATTGTACTTCTTGATCATTATTCACTCCATTGCACTTTTTAGATTTTTTGTTAGAATATATATAAATTATCTGATCTCCTCTTTCATATCACTTTCTTTTCCCAGAAGCAATCATATATTCATTCTGCTAGTAACTCAATGATTGAAGTCCAAAATATCTAGATTTAAATTCTCCTTCACAAACTTAGTGTGTTGGAAGTTTAGACAAGGAAGCCTCTTCAGGTCTCTTTTACCTTAACTATGAAATGACCCTATGAGTCGGATAGTACTAATAAGGATTGTTATAATTGTATAAATGAGGAAACATCTCTATGAGTGGAAAAGGAAGGAAAACTGGCATTTTTAATTCAAAAAACTGCATTAAGTAAACAGTCAATCTATCAAGGAGTAGAATTTGTGAAACTTTACCTTGCTTTAAGAACAGTTGTCATAATTTAAATGTCTGGTTCAGAAAAATTTAAGATTGGGTATAATAATCCAAAGGCTTCCTACAAATTTATTCCTAAAAGTTTGGTAATTAACCTCGTGATCTTTTACTCTTAGATTAAACTGATTACAGACTGATTCCCGTGATCTTGATCTAAAATTTAGCCATTACTTATATTTATTATGGGACTGTCAACTGAGTTATTTGAAGTTATTGTTTTGATCAAGCATTTAGATAATTATTATAAAAAGAAAATCTTCTTTCAACTCTGTCCACGATTTCTCAGTGCTGTGAAATTCTTATGAAAATTATTGTACAAAATGGGATGTAATATTCAAACATGGTTCATCTCTCTATATATAACTATATATGTATGCATATATGTTTAGATAGATGGATAAGTTATAGATTATATATCATATATAATACATTTACATAAATCTATTTATAGGCTTACAGCAATTAATCAGTGCTATTGTTCTAGGTGTTCAAGTTAATTATGTGACATTATTTCTAGTGATATATTAAAAGACAAAAATATATTGAATAAATTTTAAAGACCTGATAAATTTATATTATAACATTATAATATTTTATATATATTATATTATTTATATTATAATAAGACATGTTTCCTTTGACTTAGAGAAAAACTCAGATTGCTTCCGTTTGTAAAAATCATTTGACCAGAGGGACGTAGAAACTACTTAAAGAAATCAGAAAGAAACTATTCAAGCATTATGAGGTCAGAGTCAGCTCACAGAGAATTTAGCAAGTACCACTTTAAACAAACAAAGGACTTGGGATATGATATTTCAGAACATAAAAGAGCTAGGATTATGACCAAGAGTAACCTATCCAACAAAAATTAAGAATAATCCTTCAGAGAAGAAAATAGCATTTAATGAAATAGAGAACTTTCAGCCATTCCTGGTGAAAATATAATAGCTGAATGGCTAATCTGACTCCCCATAGAAGCATAAAAATGTTTTTTAAAACATTTAAAACATTTTTAGAAATATTATGCATTGCTAGAGGGTAGAGAAGTGAGTCAATTGTATGGGAATGAAGTAAAAAAATGAATGGATGAGTAAGAGGGATGTTCTGAGAGAAGGAAGATAGGAAAGGAAAAATGGAGGATTATTAACTTTTAGAGTGGAGCAGAAAATAATGGAAGAGTATGCAATATATGAACCTCCCTCTCCTGTAAATCAGATCAAAATGGTAAATTGTGTTTGTGTGTGTGTGTGTGTGTGTGTGTGTGTGTGTGTTATTTGTATGTATATACATACACACAAAAAAAATTGAGTATAGAAATCTGTCTTGTCCAATAGAGAAGTAGGAGGGGAATTAGATAAGAGAAAGAGAAATAGAAAGGTAATAAAAGGGAGAGCAGATAAAGGAAGGCAGTAGTCATGAGCAGAACAGACTTTAGAAGAGGGACTAGATAAAAAGAAAGAAGTTTAAACAGAATTAAATAAGATTGAGGAAAATGCACAGTCAAGCACTCTAACTGTGAATTTGAATAGGACAAACATCTATAGAACAGGAGGAAATAGTAGAATGGGTTTATAAACAGACCAACAAGATGTTGCTTATAAAAACACACTTGAAAGAGAGAGACATAAACAAAGTTAAAGTGGTTAAAAGTAGAATATTTTATTCTTCATTTGAAGTTAAAAGAAAAAAAGGTAGCAATCATGATCTCAGACAAAGCAAAAGAAAAACAGACCTAATTAAAAGAATTGAACAGGGAAATTCATCCTTCAGAAATAAAAAAAGTAGAAATTAAAGATGCTGTTGCTTCAATTTATAAATGATTAGAGTCTTCATCCTCATAATATTATACCAATTGGTTATGTAAATCTCTAATATTATTGTCAAATAATAATGTAATTTGTTAAAGATATTTGAGTTCTTGTCATGTCTCTATTAGACTATAAAAAGAAGCCTTTATAATCTAAATTTTGTATCTTTTTTCCTTACTAACCCAGCATTCAGTCCAGAAGTAGTGCTTTAAAAATGTTGTGTTGTGATGCTGTAATATTGACCAAAACTCTAATAATATGTAGGCAATATTAAAGACAAATAAACTCCTGGAAAATGTGAATGCTTTGTTCAAACTTAATGAATATGAAGCTATATGAAGGACAACATATTTAGAGAAATACATCATAATTATATGTAAAAAATTGGTGACCTTTAGCTACATCAATTTCAAGCCAGTAAGTGTATTCAAGGCTAATAGACAAAATAAAAATAAACCAGGGAAATAAAATATTTTATAACCTGAAGTACTTCTACCAGAGAACATTTGCAAGATTTTATTGTTTTCCCAAGGAGAAACCCAAAAGTTTCTAACATTAATATTCTTAAAAAAAAGACCTAGTAATTTAGACATTGAAAAATTTTCCTTTATAATCCCAAACTAGGAATCTAATGAAATCTATAGTTTCTGAGCAAAATCATTTTTCCCTAAAAATATTATTCTTTCTTTTTGAATGGTCAAAAGATAGGATGATTTAGATGATAATCTGCTAATCCCTGAAAGAAAACTTGGGTATTTTATATTTATTAGGGAAAGGAGCAAGCTATTTAGCTCTTCCTATGTACCAGATGTTGGGCTAAGCACTTTAGAAATCATCTCTCTTTATCCTCACAGAAACCCAATGCAGTAGGTGTTATTATGTATCCATTTTACATTTGAAGAAACTGAGGCAGAATTTGATTGACTTGCCAGGGTCATGAAGCTAATAAATGTCTGAGGACATAAATCAATTCTGTTCTGACTTCAGGCCAAGTACTCTATCTACTGTGCCACATTATTGCCTTTTTTAGTTGACAGATAATTGGAAATTCATTCAACCTCTCTGATGATCAGTATCTTTATCTCTAAATTTTTTTTAAATGCCTCTAATACCCATATTGATAGACAGTTTTCAGGTTCAAACAATAAAATGTTTCTGAGGCTCTTTGTAAACATTAAAATGATAGATAAATGTAAGTCATTTAATCAAATATATTACGAAAAGTAAAATGCAAAATCGAATGTAAACTTCAGTAAAATGCAAACTTCAAATGAACAAGGGCTGCTTTTGATTTTGTTGTCTTATCCCTAGCAAAATGTCTAGATCACAATTTAATTGAATTCATTGAAAATGAATGACACTCCTAAGTTTACTTAGGACGGTGCAATATCTCCTAGGCCAGTTCATTAATAAGAATTGTGTCTTATTCATACTTTTATCCCTGAACCTAATGCAAGGTTTGTAAGCTACACAATAGCCTCTATATTAAGCATTTTATTAATCAAATACACTGCTGAATCCAGAAGAAAAATAAAATTCTGGCCCTTAAGAAACAAAACAGAAAAACAAATATAGTCTTGCAAATAATCATATGTTACCAAAATGCTGCATGAAATATGATTGTCTTACATCAAGAAAGATATAATAATTATTATTAAAATTATTCTTCAAGTAATTCTTGAGTAATTACTTTATGCACAATGATGTTCAAGGCATGATAGACAAAATAAAAGCAGTATAACACATGTTCCTTGCCCTCAAGAGTTTATAATTTGGTTGAGAAGACAAAAGGAAAGTGATTTAATTAAATTAATTGAATAGACTTTTAATTGTTTTTCTTTTTCTTTTATTACATGTCTTATTAGAACCTATTAGGACCATAGAACAAATTGAAATAAGAAAGAATCCCATGGTCACTTTCTGAACAAAAATCCCCAAAGGAAATACTCATATCCCTAGCAATATCACCCCATCAAGATGTTTTTTTTAAATTTTTTCTAGGCTTTTTTTTAGCCATTTTAAAAAAGCATTTTTACTGTTCTTTAAAATTATGATTAAATGGGAGCAGCTAGGTGGCACAGTTGACAAAGCACTGGCCCCGGAGTCCGGAGTACCTGAATTCAAATCTGGCCTCAGACACTTATTAATTAGCTAGCTGTGTGGCCTTGGGAAGCCACTTAATCCCATTGCCTAAAAACCTAAAAAAATTTTTTTAAATTATGATTAAATGTCTGTGTTGTAATTCAGAACAACATTTCAAAAAAATAAATAAATTACATTTAAATGAATGTGAGAAACATTGTACAACTCTCCCTTTGTCCTACTTTTTCTAACTGTCTCCTTTCTTCTACCTACCACCCAGTCCTCAATAAGCAAATTAAAAAAAAAAACACTGAAATCTTTAATACACAGCTACATAGTGAATTTCATTTTTTTCTTTTCTTTTTTTTTTAGGTTTTTGCAAGGCAAATGGGGTTAAGTGGCTTGCCCAAGGCCACACATCTAGGTAATTATTAAGTGTCTGAGACCAGATTTGAACCCAGGTACTTCTGACTCCAGGGCCGGTGCTTTATCCACTCACTGCACCACCTAGCCACCCCTATAGTGAATTTCTATATACAAATTCCTATACAAACCAAATCTAAAAGTAAATGTCTCTACATTTCATGTTCATCACCTCTCTCTCTCTCTCTCTCTCTCTCTGTCTCTCTCTCGCTCACTCTCTTTGGTGAGGCAATGGGGTTACATGACTTGCTCCAGGTCATACATCTAACAATTATCCATTTTCTGAGGCTGCATTTGAACTCAGGTTCTCCTGATTCCAGGGCTCTATACACTGTACTACCTAGCTACCACTACTGCCTCTCTCCTAAGAAATGAAAGGCATGTTTCTTTAAGAATAATTTTATTATTTCACATTAACAAAGTTATAGTCTTAAAAAGTTGCTACCATTTTATAAATGATTCTGGTTCTATCAGCTCTCTTTGAATCACTTCACAGACTTTTGAATATCTTTGAAACTGCTGATACCATTATTCTCAGCATAGTAGTACTCCATTTCACAACAGAATTCTATATCTATTCCCAGTAGGATACCCCTTAGATTTCAATATTTGGTTACTGTGAAATGATTTGCTGTAAATAATTTTTATACATATAGATCTTTTCCCTTTCATTTTGATTTCTTTAAGAATTTGGGTCTAATAGTACCTTAGTCAAAGAGCAATTTTGGATAAATTTTCTAAATAGTTCAAAATTACTTTTTTTTTCAAAAGGCTAGATCAACCCATAGTTTCAGCAATAGTACACTAAAGATCCTGTTTTTCCCATTCTAATAATTATCATTTTCATGCCCTGTCATCGTTGTTAATCTAATGATTTTTAGGTAGAAGCTCAGAGTTTCTTTCATTTTTTCTCTATTAACAACTAAGAGTTGTTTTTCCATATGGTTATGAAAGACTTATATTTCTTCATTTTAAAAGGTTCCAATCATATATTTTAACCATTCATTTATTATGGCAATGCACTGAAACAATTTTTCCCAATTCCTTGTTTCCCCTTATAATTTTAATTATATTAGGCTTGTTTGTATAAAATATTTCAAATTTCATATAACCAAAATATTTCAGTTTCTCCTGTGTCCTCCTTATTTTTGATTTTTAATGTCTTCCCTTAGTAATAGTTCAGAAAAGTAATTTCTTCTTCTCTCATTTACTTATTCTGTGACATTTTGCATCTAGGCCATGTATCTATTTGGTGCTTATCTTGGTGTGAAGTGTTAGCTTAAATCTAATTTTTGTCAGGCAGCACTTCAGTTTTCCAAGAAGTCTTTGTTTTCTCAGTAGTGGAGGTCTCTAAGGTTTCTATACTTGATCTGTTCTACATATCTATTCCTTTTGTAACCTATAAAAATCACTTCAATAATTATTACTTGTTAAATTTGAGATTCCACGTTTTTGTTCATTAGTACTCTTGAGTTTCTTGATCTTCAGTTTTCTCTCATATGAATTTAGCTATTTTTTTTAGGTTTTTCCAAGGCAATGGGGTTAAGTAAACTGCCCAAGGCCACACAGCTAGGTAATTATTAAGTGCCTGAGGTCAGATTTGAATTCAGGTACTTCTGACTCCAGGGCCAGTGCTCTATCCACTGTGCCACCTAGCTGCCCCAATTTACCTATTTTTTAAACTATAAATATTGCCTTGGTAGTTTGATACAAAGCTGGATAAATAAATTGATAGTTTATATTATCATTTTATCAATGTTATCTCAACCATTTGTTTTTGTTGCTGTTGTTGTTAAGTCACTTAGTTGTATTCAATTCTTTATGAACCTATGAACCATAGAGATAATGCCAATATTGTCCATGATGTTTTCTGGGCAATGATACTTAAGTGGTTTGCCATTCTATATTCTCCAGTGGAATAAGTTAAACAGAAATTAATAACTTGATCAATATTACACAGGTAGTAAATATCTAACTCTGGATTTGAATTCAAGTCTTTCAGATTCCAGATCCAGCATTTTATCTACTGAACTTTCTAGTTGGCTCCATAATATTAATTTATTATGCTACCTCAAACTTTCCATGATGTTTTTCTAATTATTTAGCTCTTTATCATAGATATTTTAAGAATCCACTATATAGAAGGAACCATGTTAGCAATAGTGATAGAAAAAAATGATAATATTAATTGTTCTGAAGGAGTGTTTAATTACCAAAAGAGCCCATGTCATATACATATAGGAATATAAAATAAAGAAATAATAATAATAATAATAACATATTCACATCCTTCCATCTACCTTCTGCTAGTAAATCTAGTATTATTTTCCCCATATTCCTAATGAGGAAATCAAAACCCAAAGAGACAAAAACAAAGACACTTCATAACCTTGATGCACCTTACTTATCCAAGCACTATTCCCTAACCCAATATTTCTATTTTGGTTAGCCTGGTCTCTTCACTGTCATTCACTTACTCCATGTCCATTTCCTACTCCTATATCTTTTAGCATCCATACAAAAACAAATTTAAACTCAAATAGGTAATGATTATAATTTTTTTATGCTACCGACAATGAAGAAGTGTGGAGGGTTCTGGGGAGTGAAAGATTACTTCCTACTGTTGAAATCAAAGAGAGCTTTTTGGCAAGGATTGGCATCTTAATAGTGTTTTAAAAATGTACATATGAATGAATAAGGACTGATTTCTAGGTATAGGAATAATTTGTTCAAATCTTTGAAAGTAGGAAATGGAAAAGGAGGACCAGGGAATAGCTGATAATCCAATTTGAATGGAACAGAGAATGTTGGAGTACGGTAGTATTTAGCAAGAGAGTGTTGGAGTACGGTAGTATTTAGCAAGAAATATAAGCTGACATCATATGGAAGAGCATCATAATTGCCAAACTGAAACATCTGTATTTTTTCCTATTTGAAGTCAGCAGTCACTTAAGTTTCCTGTATGGTTTTTTTTTGTTGTATTTTGCATTTTAGTGGATTGAGTACTGGCCCTGCAGTCAGATAGACCTAAGTTCATAAGCCCTCTCAGACACTTATTCTATGTGTGATTCCGTTGCAAGTCATTTAACCTCTGACTCAGTTTCATCTACTGTAAAATGGGGCTATAACAACACCTCCTTCACAGAGTTGTAGTGAGAATCAAATAAGATATTTAGAAAAGCACCTAGTATAGTGTCTGACATATAGTAGATGTTATTTAAATGCTTATTTTCTCTTTTTGCTCTTTAAATCAGGGAAGTAATAGAGTGATATCACAATATGACAGGTTGTTAAATTTTTGAGATCATAAATTTCCTCTAGTCCAATATATTAGGATGACTTCAAGTTGTGTTTATGAACAATCAGGTGGATAGAGAGACTATTAAGAATTGTAGAGAAGTCAGGACATTCATGTTCAAATAGGAAATGCAAAAAATTCAGTTCTTTTCATTTTGAGATAATTAGAGGGAACATGTTAAATTATGTGATAGTGAATTTAAATAAAAAAATTTACTGTGGGCTGGAGTAGTTGTTGAACATGTCACAAGGATGGAAGAAATCTAAATTGAGTCTGAATGGTTGATTGGATATCCTCCTTGAATACTCTATGTGATATTACTAAAAGGTATAGGAGTAGGAAATGGGCATGGAGTGAGTGAATGGATGAATGACAGTAAAGAGACAGCCTAATCAAATAGAAATATTGTGTTAGGGAATAGTGCTTGGATAAGTAAGGTGGATCAAGATTATGAAGGCTGAGAAATTTATACTTGATGTTTTGTCTATTTTTAGATCCTTACAAAACTGACTTAGAAACACTAGTCTGGAAGCAGGAGAAAATTTGTAAAATAGCAAAAAAAACCTGACTTAAACAAAAGAGATCAGAAAAAAAAATTGTCTTACTCATTATGTTATGAGGCAATGAGATCCTGCAATGGAAAGTAGTAAAGTAGAAAGAGTACTGGGTCTGATGTTAGAGGACCTGAAGTCCAATACTGCCTCTGATAGACTTTATTGTACAGAGCAAAATAATTAACATGACAAAGGTTCTTGGAAACTGATATAAGATACTGATATAAGATGTACTGGGTAAAGTATTTCATCTAAAGGTGAAGAATGGAATGAAGAGAGCTATAATTAGTGCTAAATTTCTTTGACTACTAGTTATGACTCCAAAGGAATTCTACAAAAGTAGTTTTAGCCATATTGAACACAATTAAGATTAGTGTATTTATACCTGACCCTAGTCCCATTTATCAACCTTAGTATGAAATTACACCTTTGTTGACTCACATTTAACAGATGGTTGGACCATCTCTGTGGAACCAGTTACACATATACTCTCTTTGTTTTAGGACAGACTAGACACATTTCCAAGAGGAATCAATGAAGTAGACTAATGATGTCTCTAAATCTTATTTTCTTATGAATATATATGAGTGGATATGTGCATGTGATTTACATATGATAAATTCCATATTTAAATCAATCTAGAGTGATTATTACCCACTTTCTTTAAGATCACAAAACTTATCATTATAAGAACTGCAAAAGTGGCTTCTCTTCAGCATCATGTCAGTTACTTCTGGCCAGAGGGAATAAGTTAGCTGAGACATCTTACCAGATAATCAACAATAATGATAATAATAATAATAATAATAATAATAACTTAATATGATACTTCAAAGACATAGAATTACAACCCTATTATAAAATGCTGAGAAAGTACTTTATGATTTATATTCATAAATTGTCACTACATCGTATGTGGTGATTTGGACTTAGACTGCTGTTTAACATTTCTATGAACTTGGTCAAGTCACTTTTCTTACCTAGGCTCATTTCTGAAATTTTACAAATTTATAATTTTACAAATTGTTTTTTCTATTTTCATTTTTCATTTCATTTTACAAATGAAAACAGAGTATCAGATTGTTAAACTGATCATACAAGGGGCAGCTAGGTGGCGCAGTGGATAGAGCACCGGCCCTGGAATCAGGAGTACCTGAGTTCAAATCTGGCCTCAGACACATAATAATTACCTAGATGTGTGGCCTTGAGAAAGTCACTTAACCCCCATTGCCTTGCAACAACTAAAAAAAAAAAATTGATCATACAAGTAGAAATCAGAAATAAGTGGATTTTTGCCAAGTTTTCTGAATCCAAATTCAGTACTTTTTAAACAATCAATCAATAAAAAAGTACACTTAGACTATGTTACACAAATGGATTCTACTTCTTGTCTTTATGCCTTCAAACATGATTTCTCTCTTGTATGAACTTTTCATCATTGACTTTTAAAAATCTCTGATTTTCTTCAAAATTTAACTAAAAGGTCAGTCTCTCACATGAAGACTTTCTTGGTCCTAATACAACTACCAGTACCTACTCTGCCAAAACTACCGTATGTGCATTTTGCATATATTCTGTATATGCTTTGTGAATGGAATGATAAACTCAATGAGGAAAGGAACTACTTCACTTGTGTATCTTGAATATAGTAAAAATTTAGATTCTCATTTTATTGCATTCTGTTTTTTATGTATTAATGTCATATATCCATCTAAATTGTATGTTCTTTAAGGAAAGAATTCAATCTTCTTTATCTTTTTAAAATCTTATTGCTTTATTGAAAGCACAGTGAGTACTAAAAATAAACATTGATTTGATTAGATTTTCATTTGATATTAGAAGACTTAAAAAATCTCATGAGAGGGAATCTTATATAATCTTATTCAACAAACTCCAGAACAAGGGAAGCCCTTTGAACCCTATAAGCTAGAGAGCTGTAGAACCTATTAAACAGGAAACACTTTGCTATATGGGGGAATGTTAGATTTATGGAACATATTACTCTTAAGTTTGAATGCATGAATAAATTTATGAAAGATTTAAATAAAATCATAAGGGTTAGTTCCATAATAGACTATTAAGGAAAGAAGGATTTTTGGAAACATTCTTCTAATTTTAGAGTTGGTATCATGAGAGATCACTATACTTTTCTTACAAGATTTTCCTTGGTGACACCATTAGGGACAAAAACCTAGGCTAGTTTGACTTCTAATTTCCTCTGGTATTGAAATTGTGCTGTTCTTGAGATAAAAAGAATAAGACACACACCATGTCACAAGGAGCTTGATGTCTATAAAAATTATTTTTTGAACTTAGTCCTGCAAAAAAGTAGTACTTATTTATTCAGTACATCCTATCATATACTCCAACTATATAAAACTCACAGGTTCATCAGGAAGAAAGAACCCAAACATTTGTACCAGTCAAAATCTATCAAAATCTAAGAATAACATCTCAGATTTACTCAGTTTCCTCTTTGATTTGTTTTTTTTTACAGTATGTTGTTTATTGTCATGCATTCTAGGAATTTATAAATCCCTTGCTTGAGGGATAGATACTAATAATTTTTGAACTTCTTAACCCCCCTGTACCTATAACAAATAAGTATCCTAAGTCATCTGTGCAAGCTGTTCTTATTCTTATTCTAACAAACAAGCCACAACTTGAAGTCACACACTTGCTGCAAAAAAGTACCAAATGTGGTCTGTTCAAGTGCATTTGAGACAGAACAGCAGTAAGCAGAGATGTTAGGCTTGCACAATCTGTCAACAAACTAATAAATTATACAGGAGAGGGGGGAAAGGACTTCCTCTCCATGGCCATCTGTTCTGCACAGGGGAATAATTTAGTACTTGGGGTTCCAGCAGATTTGCCAGCTCCAAAAAGATAAGTAAAACCTCTTTACCTAAAAAAATTCGGGTTTAATCCTTTTAGCAACTGATTAGAACAAGTCCATTCTTTTATTTTTCTTCTGTAATTCCTTCTGTAAATTTTAAGGGATTATTAAGAAATATAAGTACATGGCTGGAATGTCCATTTAGAAGCAAAGAGTGAAAGCATTATGAGTGCAACTTTCTCCTGACGTCAATAGGAATTATACCTGTATAACAGAAATGCACTGTGACCCCATACTGACTGTTTCCACAGAGCCAGCATTGGACTGCTTTATTTCAAAAGAGCTGATCATTTAAGGCTATATTATGACTTCTTATTCCAGCTAAAGATTCTTGTTTTTAGAATTTTGTTTTTGTTTTCCTGGGCTTTTTACTTTAGTAGACTATTTACTCGAATTTTCTCGACTATAGGATCTGTGAGAATGAAACTTGTTTTTTTCTGTTCTTCGTGTTATATGACACAGTTCCTGTAACAATTAATGTTCAATGAATATCTCACGTGTAGACACGAAATTACACACTGATTTCAAGATCATTTGAATGATTTTCTTCAAATGCATTCCTTTATAATAACTTTCATGTCCATTAGGCCTGTTCTTTCCAATGAATTTAATATTATATTTTGAAAAAGGAATAAGCTTTCTTCTTGCTCTTAATGTGAATCATTAAATCATCACATATTTTGAGACACATCTGTAATCCCTACTACTAGGGAGGCTGAGACATGAGCTTAGAAATTCTGAGCTGAGGTCACCAAGTTGATGGTGTTGCCTTATTCAGTTCTTATTAACCATTTTAAGCATCAGGAAAGAGAGGCTACCTGGTTGCCTAAGGAAGGATGAATCAGATCAGATTGAATATTTCCCTTACTGAATCAGATTGGGATTAGGTCTGTAATTAGCACATGCCCTTCTGGACTTTGAATAGGGAAGCTTGAGCTCAGAAACAAATACAAACAAACCAATAAACAAAAAATCTCAAATCATTAAATTATTCAAAGTTGTAATTTTAAGATTTCACAATGTGAAACTTGG
Source organism: Macrotis lagotis (assembly GCF_037893015.1). Classification (NCBI taxonomy): domain Eukaryota; kingdom Metazoa; phylum Chordata; class Mammalia; order Peramelemorphia; family Peramelidae; genus Macrotis; species Macrotis lagotis. The sequence continues at coordinate 135,161,610 of NC_133663.1, read as the reverse complement.
AAAGAACTAATAATCTTATTGGTCTGGATATACCCTCTATTGGCACAGATTATCAACTGACTATATTTCATAATTTATTCCATCTTGTGTTAAAATTTGTACCCAATTTATCTTACTTTTAGTTATTTATATATATTTTATGTATACAAAAATAGGGAAATAACAACCTCTACTTCCAACATTGTATGAGACCCAATTGAAATCATTTTTTAATGTGCTTAGCATAGTGCCTGGCTCATAGAATGTACTTAATAAATTCCTGTTCCTTTTTCTTCCCCCGTTTCATTAAATAAAAAGTGTCTAAGTCTTCAATATTGCAATATATTGCAACTAATTTACAGAATCCAGATTTTTTTCCTTGCCCTTTGGTCCATTGACAATGGTGATTCTTTTGAAATTGTTTTATTCCATCATCCATGGGCCATAATTAAATTAAAAGAGAAATATTGCTTTGCTAATTTTTCACTAGTGAATATCACTGGTAATGATAATATCAGATATCCAATATTGATACTTACTGAAGTGTGTTATGTTGACATAATTTTGGGCATATATGTGTGTATGTATTTCATTTTTACTACTAATAATTATTATTAAATTCAGCTTATCATATGCCATTCCATATTAGGGACAAGTCAGTGACAACAAGATTTACAATAGCATATTAATTATATTATAGTAATTGGGCATTCCCACAATCAGAGTACATTGATATCTATCTAATGGTTTGGGGGTGTTGGGGAGAAAGACAGTGTTAACACAACTTAGAAGCTATTATATAGAGACAACCCCAAGTCACCACTAGAATCTACATAACAACTTTCCAAAGAGAATCTCAAAGTCTCTGAGAACCAATAGGTATTTCCAAATTGACCATGAAGGCTGATGTCACCAAATCAATTTATTCTAGGAATGCAATTAAGCAAAAACAATCTTGGTGAAATCAATTTCCCTGACTTCTATAGAGTGGTTGTAATCACTTTCTCAAGATCAAATCAGAAACCAATCCACACATACACATACATGAATGCAAACTGTTGCAGTGGAGCATCTAATAGCTCCATGATGTACTTCTATAACATTTGTAATCCTGATATCTCTTTGAAACCTCCTTAAAAAACAGGATTCCAGACCAGGGGGTACTCATAAGTATAATGATGCCATTCTTTTGATCATTCAATCAATCCTTGTTATAGTAAAACTATAGCCATTTGATCTTTAGTTAATTAACTTCTCCATACACATTAAGAAAAAAACTTTGTCCAACAGGCCATCCTATAATACCAGAAACCAACTTAAGATGCATTTGGTAAATATGAAACAAAATAGATTAAAATACAATAGAATAAAGGTAATGTTATTTGTTGCTTTCTATATCAATATGCTATCTCGAATTTTATGTATGGTTTAGTGAACCTTGTTTCTATTTGATTTTGACACATTTGCACTACACTTTTTATAGTCAAGCAACCTGTACAGAATTACAAGAGGATCATACTGAACTGAGATATATTAGGTATTTGTTTGTTTTATAGGTTTCTCTACTGTCAGCATCTTGTGTCCATTCATCTAGGTAGGAGGCTCTCAATACTGGACTAGGCTGATGATTTTGGAGGAAAGCATAGTGAAGGAGCTATATTCAAAGCCTTCCCAACTTTAAGTTGTTCCCAACTAAAAGACCAATATAGATTTTAAGAATTCAAATGTTGCCTCCATACCTGGTGGTAGTGGGAGGAGAGTGAAAAATAGATATTAGTTTCATTGGATAAGAAAAGATGGTGGGATTGTCATCTATAGGTGCGGAAAGAGTGCTCACACTGGTGAAATAATGAATCATTCAAAATATCAAATTAAATATATCAAATAAAAAATACAGTGAGAAAAAATAGATTCTCTCTTCATTTATTAAATCCATCATCCTCCTACCACTGCAACCTAGTTGTATAGCTGTAGAAGGAGAAATCAAGTACCCTAGAAAGCCAATAAATATTTGGGAATATTTGGATATCTTTGAATCCTTTAAACTAGAACTCATGGGAAAAGAATTAGTATTGCTGAATGTAGAACTAGTTGGAGGAAAGTAAGCATTGGAATACCTGTATAAGTCTTAAGGGGATGAGCTAATAGGAAATAAAGGTCCAAATGAGAAATACAATCTCATGGATGTGCAAACTCTTTGACCATTTCTGGTTCATCTTCTTTGGTGATATATAATTATACTTAAATATACCTGTTTTCTTATGTAGATGATTAAAAAGTGAAATCAGATACAAAAGATACAAAACATGCACATACATATACATGTATAAACCACAAAAACATGAATAAAAGATCAGAGAAAATGTAATGATTATTATTGGTTTCAAGTGAAATACATTTCCTTTCTACTTCGTTGAGAGGTGACAGACTATAAGGGAAAAACCTCACATTTTCCTTACTCCATGATGGTCACTGTATCAGAAGGTTTTAATTGCTTTTTGTCATTCTTTTAATGGATTGCAGGGTAAAATTAAATATTCATTGTTCAATTTTATTTAATTCAACAATTCTCCACTAAAAATCAACTACATTATATATATATATATGTGTGTGTGTGTATATATATAGATAGATAGATAGATAGATAGATAGATAGATAGATATGAGGATGGAAAGACAAAAAAGTAAATGGTTCATGTCCCTGAGACATCTTACACTCTGTTCTTTGAATTTTTCAAAATGTATCTACAGTACATTAAAAATACTGAGGTGTCCCTTGAGGCTCTGTCCTGGGTCCTTTTCTCTTTATTCTCTACATCCTCTTAAATAGTAATTTCATCCACTTCTGTGACATTAACTATTTTCCATATGTGTATGACATCACCTAATCTTTCCCTTGAACTTCACTACAAAATTTCAATAAAATTCATTTCCATTGCATGATCTCTTGCATAGCTTATTTCTAAGTCCTTCAGTTTAGCTTTTCCCTAATACATTGGCCAAATGATCTTGCTAACATGGCATTTTGATTTCATCAATTCAAACAAAAAGTCAATGGTTTTCCATTGTCTATCAATTAAAAATACAAATTCACAATCCAACTGTTCCAGATATCATAAAAAGACAGATAGGTTTAGATTCCTTGGGCTTTAGGTTGAATGCTGGTTGTGACATTTCCTGCATAGACACCTTCTCTATTGTACTTTATTAAAGTTCAACCTTATCATTAAAATACTAGGACTTATTGTAATTAGATCATTATACATTATATATAAAAATGAGCACATATACAATTATATATTTTCTTGATTATAGCTCATTAATATTAGAAGAGTAAGATCTTTTTTCTCAGAGATAAAACTATAATACAAAGACCAATAGTTCACATGTAGTTTTGTGCTTAATACCTGTGTGAATATGAACAAATTATTCACCCGCTCCAAGCCCACTTGGGACAGTATGATATCTTCTAATATCTCTTTAAATTCTAAATGTGTCACTCTTTGATACTTCCTTTCCACTCAATATCATATTGTATCTCTCCAGCAGTCTGCCACAGACACATTGCTACTCTCAATTCTGTTCTTACTCTCTCCCATCTGTATCCATTTATTCACGTTTATGACTCTTACCTGTAATGATTTCTCTTCCGACTTCTTCCAACTCCATCAAATAAAGGTCCTCTATTATTTCTGGGCAATAATTCAGTGCTATATCTTCTATGAAGTCATATCACATTCCATGTACCTCAGGTGAAAAATATCTTTTATTGTATTTCCCAAGCAATTTTAAAGACATCACCTTTGTACTTACTTAACCCTTTTCCAAAGTTGTGTGTGTGCTTGTGTGTGTGTATATAATTTCCTGCTAGTTAGATAGCTGATTCTGTAACAGAAGAACATTTGCAACTCCAGCACTTAGTACATCTCCTTAGACATAGAAAGTATTTACTAAATGTTGACTTAAATTGCTTTAGAATTTCTAAATAGAATACTTTTAATATTACGCAGGAGCACTCCAAAGATTGCTTTCAGATAGAACAAACTTCAATTAATAGGGAAAATGCTACATTCAGTGTTTTATTTCTTGATTTGAAGCAGCAATATTACAAGAAAAATATATTTGAGTCAGAAAAAAGCTTCATTATTTTAAATTAAGAGTCTTAGAATGGCATCAGACAAAGGAAATGTCCTGAAAAAGCCAAATAAATTCTTGATTACCAATTTCTAAGTCAACAGTCCCAAAGCTGAAATTAAATACTTCAAGAGCTCTGTCTATTTTTTTCAAATTTTTCTCTTACACAGGCTTCCAGTAATTCACAAATCCTCAGAGATATTTTAGACATGTTCAACACAACAGAGTCTTTTTCTAGGCCAACTAGAGCAGGTGCTGGAAAACATAAATTTAAAAAAAAACAATCTGTTGTTTGGGGACTCTCCAATAACCTGGAACTCAGGCCAAAATTATTAATGAATCTTAACTTGGGACTCATCAATTATTAAGTTAAAAAATATGTGTAGGTGGGATAACATTTTGTGCCCAGAATTCAATTTTCCTAAATATAAGCTATCATTAATTTATCATTTGGGACATTTTGTGACATAGATGGTAGTAGAATATTTTCATAAAATAATAGATTTAATCAATATAATAAAAATGGTATTCACTGTGAGTTGAGTTGAAATTATAGTAAGTATAATGTCCAAAATTAGGCAAGGTTAAACATACCTAAGTTGACTTCTAACTATAGCTCTTTCATTTTTCAAAGCATTTTTTAATTCATTTTAGTTAATTTCTCAATAAGAATGAAAAATAAAAAGCAATTATGAAAACAAAATTAAAACCATTAGGTAGAACCATATATATTCTTCATGTGTAAAATGTCCAGTTGTTTTTTAATTTGAAAGTATAAGTATAGTGCCAAGTTGGAAGTGAGAAGGAACTGAATTCAAATCCTGCTTAGGACAATTCCCAACTGTGATACTGGATGAGCTACCTAACTCCTTTCTACTTCACTTTCCTCCTATTTCCTCATTCTTCATACAGGGATAATAATACATACTTCCTAGAGAAATTATGAAGATAAAATGAATTCATATTTATAAAATACTTTGCAGAATAACCTTAAAACACTATATAAATCCCAACTTTTTAAATTTTTAAATTTAAATTTTTATTGTACAAATATTCAAATTTTACAGATTCATTGTTCTGTAACCAAAGGATCCAATTCAGTTCAAAAACACCCTCCTAAGATTCACCATATGTAAAATATTCTTCCCAAACTTTCCCTGAACTAACTACTCTAATGTTATTTCTGGGTTTTATTTATTTGTTTTTGACTTTCTATATCCAAGTTTAGCTATAAATGTTGTTTGTTTGTTTATTACTCTTAGCAACTAGTTGCTGTCTAAACACAAATATTTCACATTCTACCAGTGTTGATGAAAACAGAAGATGTTTGACCTCAGTTCCAGAACATTTTATACCCAGAATAAGTTATTGTCCTTCTTTACACTTTTTTTTCCATGGAATCCTGAGCTTCAAAATTATCTACCTCTTCCCTGCCAACAAAATCTGTATCTCCTTCCAACTGTCAAAATTAAAATATTTGTATAGATCTGAACAGCAACTTCATTTCCTTTGAAACTCCTTTGAACAATAGTTTTCCATATCAGCCCCTCCCCTTTTATAAAGAATGTCATTTTACAACAATAGCACAAGCCATTTCTTTATTATGACAATGAAAAAATTGACCTTTTTTATCCACATGAATGGTTCTTTTTATAACTTGAGAAAATTCCAAAATTTATTCATTTTACCCACCAGGTTCAACTTATGCAATACAAGGAATATGTAAATACAAAAATGCATACAGATGCTTTTTAAATGGGGCATATTTTAAATGAAATCAGGGACTCAAAAATTCCATGAATCTTATAAATTCTTATGTAAAATAATCACAGCTTTTTGTGACACCATGTATAATACTTGCTCGGAATGAATTAGCATAGACACATACATTCACTCCATCTGATATTCTATTTAAAATTATGGTCAACTTTAATTCTATCCTTCTCCATACAAACAGTATTTTCAGAATATAATTTTTCAGAATAACTATATTTGCTACATTTACAAGTAGCAAATATGATCAGAATTTTTTCTGATGAGTATTCCTAATATGCAAATTTCAAGAATGTAAATTATTTCTTCAAATATATTTTCTTCAACTCTGGAAATGCCATGAGAACATTCACCAGCTACACACCATCATCTGCCTAGTATATATACATATATATGTATCTATCTATCTATCTATCTATATATATATATATATATATATATATATCTCAAATTCATCCAAGACCAAAGAAGTAAATATCTCCCCAAAATTCACTCCTTTCCCTACTTCTCTATTTTCCTGAAAATACCATGATATTCTACTCCTCTGATTTAACCACCTTTTAAATTTTCTCTTTCTATTATCTCCACATCCAATTAATTGTTAACTTTACCTCCATAACATTTCTTATATCCATGCGTTTCTCTCCACTAGTACAGTTATTACCTTTGTTTAGATATTCATCACTTGTTATATAGACTGTTGGTTTTAGTCTTTCCCCTTTTTAGTGCATGTTAACACTCTTTAATTGGTTGGAGAAGGCAAGAAAAAAAAGAAATTTGCATGATAATTATATGTTTAAAAGGAATAGCAAGTGGTACATAAAAGATTTGCATTTTCCATGTAATCATCTTTTTTATTGTACTACACTATTAGAATTCTTGTTTTATTCCATAAAATAATAATACAATAAATTTTAAAAGATATTTTTTCCAAAGCTTAGCTATAATAACATCATTCTTCTGTTCAAGAAATTTCATATATCCTATTATCCTATCATGCACAATCCTTATTTGAACTTTGAAGACCTTGACGGTCTAGCTGTAACATATGTTTCTAGACTGATTTCACATTATTCCATGCTACTTCCTCTAGGGTTTAGCCAATCTTACCTAGTTACTCATGCATGGAGTTCACCATGTGTAGAATATTTTCTCTCTTTACTTCCACTTTTTGATTTACAAAACTTTCTTCAAGGTCCTATCAAAGGTCACTTCCTACCTAGACCCCTTTCTTTATTTTCCAAGTTGTAATAATTTTAAACCATCATCTCTCACACCACTGCCAAAATTTCTTTGTATTTATGCATTATAAATATCTTATTTCCTTATCGTTATATATTTTTCTTTAATCATTAGAATGCAAGTTCTCTGATGAAGGAGTGATTTCACTTTTCTTTCTGTTTTCCACTGTTTGACCTATAATACACATTTGATAAATTATTATTTCATTAGATTGATGTATTAGTATTTTAACCCTTTTTAGCACATACCTTGCTATTTGAATTTTTTCTGTGTTCTTGGACTGATTTGCTGGGAGCGTCTAAAATTTTGCAACTTAACATATCAGATCTTTATATCTGGATCATATTTTATCCATCTCACATAACAACTTTCATATTAACTTATTATGGAATTTCCCTTCAACTTTTTTTGCTATACCTCTTTATAAAGTTGCTGAAGGAGAGATAGCAATGTACAAAACAAAATTAAGAAATTGGAAAAAGTACCATAAATGTTTTTGATAAATCAGATATTATAATGTAATATTTTCCTGATTTAAGAGGCATCACAATATCTCAGAGCAGGAATGGATCTCTTACAACAACCCAAGATATATGTATATTTGTCCATGTATATATGAATATGCACACATATATGCATATATATGTTTGTATATATGTATATAGAATATATGTCTCTGTGTGTATATTCCAGAATAAATATAAAAATAGTCAAACAGTTAAAATTTGAGTAAGAAGAAAAGGGGAAACTGATTTGAGAAAATGATATAGAAAATACTCTGGATGTTATTAACAAACATATTCTAGCATTCTTGGATACATAATCCTATTGGTTCCCAAATTTTACCATTTCTATCTTCACAATATTTCCTTCTCTGAACCTAAGCTATTGCCAACAGCTTACTAAATGATCTCTGTGCCTCAACTCTCCTCACTCTCCATAGCCCTTTATCAGAAACACTAGTTAAGAAAATTGTTTCCCAGATTTCAGCATTACTTCTGTTTATTTGTTTGTTTTGGGGACTTTTTGCAAGACAATGGAGTTAAGTGACTTGCCCAAGGTCACACAGGTAGTTAATTATTAAGTGTCTGAGATCAGATTTGAACTCAGGTTCTCCTGAATTCCTGCACCAGCTCTCTAAACAATATACAACCTAGCTGCTTCCTTCAGCATTACTTCTAATCTTGTTTGCATTGGTTTTGTTTGTAGTAAAACCTTTTAATTTAATGTTGTTGAAATTATCCATTTTGCAATTTAGAATGTTTTCTATATCTTCTTTCTATAAATTCTTTCATCATCTATATCTTCTAACTATTCCTTAGATCTGACAGATAAACTATTCCCTTATTCCCTTTATGTCCAAATCCTGTACCCATTTGTACCCATTTGAATCTTGGTAGAGGGTGTGAGATGTTTGTCTAAGCCTTGACATACCATTTTAGAATTTTCCCAGCAGATTTTGACAAATAGTTCTTATCTCAGAAGCTATCATCTTTGTGTTCACTAAACAGTAAATTGCTGTAGTCATTTGCTAGTTTCTTTTGTATTTAATTTGTTCCACTGATCCATCACTCTATTGTTTTTTTAGTTTTGATGACTGATACTGTATAATATAGTTTTATGGTTGGTGTATCTGGGTGACTTTCATTTGCATATTTCTTTTGTTTCCTTGATATCATTGAACTTTTGTTCCTCCAGATGAATTTTGTTAATATTATGATCTATATCTGTGAAATTATTTTGGTTTTGTTTTCTGAAGTTTGACTGATATGGCATTGAATAAGTAATTTAATTTAGGTGGAATTGTCTTTTTTTGTTTTATTATCTCAGCCTTCGAATGACAAACTGACACATTTCCTTCTTTAGATGTGATTTTATTTGCATACAAAGTATTTTGTAATTGTGTTAATACAATTTCTGGGTTTGCCTTGGAACATAGATTACTAAGAATTTCATGCTGTCTACAGTTACTTTAAATGAAATTTTTCTTTCTATCTCTTGCATAGAAATATATAGAAAAGCTTCTGATTTATGTAGGTTTGTTTTATATCATGAAACTGTATTAAAATTATTAACAATTTCAAGTACCTTTTTAGTTGATTTTCTATGATTCTATAAGTATACTATCATGTCTTCTACAAAGCGTGAGTTTTGTTTCCTCATTGTCTATATGCAAATTCTTCAATGTCTTTTTCTTTTCTTATTGCTAAAGCTAACATTTCTAATGTAATATTGAAGAATGTTGATGATAATAGGCATCCTTGTTTCACGCTTGATCTTACTGGAAATGCTTCTTGTTTATTCCCATTATATTTGATGCTTGGTTATGGTTTCAGATATAAATTACTTAACATTTATTCTTTGTTCTCTAATGTTAATCTAGAAAAATAAATTCCTGGTTAGGTATGCTTATGTAATAAACTGAAATTCTACTTCGGAGTCAAGAAATCCTAAATTGTATTGTTGTTACCTATGTAACATTTTGATACTTAACCTCTTAATATCTCCTAATAACTCTTCAGACTAAGTTGAAGAAATGTTGCTAATAGTTTCAGACACCAATGAAATCATAGATTCAGACAATGCCACTTGTATCATTTTTCTCCAAAGTTAACAAATACCCAGTGAAATCACAAAATTTAATACAACAAATCATGAATCTATCAACTGATAAAATACAAAGAAAAAAATTAAGAAAAAAGATATTGACAGCAACTTGTCATTTCATTTATTTTATTGCCCAGTGTCTCTACTTACTTTAGATTAATCATTGTATTCTAGATAGAACCTCTTATGGCTATGCATCAGCATTTGATTAAGATTTTCCAAAACCATTAGTGGTCACTCTCAAAAAAAAAAAAAAGAACATTTTTTTCCTTTCAAACACTTAGATTTAATCACTTTAACTTTCAGCATAAATTAATGTCTCGGACATGTCAACTGGAAATCTCAGTTATTTTTCAAAGCTGCAGGTGTTTACCATGGTATAATGAAATAAAACCAGCTGCAATGAGAGTTTCTTGCCAACTAGATTCATCTTCCAAATGACACTGAATGTAACAGAATCTTACATTGTTTACTTACAGAAACAGTTATCACAACAATGTAAAAATCATCAAATGACAAAAATATATATTTTTGAAATGCAGTGGAAGTCAATTTTTCTCTTCTATCCAGATAAACACACACACACACACACACGCACACACACCCATACCCCTATACCCATAGAACCTGAAATGTAAGCAAAATTATCTATATAAATTGACTATTTGTGAAACAATTATTTCCCTTCAGGAAAAAAACTGAAAGGAAAAATATTTGAAAGCTGACGTAAATCAAATCATTTAGCCATCAAGTTCTAACTAAAGAAGCAATCCAAAAACCTGAGAGAGAAGTATGCTTTTGTTAAAGTTAAATCCAAACAGTTAATTACCAAAGAAGATATTATGTTCTTTGTAGATTTTTCTCCTAAACAAAGTGTAAATATTTAAACTTTGCAACAATAATTTATTTTCATATACAGAATCCTTTATTAAGGGTAAATGTGAACAAAGCTATTTATATTCAGAGCCCAACATTCTGAGTCTTTGTCTTGTTGTTGTTTTGCCAAATAATGAGAAATTGACCCACTGTTTATAATTTATTTTATTTCATACAAATATTTATATGAAGTCTTATTACAAGATAATTATTTCTCATAAAGATTGTATATTGAAATAACTGTTTGGGAAGATATGGAATTTTAATAAACTATTATCACTTTCAAAATCTTTAATCTGTCATTGATTTTTACCAGGAAAATTTCATAGAAATAGAAAGAAACAATATATTTAGAATAATGTAAGAGATTTGAAAAGATATAGCTTAATAAAATTACTGTATTGGCAAGATTCCTTAAGACAGTTTAACTTGTTTTAGAACTTAAAAATTGAAAGATGGAATTACAGTAAACTGTCAAATTGCAAAAGATCCATGCTAAAAGAGAAACAAATTTGAAATTATATATGTACATTATAAATGTATACATATATATATATATAAATTGAATTATCTAAATATAAACTCCTAGCTACAACTAAATTTTAATTGTGTTTAATTATAATGAGATCAAGATAATTGTTGTGTAAATTAATCATTCAAAGAAAATGGGAATCTTTTTGGAATGAGGTACTTTATGTTTATTTTTATTTATGCTTTTTTCTTTGTTCAAAGGTCTTTTTATTGGGTTTTTTTTTTTGGACCAAATGATTATTAACTGAACTTTCGCAGCTCTAGGATGTTTCCATAGGACAACAAAGTATCACATGTGCTCCACCAGTTTGCATTTCACCATTAGAAGACAAGCAGAAGGACAAAACAGCAGCATATAATTGGCACATCAATGGACCATAAAAGTGTTACACAGAATTTGAGTCAGGTTAGTTTGAGTCTTTAGGGATAACTAAAAGCAATGAATTTAGCACTAATTATCAAAACTAAGCAGTCTTTACAATGCTGGACAATGGGTTAGTAGGCAAAAATCTTGATTTTTTGCTCTATTATTTATAAATTTGGGACCCTGGTCAAGGTTCCTAACTTCTCTCTACTCAATTTTCCTGTCTACATAATAAAGACAGAAATATACAGCACATCTGTCAGTACTGAGGCTCATCAGCACTCATGAGCAAAATTGACTGGAAAGGATCCACACAGGTCCCAGGTTCTTGGTTCAAACAAAGCCAAATACCACTACAATACATGACCTAAAAATTCTACAACAGCTATGTTGAATTCTTTGCAAACCTGGAGATGGCTTGAATACTTGTATAGTCTCCTTGGCTCAAGTTCTTTTCACTTCAAATCCATATTCAACTTAGTTTCTAAAATGATTTCCTAAAGTACATCCCATTTTCCCCAACTTACTAAGTAAACTTCAATGACTCCCTGTTATCTTCAGAAACTAATTTGCATGGCATTTAAGGTACTTTGCAACCTGAACTATCTTTCAAGTTATCTTTTACTTGAGTAGGCTGAACATTCACTATGATTGAATCATGCCAATTCTCTTGTTGCTCCTTACATATAACATTTCATCTCATACATTGTATCTTTACACTGTCACAATTGCCTGTGATGTTCTTTTTCCTCTCCACTGCTAAAAGTTTTCTTGACTTTCTTCAAGACCCAGTTCAAATTCCTCCTCCTCCCCTCCTTCCCTCTTTTTGCAAAAAGAGATTGTTTAAAATGGTCAACTTGAAGTTTCCTCAAAAACATGCCACATATTCTATTTTTCTTCTTCTTTATTTTAATTTAATACTGAGTTTGATTTTTGCTCTGAAATGGCAGTTGTCTGACTATTTTCAGAAAGTTGACACAAAAAATGATCCCAACTTTGTTAAATAGTTCTTCTGCCTGTTGGAACATAATCTATTTCCCATTTCTTCCCACAACTAAAGCCTTTTTAATGAAAATAGCTTCTGTGTATCCTCCACAGATCTATTATATAAGTAGTTATTTGTATACCATCTCTACATTAGAAGGCAAGCTCCTTGATAACTGAAGCTATTATTCACTTTCTCTCTAATGCCAGAATTTATCAAAATCATGGTTGACACTAAGACTGTGACTAAGATGTGACTGACTCACATCATTGTTTCCTTTAGAATTTCTATTAATCCCTGATGTAATGCATAAATCAATAAGACAGCAAAATACAAATGTGGTAGCTTTATTAATATTGTTGGAGAAAAGAGTTTGTTCTTGGAATTTCTTCCTTTTTAAAAAAATTGGTTTTCTGCCATTTTGATTTCATTCTAAAATTTCCTTTAAATAATCTGTTTTAAGTGATTCTGTGTCAAAGGTTACTCCAGATTTGTTTTTCTTCCATTGTTTCTTGCTGTTCTATAAGACAGTATTGTTCATAATCTTCCACCTTCTTTCTCTGTTAGATTTTACAGAAAAGTTTATATTCTAAAATAGTGTTAATTTCAAGAGCCATATGTCTGCTTGGCAGGGATAGAAAGTGATTTCTAGTTTCTAGGTCTCTGTGGTCTGCCAGTTTAAGTTATAAAACATATATTAGATACATTTCTTTACTTAACCTATCCAATTTTTTTCATGAAAAGTTTAATTTGAAAGATCAGTTAGGAGCTGTCTCAAGCATGTGCCATACAGACTTTTAATTATTCCTTTTCAAGGTATTATTGATTTTTACCTTTACTCTAAAAATTAAGTTACTATATTTCCTCATGTATAAAATGCACCCTTTTTTGAAAAAAATTGGGATCAAATAACTAGGATTGTCTTATACTTGTAGATTTTTACTTGCATTTCCTGTTTTTTTCACACTTGTGTTTTACTCATTGCTGTGGAATTTTTTTACTCATATTTTCCACTTTCTTGTGCTTGTTATCATTGTGCTCATTATTTCACATTTGGTACCAGTATATTAAATTACAATTTGCCATGTTCTGCTCAGAAATGGCTCAGAAATGATTTTCCTACAATGTTTAATTCAAGTTAAAAGTGATCCAGTTTGGGGCAACTAGATGGCCCAGTGAATAGAGCACTGGCCCTGGAGACAGGAGGTTCTAAGTTCAAATCTGACCTTAGACACTTACTAATTAAGTAGCTCTGTCTGATCTTAGGCAAGTCACTTCAACCCCACTCCTTCCAAATAAAAAGCCTAAAAAAACAATGATGTAGTTTGCAAAAATGAATGGAAATCTTGCTGCTGAATGTAAGTTTGACCATCCTCCAATTGAGAAAACAACCTGAGATTGGCTACAGGAAGAAGAAATCCTACTGAAAATGCCATGGCAGAAGAAGGTCATGAGAGGCAAGTCAACAAAGTGACCTGATTTAAAGAGGGAATTGAAGAGATGGATTGAAGAACAAAGGGCAACTAGAATTCCTATGTCCACAAAGATGGTTCAGCATGATGCAAGAAAAATTGCTGTTAAAAAAAATTTTTAAATTTCAAAGGAGAACAAAATTGGAGTTTCAGGATCATGAAATGGGATGGACTAAGCATGCATACATGCACCAAACTTGCCCAAAAGATGTCTGAAAGCTATAAGTAGAAGATCCTTGAATTTCATAATGAATAAAACTTGAGTTCAATAACTTTATGTAATACATGTTTTTTTCAAATTTTGGACCCCCCCCCCAAATTAAGATGTGTCGTATACATGAGAAAATATGGTACATGGCTATCCTGAGAGAGTTGATGAGAAAATAATTCTCATGTTGGTATTTGTTGCCTAAATGCTAGCTCATAATTAGTTTGACTTAATTTTAGATGTCATTCTGTGTTTTCCAAGCTCACTAGCTCCTATTGATTCACTGTATTTAAAAATAAGACATGTTCATATGAAAGAAACTAATTGCAAAACAATTACAAAACTAAAGTCAATGATTTACAGTGGTCAAAATCCCCAATACATTTGTATATGTATTGTCATGTCTTAGTAACACAGAATATTATTTTCTTAACAATTATAATAAATAGACATCCATGTAACCAAGACTCTTTTGAACTTAGTTCAAATACAGTAATGTTACATTTTCATAATCCTTTATCATAACAAATTACTTTCACCAATATTATCTCATCTGATTATTATAAAAGTCTTGTGGAATTGAGAGGATAGTTTCTTTATATCTTTATTTTACATACAAGAAGAATAGAGATCAGCATGGTTAAACAATCTATCCTATGTTCTGGAATTTTTAAATCATGAAATCAAAACTCAGTTCAAATTTTCTGCTTCCAAGTTCATGTACTGCATTCTGAATAGCTCTTCCATCAATGTAATACAGTGTTGCTTCTATTTTAAGTGAGAAGCTGGTACCTTCAGAATCACATTTCACTTTCATATATTTGTATATTGTTCAAAATTCAAGTCTGGAAATCAGGAGATTAAAATATTTCACAATGATTTTAGTCTTTCTATCCACTTGACTGTAACACTCCAAGTAATTTCTCTAGAGGTGCTAAGGATTTTCCAAAATAAGCTACATTTCCCTAAAATATTAATTACAGTTAAGTCTCAGACAGTAAAAGAAGATTTTGGAGCTCAGATGTCAGAAGACAGGAAAACTTTTGAATGAATTTTATGGGACTAAATTTTTTTTTTTGCTAAATCAAGGAATATTGTGATGAGAAGAGATTTAAGTCAGTATCTAGTCAAATTCATCTCTGTAAATAAATCCCAACTTCTGGCCAAGATGTCAGAGAGAAGCCAGGCATTGTCTTAAACTCTACTAGCTATCCCTCAAAACTAATATGAACCAAGCCTCTTAATAGAATATGAATCCACAGAACCTAGATAGGAATCTAGGAGAATATCTTGCAGCAAGGTCTATCACAGGGGAGCTTGGGTGAGCCGGGGACTGAGAGCAGAGTGGGTCCTGGGTGCTAACATGAGAACAGCCCCAGGAGCTTTGGCTATGAGAGTGGTGGGTAGGAGAGTTCCAACAAGGCTGCAGGGAGAGTTCCAGAGTGAGGCTAAACCTCAATCTGGACAACTTGGCTAGTCTGGTAGACCAGGGCAGAACAGGGCACCATATTTTCATCTGAGTCACTGTCTTTCCAATGGAGTCCCCTTCCCTCCATCCCTGAGGGGGAAAGTGACTCTTTCCAGAACAAACACAGGGAAAACCCAAGCAGGGTCCATTGAATATTACATTGAAGGCAAGGATCCTAACTTAGAGAGGACTAGAGATTCAGAGGAGAATATGATTTGGTCTCCAGTCCAAAAGGACTTATTTGAAGACATCAGGAAGGAGTTGAAAAATCAAATGGAAAAATTGGGAAAAGAAACACAAGAGAAAATTAACGCCATGTAAGAGAAAATTAATATCTTGCAAAAAGAAAATAAATTCTGTGAAAATACAATTAGACCAAAAAATAAATCTCTCAAAAACACAATTGGGCAAATAGAAAACTCCTTCAAAAATAGAAATGACCAATTGGAAAAGGAGATGCAAAAGGTGAATGAAGAAAAATCTTCTCTAAAAAAGAGATTGGAATCCATGGAAATTAGTTACTTCATGAGACACCAAGGATCTGTTAAAAAAAAACTTTTAAATTGAAGAAAATGTAAAATACTTTATTGGCAAAACATCTGACCTGGAGAAAAGATCCAGGAGAGAAAAAAATCTAAGAATCATAGGGCTTCTTGAAAACTTTGAAGAGAAAAAAAGCCTGAGCACCATACTTTTGGATATAGTAAAGGAGAATTGCCCTGATAGCATAGAACTAGAGGGCAAAATGCTTATGGAAGGAATACATCAATTCCTTCCTGAAAGGAATCCCAAAATAAAAACACAAAGGAATACTATGACCAAACTCCAGAACTATTAGATAAAGGAAAAATCCTACAAACAGCCAAAAAGAAACAATTCCAAGGAGTCACAGTAAGGATTACACAGAACCTGAATGCATCAATAGTAAGGGATTGAAGGGTCTGGAATATGATATTCTAAAAATTAAGGGAACTTAGCATGCAGCCAAGAATTTATTACCCAACAAAAGTGATCCTTTTCTTCCAAGGATAAATATAGACATTTAATGAAATTGGAGACTTTCAATTTTCCTGATGAAAAGACCAGTGCTAAATAGAAATTTGGACTTTAAACAGTAAACTCAAGACATACAAGAAAAGGTAAAAAGAGAAGAAGAAAAAAAACTTGTTCTCCAATAAGATGAAACTGGTTATAACCTCACCTGGGAGCAAGATTTTCACAACTCTTGAGAACTGTAGCTCTGTTAGAGGGAATATACTTTGCCAAAAGTAATGAACACTCCTGATTTGTCCATGACTGACAGGATGATTTAAAAATAATTTCTCCTTTAAAAGGGGGAGAGAGTAAAGAGACAGGAGGATGGAAGAGATTAAATGGGGGTAAATTATATCACATGAAGAGGTACAAAGCATCTTTGGCAATGGATGGGAAGAAAGGAGAAGGTAAGAACTTCCTGAATCTTACACCAGATTTGGTTCAAAGAGGGTTCAACACACAAATACAAACACACACACACATACACACACACACACACACACACAGACATACAGACACAAACTCAGTTGAGTTTAAAAACTTATTTTACCTTTAAACTATTAAGAGAGGAAAAGGAGGAGGGAAAGAGCAGTTGTAGAAGGAAGGGAAGGAAGAAGGGGCAAAGGAAAGGGAAAATAAAGGAGGAGTAGGACACGAGGGGAAAAACACAAGGAAGTGATATTTAGAAGCAAAATATTGAGAAAGAGAGATAAGGAAAAACAGGAAAAATGCAAATGGAGGGAAGATTGCATGGAGGGCAATAAAGAGTTAGTAATTATAACTTTGAATATAAATGGGGTGATCTCTCCTATAAAATGTAAGTGAATAGCAGAATGGATTAAAAAGCAGACTACTACAATATGCTGCTTACAAGAAACTAATTTGAAGTAGAAAGAAACATAAAGAGTAAAGGTAAAAGGTTGGAACAGAATATATTATCTTCAGCTGAGGAAGGCAGGGGTAGCAATCCTTATCTCAGATAAGGCAGCTGCAAAAATAGATCCCATTAAATGAGATAAAAGGAAACCATATCCTCCTAAAAGATACTATAGACAATGAAGCAATTTCAATACTAAATATGTATGCACTAAGCAATATAGTATCCAGATTCCTAAAGGAGAAGCTGAATGAATTACAAGAAGACATAGACAGCAAAATTATACTGGTCAGAGATCTCAAACTTCCTATGTTAGAATTAGATAAATCTAACCATAAAATAAACAAGAAGGAAGTTAAGGGAGTAAATAGAATGTTTGAAAACCTAGACATGGAGATATTTTGTAAAAAATTAAATGAGGGGAGAAAGGAATACACCATTTTCTTGGCAGTACATGGCACCTACAATAAAAAGAACCATGTCCTAGGGCATAAAACCCTCACAGTCAAATTCAGAAATGCATTTGCAATAACTAAATAAATAAAGCAATAAAAATCACATGCAATAATGGGCCATGGAGAGATAGACTTAAACTAATTGGAAACTAAATAAACTCATTTTAAAGAATGCTTAAAGTTGTTTGAGTGGATCAAACAACAAATTATAGCTAGAATTAATGATTTCATCCTTGACAGTGACAATAATGAGACCACATACTAAAATTTATGGGATACAGCCAAAACAGTTATTAGGGGATATATTATATCTCTAAATGCTTATATTAATAAAATAAAGAGGAAATCAATGAACTAATAATGCAACTAAAACAATTAGAGAAAAAAACAAATTAAAAGCTTCAAATTAAATACCAAATTAGAAATTCTAAATGTTAAAGGAGAAATTAATAAAATTGAAAGCAAGAAAACTATTAAGCTAAAAAATAAAACTGAGTTGGTTTTACGAAATTGAAAAAGTGAACTCACCACCAATGAGGAGGAAATGAGAGCAATAATACAGAACTATTTTGCCCAACTGAATGCAAATAAATTTGACAATCTAAGTTAAATGAATGAATATTTACAAAAATTTAAGTTGCCCAATTTAAATGAAGAGGAAATTAAATATCTAAATAACCTTATCTCAGAAAAAGAAATTCAACAATCAGTGAACTACCTAAGAAAAAGTTCACAGATTAAAATGGATTTATAAGTGAATTCTATCAAAGATTGAAGGAACAATTTATTCCAATTCTATGTAAAATATTTGAGAAAATATGTGAAGACAAAACTCAGTCTAATTCCTTCTATGATACCAATATGGTGCTGATAATTAAACCAGGAAGAGTCAAAACAGAAAGAAAATTATAGACCAATTTCCTTATTGAATATGGTACAAAAATTTTTTTTTAGGTTTTTGCAAGGCAAATGGGATTAAGTGGCTTGCCCAAGGCAATTCTTAAGTGTCTGAGACCAGATTTGAACCCAGGTACTCCTGACTCCAAGGCTAGTGCTTTATTGACTACACCACCTAGCCACCCCCATGGTACAAAATTCTTAAAGAAAATCTTAGCAAAGTGATAACAAGTTATCACTAGAATAATACACAGTGACCAATCAGGATTTATTCCAGGAATGCAGGGTTGGTTTAATATTGGGAAAACTGTCAGCATAATTGACTATATCAGTAAAAAAAAATCTTATAGAATTCATATGATTATCTCAAAAGATGTTGGAAAACACCTTTGATAAAATACAGTACCCATTCCTACTAAAAACACTAGAAGGCATATGAGTAAAAGGATTGTTCCTTAGAATGATAAGCAGTATCTATCTGAAACCATTAACAAACATTATATGTAATATGGATAAACTAGAGGCATTCCCAATAAAATTAGGCATGAAACATGGATGATCATTATCACCACTAGTATTCAATATTATATTAGAAATGATAGCTTCAGCAATAGGAGAAGAAAAAGAAATTGAAGGAATTAGACGTGGGAAGGAAGAAACAAAACTCTCACTTTCAGCAGATGACATGATGTTATACCTAGAGAATCCTAAAAAAATCATCTAGATATTGGAAACAATTAGCAACTTTAGCAAAGTCACAAGATAAAAAATAAACCCACATAAATCCTCAGCATTTCTATATAGTACTAGCAAGATACAGCAGCAAGAGAAATCTCATTTAAAGTAACTTCAGACAACATCAAATACTTGGGAGTCTACCTGCCAAGAAAGAATTAGAAACTATGAAAACAAGTATAAAACACCTTTGACATAAATAAAATGAGATCTAAATAATTGGGCAAATATCAGCTGCTCAAGAATAAACCAAGCTACTATAATAAAAATGACAATTCTACCTAAATTAAACTACTTGTTTAGTGCCATACCAATCAAACTTCTAAAAAAAGATTACTTTAGTGAGATAGAAAAATTATAACTAAATCCATATGGAGAAAAAAAGTCAAAAATATCAAGGGATTTAATAGAAAAAATCCCAAAGAAAGTGTCATAGCCTCATCAGATTTAAAATTATATTATAAATCAACAGTCATCAACTGTCTGGCACTTGCCAAGAAAGAGGATGGTGCAAAAGAGATGATTTACAGGAAATGATTATAGTAATCTGCTGTTGGTAAACACAGAGAGTCCAGCTACTGGGATAAGAACTCACTCTGATAAAAACTACTAGGAAAACTGGAAGTTAGTATTGCAGAAATTTGAATTCGCCCAACATTGCATACCCTTTACCAAGACAATACACAGAATTTAGACATAAAATACAATTTTATAAGCCAACCAGGAGAACAAGGAATAGTTTACCTGTCAGATCTATGTAAGGGGAGCAGTTTGTCTTGAAGGAAGAGATAGAAAATATAACAAAAAAATAAACTGAATAATTTTGATTGCATTAAATTAAAAGACTTTTGCACAAACAAAACCACTCCAAGATCAAAAGAAATGTAGTAATTTGGGAAATAATTTTTACAACTAATGTTTCTGACAAAGGTATCATTTTTAAAATATATAGAGAACTGAGACAAATTTATAAAAAAAATCCATTCCTTAACTGTCAATGGTCAAAGGGTATGCAAAGGTAATTTGCAGAAAAGGAAACCAAATTTATCTATAGTCATAGGAAAAAATTGCTCTATATCATTATTGATTTCAGAAATGCAAGTTAAAGCATTTATGAGGTACCACAACACACCTCTCAGATTTGCCAATATGACATAAAGGACAATGATCAATGTTGGAAGGGATGTGGGAAATTTGAGACACTAATACATTGTTTGTGGAGCTGTGAACTCATCCAACCTTTCTGGAGAACAATTTGGAATTGCACCCAAAGGGCAACAAAAATGTGCATACCTTTTGATCCAACAATACCACTACTGAGTCTATATCCTGAAGAGATCATGAAAAATGGTAAAAACCATCACTTGTACAAGAATATTCATAACTTTGTTTGTGGTGGCAAAGAATCATAAATTTAAGGGATGCCCATCAATTGGGGAATGACTAAACACATTGTGGTGCCTGTTTGTGATATAACATTATTATTCTATTAGAAATTAGGAAGGATTAGATTTCAGAGAAGCTTGGAAAAACTTGAATGAATTGATGCTGAGTGAGATGAGCAGAACCAGAAGAATACTGTATACCCTAACAGCAACAAGGGGTGATGATCAACCTTAAGGGACTAGCTCACTCTATCAGTGCAATAATCAGGGAAAACTTTAGGGTGCCAGTGCTGGAGAATACCACCTGTATTCAGGGGAGGAACTGTAGAGATTAAACAAATACCAAAGATTATGATGTTCAATTTTTGAAAAAGTTTTCTTATGTACTACATAATTTTGCTATCTCTAATATTTTATTTCTTCCTCAGGGATATGTTTTTTCTCTCAACACCTTTTGATCAATACATATCATAGAAACAAATTAAAGATTATCAATTGATTTCTGAGAAGGGAAAAGAGGGAAGGGAATAAATTGTAGAATTCAAATAATTACAAAAAATAATTGGTACAAACTACTATTGTATATAATTGGAAAACAAATGAAATATTTATGTAATTAAAAAAGGTATTCCTAATACAACACACCCCACCTCACCACATGAATGTCCATGATCACAAAAGAATTTTCTCCCACAACTATGTTATTTCCAGAGGGATTCCTCCAATTTAGATCAATTGGGCTTGTCTCAAAGTTCCACTAAACTGTTCTAGATACATGTGAATTCTGTTTCTTCCCTTTCAATGTGAGCTCCATGGGGGCTTGGGAAACGCCTGCATCTTTTTTTTTAATCTTTAGTCCTCAGCACATTGCCTAAAATAGAGTAATCAAATACTTGTTGATTTACAGCCTGACTCACAGACTAATTAATACAATTGTCTAGATGAGTGGAGAATGACACTTCCTTCCACCTTTATTGCTAGTCTCTAAGCTGGGGGAAGAAAGATTTTAGCAACTACTAAATATTAAAGGGAGAAATGAAGCATAATCTCAAATGGTATTATTTGCCACTGAGTAGGCACGAATAACATAAGGAGTAGCATGAAGAGGATTATAGGATTAACCAAGTGTTTGGTAAGCATTCATATTGGAAGGACACACTGAACACTATAAGGTTTGAAAGCTAAGATTTTATTACTCACAACTCAGAAAGGTGGATTGTATGCTGCCCCATGAGCTCAACTCATTCTCAGTGGACAAGTATGGGAGCAGAGAACGGGATGGGTATGTATGTTGGGTCTAGGCTTTATGGGTAGTACAGAAGACAGATTGTCCATAACATGTTGCAATTGGCAAGGCAAGAATGTGCTCAGAATCCCTGGGTCAAAAAGAAGAATTTTAACCCTGCCACAACAAGGCATTTGAATAAGGAAGTTTACAACAGATTTGTATGACTCTACCATAGATCTATATGCTTCAAAGGTCAGGGAAGAAAATTCAATGACTGACCACTAACCCAAGTCTACTCACTGAGAAAGAAATTAGATAAAGTCATAGTAATACAGTTTTAAAAGACTGAAAATTGTGATTTTTTATTTGGTATCCAATGTAAGGAAAGCTAAAAGCAGTTTACAGATTATCTTTCTGGTTGATTGTTTCTTTAAGGGAAAGATTATTGCTTTTTTATCCTATCATTTAAAAAAAATAAATCATTATAAATGCATTTTGAATTTTTGTAATCCCCATAGTTTCCCCCCTCTAGTCCTAGAGAATCATTGCACATAACAAATAATATTTTTAAGGGAACAAAAAAAATTTAAAAATTCATCAATAAATCTAAAAATAATGTTATGTACAATATACAACACAAAAGAACCTCATGTCTGCAAAAAAGTAGAATTATCTTCTCATATAACTTCATTGAGTTTATGCTTATCTTTGAAATTTTGAAACATTCACTTCTGAGGTTTTTTTTTGTTTCTGAATATATGGCTGCATATGTTTCCCTTTACATTGTTATAGTCATGTATATTATTTGGGTTTTTTAATATTTTTGTTGGCTTGTTTTTGGTTCTGTTTATTTTACAACAGTTTATGTAGATCTTTCCAAATTTCTCCATATTCATCATTCACATCATTTCTTAAAAACTTCATTTGCATGATTCTAAATTGTTTTCCACTGCTTTATAGCTCTATCGACAAAGCACTAATCTGCCTATTTTAGCACAATCTTCTTAAATTTTTGGTGAAGTTTGAGACAAAATTGTCAAGTGAAAGTATGAAAGGAGGGACACTATGGGATCACTCATAATGTTAAGAAGTAGTTTGTGGTGGATGCAATAGTTAATCACTTGGAGAGGTCCAAAAGGTTGCAAAAATGAGCTTCACTAAATTTAGATAATGAAAAATTTTAGTAGGCTCAGACAACTCAGATTCTCTAGCTATGTTTTGCAGTAGGAAAGAAGTAGATGATGAGAGGAATCTAGAGTTTAGGCTTTGCAAGACAAGATCCATGTCAGGAAGAAAAGTGACTTGAGTGAAGAGAATGGTCTAAAGTTGAGCTGGTTAATCAAGGGTCAGAAATGGGAAGCAGATTGTCAGTGAAGGTTTGAAGTCCTAGAGAAAAATCTATAGGGTGGAGGTAACGGAGATCACAGTAAGGATGAACATCATGGTTTAGAATTTTATGTCAAAGGGAAAGATGAAGTAGAAAAAACAAATTATGACAGGGTAAAGAAATTTAACTATGAAAGGAAAATATTTTTGTTTGATCCCAACATGAAGAACACAACTGTATCTCCTGCTCCTGGGGTGGAGCAGGAGAGTAGGTTAAGGGAACTGAGAATATTTAGGAATTTGGATAAGGTAGGTGAAGTAGAGTCTTTAGATGTATTGAAATTACTTAGTTTTAGGGCAGATGTTGGACTAGGTAGTGATTCCTGAACTCTTTCAGGGAGTAAGGAGAATGTTCAGAGAATCCAACAACAGAATTTCTATCAAGTGATGTTTGAATTGACTGCATCTAGAAGTAGCAATTAGAAACTGAATATTCTGACTCTGTCATCATAACCAATTATCTAAGGTTATGAATACATTACAAATAGCATTGAAAAACAATCCAATGATGGCAAATAAGTGGAAATTGAATGAATGTCCATCAAATGGGGAATGGTTTAATAAACTGTGCTATATGTATGCGATGGAACACTATTGTTCTATTAGAAACTCGGAGGGATGGGAATTCAGGGAAGCCTGTAAGGATTTGCATGAACTGATGCTGAGTGAGATAAGCAGAACCAGAAAAACATGGTACACACTAACAGTAACATGGAGGTCAACCTTGATGGACTAGCTCATTCCATCAGTACAACAATCAGGGAAAATTTGGGGCTATCTGAAGTGGAGAATACCATCTGTATCAGAGAAAGACATGTGGAGTTTGAACAAAGACCAAAGACTATTACCTTCAAATTAGGAAAAAAACCCATTATCCTATTATGTAATTTTGCTATCTCTTATACTTTATTTTTTTTTTCCTTAAGGATATTCTCTCTCATCACATTCAACTTAGATCAATGTATACCATGGAAACAATGTAAAGACTGACAGACTTCCTTCTGTGGGGGGTGGGGGGGGAAAGGAAGTGAGATTCAGGGCAAAATTGTAAAATTCAAAATAAATAAATAAATTTAAAAAACAATGAAAGGAACCATATTTTAGGAAGTATCAGAAGTTGGAAGAATTAAACAAGGAAAAGTTTTAACATGGAAGCATGATGATCCTGGAGCAGAATTTCAGAGAGCACTAAGGAAAGGAAGGAAAGATTTTTATAAAATGCAAAATTGTCATTATAGAGTGAGAGGGATGTGAGAAAGGGTTAGTAATGTAAGAGATGGAGAATATTTTCCCCCTAGATTGACAGGTAAGAAGTTGAGAATATGAGGGGGTAGAAACATTTTGGAATGAGTAAAGGAAAAGTGTCAGTGAATACAATCCTCTCTGTACCACAAAATATTATATGAACCTATAGAGATAAATAGGGGAAAAGAGTAGCAAAAGCAGCAACAGTAATAATGAGTTACTAAAAGAACTCAGAAAACTGGATACAATATAGCTATTGGCCTCAATTTGGTTCTTTGCTTGTTTTCTGTCTCTGCAGCTACAAAAAAGGCCCACATGTCTAACAGCACAAACAGTAGAATCAACATTCATTTTCTGTCATCTGTCACTAGTAAATTATGATGTAGAATAATAGTAAGTAATATTTGCCTTTGGCATAAACACATATTCTCAGTTCACTTGGGGTAATAATGTATTATGGAGACTTCCACATACCATAAAGTCATTGACAAGGCTTCCTAGGTTGGGAAAAAGCTTACCTTAAGTGATCCATGGAGGGGAAAAAGGAGAATGTTGCCAAAGGGCAATTTCCTTTTAAATAATATTGTTGTGAACTAGATATTAAATTTAGGTTTTATTATTAATTTCTTGTGTTACTAAATGACTAAAAGTGCTATAAGCACTCTCTAAATTTCAGCTAAGTTTCTTCTAGAAGAAAACTGATCACCTTGACTTCACTATTGTTCTAACATTGCCATTGCTGGTCACAAATCTCTTTTCTATCTCTCTGCATGCTTTTTCTTAGTAATTGTATTCTTATCTCCAGTCATCTACTAAACATTGTTTTCCTATCTATGGTAGTATATATAAAATGTCCATATTTTCCTTTCAGACTATTTAAAATTTAGATATTCACTTTTTTGAAATAAATATACCGAAGCACCATATGAATCAACATTAATAAGTGTAATAATCACCTACATTCCAAATTTTATGCTTTTTGATAACAGTTCATTTCAATTATAGCCTAAGAAATTCAAAAAGTTATATTCTCTAGTCATTTGGCATTTAGGAATGTTAATGTGTTATTGTATCAGGAGTTTACAGAAAGGAAATGGAAGCATTGTTGGAGAAGGCAAATTGCTAGGAGACATCAGAAATATAAATGAAAAAGAGATATTGACTAAAAGTAAGAAATGAATCAATAAGACATAGACAGTAATCAGAAGTTAGAAAAATGAGTTGCAACAATAGACAAAAAGGACAGTAACATATGGTGATTTATTTTATTTATTTTAGGTTTTTTGAAAGGCAAATGGGGTTAAGTGGCTTGCCTAAGGCCACACAGCTAGGTAATTATTTAGTGTCTGAGACTAGATTTGAACCCAGGTACTCCTGACTCCAGGCCTGTGCTTTATCCACTGTGCCACCTAGCCTCCCCCCACATATGATGATTTAGAAACAGCAATCTAATTCATTCAGATCAAGAGCTGGTGAACTTTTGAGAGAATTTATGATTGGGCACCCAGGAGTAAAATGGGGCCAAGATAGTCCAAGTGTGGGGTCCAGAAAAGACAAAACATTTCATACAGGTGTCAGATGGCTATGGGGTGAGCAATTTGAATCTGATTTTGGGGAATGAATCTGAAACTAAGCCAGGAAAAAGATTGGCTTTTTTCCTCCTCCTCCTCCTCCTCCTCCTTCTTCTTCAGGATTGGATGCTAAGAGAAAAAGATTCTAGTTGACTGGAAAATGAATAAAACTGAAAAGTCAGACTTATTTCTAGGTTGGACAAAAACACATTCCATAACTAAACTATGTAGCACTAAGTTTATACATTGACACATAAACATCTTCATATATATATATATATATATATATATATATATATATATATATATATATACACACACACACACACACATATGTGGGACTTAAATACATATGTATTATGACATTGAGAAGAATCTTGCAAGTATATATATATATATATATATATATATACATATTCAAACAGATATATGTATACCCTTTCCAAGATGTCTTGCAATTTCATCATTAGACAGTATACTTAACAACAATCCATCACAAGTATCATATAATGAGTAATTATCTGAAATTATTTGGTGTAAGTACTTTTTTCTCATAATTTGCCTAAAATAAATCAAAATAAAAACATATATATTGTACTATGGGAAAATTAAAATATGATAAGGAATAATTATCAATTAAACACACTATGGCTATCAGTGGGAATTCATGTCCCAAGGATGTTTTTTCAAAGATTCTTTCAGTGAAGATTGTATTATTGATGCTGGGCATTCAGAATGTCTACTGAATAAGTCAATAAAATAACAATAATGCTTCTTCTAATGGTCCATTTGCTTTCTATTTTGAGAGATGCCAAAGCTGCATTATTTATTTAGGTATGTATTGGATTTATGCTCTCAAAGTATAAATTGTTGTTAGTACATTTGGAGCAACCACAGGATGCTAAACACTGAACGTAATGTACACATGACATGGTCCTTCCTTTCTGATTATATACTGCATTTAATATACTTATTATTTTTCTATTTGATAGTATAATTCTTTAACAGCCATATGGGATTCTTCTTGTAGCTAGTTAAACCTGGAAAAACTCTTAAAGGGAGCAATGTGGGTGAGCTTTTTTCTCCCATGAGTCACTAAGGGTTGTAAACTTCTCTCCTTTCTGTTAAAACTCATTTCCTCTCCTGGTTCCCACTTTGTCTAACCTTTTATTGTAATGTTTCTGGAATCTATTATGCAGATTTTCTCCAGGCTATAATTGTGTAATGAATTATTTTCTTTTAATATTTTCCTCTTAATATGAATTCTGTCCATTTCAGGGAACAGTTACACAATGCTAATATAATTTCTTTGTCCTATGACTTGAGTGATTTAAAAACATAAATGAATGACAAAGATCAAACCAGTCCTTAGTACTGAAATATATATTCACATTTTTACTAAACTATATTTTATACTGTGCTCAAAATCCCTTGTACTTAATTTCTTTATGTCTTTATCCCTTTCCTCTTTCTATTTTATCTCATCTTTAAACCTCTTCCCCCTACAGTAGCCATATGAACATCTACTTTGGATGTCTGACTTACCATCCAACATGGTGTTCCTGAACCTATTGGTTCGCTTCACTTCTAACTTCAGCTTTCTGTGATCTATGGCACTGTTTATAGTTTCAGAGACATAGTACAATTAAAATCACAGCAATTTTAAGCTTCAAGGGGATCAGATAAATCATTTCTATAATATAGCAGTTATTTAATATACACTTATTTATGATGAATACTGTGTTAAGCACTGTAGAGTTTCAAATTTTATGACAGAATAAGTCACAAATTCAAAACATGGTAATTGTATGACATACATCAAATAAGTAAAAATCAAAGTGTTACAAGATTTTTGCTAAGTCAGGGCTTGTACTATCCTTTTAATGGTGAGAAAATTGAGATCCTAAGAGTTAAAAGGACTTATCAGTCCTAGAGATGTGAAACTCTATGCACTTAGATTGAGTGAATTCTCATTTAGGTGAAAAAATGCAGCATATTCACATGGAATTTATGTTAAAAAGTCATCAAAGACAAAAGCACAGTTTTTAAAATATTCTAAACGACCCTGAGTATCCACACATTAAAGAAAACATTGTTAGCCTGAGGATTTCCTTACAAACATCATTAACATTTACCATATATATTCTTTTTTACTTTTTTGCAGGAAAAAAATATTTTATTTATTTTTCCAATGCAATGGACGTTTTCAAAGATCATTTTTGCTAAATTTTGAGTTTAAATTTTTTTCTCTCTCTCCTTTCCCTTCCCTCTCCCCTGAGAGAAAACAGTCTAATAGAGGCTATCCATGTATAATCATACTAAACATAGATCCATATTAATCATGTTGTGAAAGAAGAATTCAATTGAAGTGGTAGTAAAAAACATTAGAGAGAAAAAAAAGTGATACCCAAGACATTTTAAAAGTTGAAGATATTACCCTCTGATCTGGATTTAAAATCCACAATTTCTTCTCTGGATATGGATGGTATTTTCCTTCTAAATTCTATTAGGATTGTCTTTGATTATTGTGCTGCTGAAATGAACAAATCCATCAAAGTTTATCATCACCCACTATTGTTCTTAGTGGGTATGATGTTCTGATTCTGCTTACTTCACTCAGCATCAATTCATGAAAGTTTTTCCAGGGTATTCAGAAGTCCTGTAATTCAGGATTTATTTCAGAACAATAGTTTTACATCACATTTATATAACACATTTTGTTCATTTATTTCCTCAATTTCCATTTCTTTGTCACTACAATACTTTTACAATACAATACAAAATTTTTTTTGTGCATGTGAGGTTTTTTTTTCCCATCATTTCTTTGCAAAATGGACCCAGTTGTTGTGGATCAAAGGCATATTAAGTTTTATAGTCCTTTGGGTGTAATTCCAAATTGCTCTCCAGAAAAGTTGGATCAGTTCACAACTTCACTAATAATACATATGTCCCAGTTTTGTTTTTTTTTTTCAAGGCAATGGGGTTAAGTGGCTTGCCCAAGGCCACACAGCTAGGTAATTATTAAGTGTCTAAGGTCGGATTTGAACCCAGGTACTCCTGACTCCAAGGCCAGTGCTCTATCCACTGCACCACCTAGCCGCCCCTCCACTGCACCACCTAGCTGTCCCTATGTGTCCCAGTTTTGCCACATCTTCCCAACATCAATAATTTTCCTTTTTAGTCTGATAGATGTGGTAGTTCAGAGTTGTTTTAATTTGCATTTCTCTAACCTATAGTGATTTGGATTTTTTTTTCATATGACTATAAGTCTTCTTTTTTCCCCCATCATTTTAATTTCTTCATCTAAGAATCGCACCTTCATATCCTTTGATCACTTATGAATTGGAAAATGACTTGCATTCTTATAAATTTGACTTAGTTCTCTATTTTAGAAATGTCCTTTGTCAAAAACACTAGATGTAAAAACTGTTTCCCAACTTGCCTTCTTTTAATCTTGGTTGCATTAGTTTTATTTGTGTAAAAGTTTTACAATTTAATGCAATTAGAATTATCCATTTTGTACTTTACAATGTTTTTTTTTTGTTTGGTCACTGCTGACAGATAAACTATTCCTTATTATTGTTCTAATTAACTTACCTTTTCAACCTGATCTTGGTTGGTATAGGGTGTGAGATACTGGTCTATGCCTTATTCCTGCTATCCTATCTTCCAGTTTTCCCAGTAGTTTTTATCAAAGACTGGAATCCTTGGGTTTATCAAACCCAGAAGCTGGAATCTTCAGTTTTATCAAACAGCAGATTATTATACTCATATATTATTATTTTTTTTGGTACCTAATCTATTCCACTGTTCTACCACTCTGTTATCTTAAGTATTTCCAAAGAGCTTTGTTGAATGATGCTTTAGAATACAATTTTGGATCTGGTATGTCTAAGCTGCCTTCTTTTGCACTTTTAAAATTTAGTTTCCTTGATATTCTTGACCTTTTGTTCCTTCATATTAATTTAGTTATTATTTTTTTCAATAAAGAATTTTTTTAGAAATTTTATTTGTATGGTGCTGAATATGTAATTTAATTTAAGTAGAATTGCCATTCTTATTATATTAGCTAAACCTACCCATGAAAAATTAATATTTAACCAGTTATTTAGATTTGATTTTATTTGTGAAGTATTTTGTACTTAGATTCATATAAGTTTGCACTGACAGATAGATTTCCAAGTATTTTATACTGTCCATAGTTAAATTAAATGGAATTTCTCTATCTCTTGGGGTGTGTCTTGTTAGTGATATTTAGAAATGTATCAGCCATTATTCATGATGCCCTAGGGATTAAAAAAGGAAATATTGCAGGCTATTTCCTATTCTCAAGAAGCATTCAATCTAATGTAGAGATGATTAGACAAATCATACATGGAAAAATCTAAAACAGAAAAATAGTCTTCTTATAGCTATTTTGAGATATACGTAGAAGCACCGTACAATTGCTAAAGGTACTGGGCATGTCTATAGCAAAATGGTGCCAATATGTTAATGCTTCAAAAATAGTTTTAAGTAGCATTTGAAATAGAAAGGCAGTTTTTTTTTTTAGTTTTTTTGCAAGGCAAATGGGGTTAAGTAGCTTGCCCAGGGCCACGCAGCTTGGTAATTATTAAGTGTTTGAGGCCAGATTTGAACTCAGGTACTCCTGACTCCAGGGTCGGTGCTCTATCCACTGCACCACCTAGCTGCCCCAAAAGGCAGTTTACAAAGGAAAAAAAAAGAGAAATAAAACCTAGCCAAAGTATCAGGCAGAGAAATTGAAAACTTCCAGAGCAAAGAGATCCAATCCTAATTACTGACTCCTTCCCAAACTCTAGTACAGTGCAATCCACATATAAAATGTTTAATAACAAATATTGAATGATTGAATGTATAATGGACAAATGGGTGGATGAATGATTACATGTAGGAATACATAAGTAGAAATGTGAAGTCAGAGCAAGTATTGATATTTCTGAAACTAGAGAGTGTGAGCTTGAAATAACTATTGCTTTACTTATACTTCCCATATTTGGTTGAAAGATGACTTCCAAAAAATAATTAACCAAAAATACCATTATTTTTCATCATCAAAAATTGGCTTAAATATTCTATAGAGAATATATATATATATATATATATATATATATGGTATGTGTGTTTTTTATATTATATATATTTCACAACTTATTTGAGGGCAATAAGTGAAAACATTTTGGATTTGAACTATTTTATTTGAATATTTTTATTTCATGTTTAGACTGAACATGGTTCCAAATTCCTATTTTATATTGCCTTGTTATTTTATTTACTAGTTTCAGGAGTTCGCAATCATCCTCCACTCCTCCCCTCCCCCTTCCCCCATGCAGACACACAGTCTTTCATGTTACAGACCTTTATTTAAGATTCCTCTTTTACTTCCTTGAGTGGCTCCTTCCTGCTGTTCCATAAAACAGCTGCTCTTTGCTGGTGGTCTCAGCCACTGTTCCTAATCTTTCTGCTTTTTCCTAGGAACACAAGCAAAATAAAAAAAAGTCAAATTTTTAAAAATTGCTTTAGTTTTCTGTCTTTTATTATGCTTATTATATACTCTTTTAAGATTTTGGAAGAGAATCTTTCCATGTTCATTCAAATGTTAGGTAGTAGTTAGATCCTCAGAAAAAAACTAGAACTACTGGAGGTATATTTCCAATACAAAGTGGGCTTCTGAGACCAATTCAAATCACATACTACAAAAGGTCAATATTCTGATCAAAGGACATTGACCTGAGTTAAATTCCTTAATTAACTAGATTCAGATCTATTCCAGCTCCTATATAACCTGATAATCATCTCAAACTCTAGATTCCTCTTTGTTTTTTCTTTCATGACTCCTTATTTCATGATTGGGCTATATTGTCAGTCTTTTTAAAGGAGTAACTCAGAATAACATTCAGTAAAATAATAATTAACATAACATCTATTTCTTTTATGGAACTGAAAGTTCTTCATATATAGGATTGCAAAACACTTCTCAGGGTTTGCTCTTTGAGAAAGATAAGAAAACTCTGTCCCTTTTGAGAGAGAACTGAAGTATAAAGAGATTAAACAAACCTATTTTGGTTACCATACACTGAAATATTGGTGAGCATGAGAGTTGATGCAAGACTTTCTGTAAAAGAGGTAAAAATCTTAGTATCTTTTTAATATTTCTCAGTTTTTAAAAGATATCTCTCTTATCTCTCACTGCAGATGCTAGCCAATACATATGTTGATGTATCTCTATATGAAGAAGAAATAAATGTCATTAAATGAGCAAAAAGTAAAGATTTGTCAATTATTCATAATTAAGCATCACACAGTAGCATCACATAGTTATGATAAACACACTGAATGAAATAAACCAAGGCAGAGAAACAAAGTATAAAAACATGAAATTGAGAAAAATGTACATTTTTTGAACCTTAAAAATTAATAATATTCAGGATAATAGGATGTAAAGAAGCTGTGAAATGAAAGGTGAGGAGGTAAATAGAAACTAAGATGCAGAGAAAAATCATAGACTTTTGACAGAGCAGATCATGAAATAGAAATCACTGTTCTCCTGCTCCAGTGTTCTTTCTACTATACTATAATATCCTGCATATGTTCTATCTGAACATTGCAATTCTTACAGAGGAACCAGAGAAGAGTGTATCTTTTTGAATGTAGCTTCTTAATGGACAAAGAGTATACTTGGACTGTATTAATGCCAGTTATCCATGCTGATGGAAAGTATTGATGCCATATATTATCTAGATTATCCATGATTTATATTTTAATGGTTTCTCGATGCTGGGGCTAGGCAGAAATGAGTTACAAATGCCAGACAATAGATTCTGAAATTAGTACATATCATTAGAATTTTTTGTAGTGAGAAATAAAATCATTGTTTCTGATTTTATATAAATCACTTTGGTAGATTGCAGTGGAGTGAGATGACGCAAGAAGACCAAATATGAGACAATTACAATAATCCAGAAAAGAGATGACCAATACTTTTGCTAGGGAGGCTGCTGTGAAATTTGTGAGGAGACAAATGGGTAAGATATTTTGAAGATAGACATGAAAAGATCTGGCAACTGATTGGATGTTTTGTGAGGTACAGAAAAGAAGTAAATAAGTTTTTGTTAAGACCTACTTGGTGCATGCATTCACTTGATACTCATAACAGCCCTATTAGTTAGGCACTATTATTATCCTCATTTTACAGCTGAAGACCTGAGGTAAAAAGAGATTGTCGCTTGCCCAGAGTGACATTAAGGTTGCAAAACTGGGCTTCTGAAGGCATGTTGATATGAAGACAGGAAAGTCTGAGAAAGGTGTTGGTTTTGGAGCTCAGATTAGTGCCATGGGAACAAAAAGCAAACAAACAAAATGTTAATCATCAGCAAAAATAATATTCCAATATATCATTACAGTACACCAGTGATAATAGGCTTGAATAAGCTAAGTCAGTGAAATATAAACACCTAAGTTTCAATAACTTTAAATATATGCTGAATGATATAATTTTGCCTAGGGATCAGTCTAAGTAATTTTGGAGGGAATCATAACCATATTGACCATAGGGCAACATGTATTTTGGCCAGACTAATTGTTAAAGAGCATATTCAAATTTAGAGGGATTATAATTTGAATTTTTTGATCTTTCCCATTTATTAAAAAAAATACATGAAAGTGAAAAATAATCACAGCTCTTGATTTGGTTCATAAATATAGTTATGTCAATAGCTATGACTGAGTAAAAAAAAATTAGACTCTATCCAAATAATTTGTTTGACTGAATGCATTCAGCACAGTGAAATAAGGGTTGACTCAATTACTGATTTTAAAATTGAATTGAATGAATAAACAAATTAATGGATGAAAAACATTCTTTTCAAAATTACTATGTCTAAAACATTGTGCTAGGGAAATAAATAGAAAATCCTGATATTCTCTGTTCTCAAGAAGTTCATATTCTCCTGGAGGACATAATATATATAAAAGATTTCAGCCTGCAAGTCAGATGAAAAGTACAGTTGCCCCTAGAATTCAAGCACAAAACATATTTATGCAATATTGGATAGAAATCAGAACTTAGTCATAGGATGTCCATGGCCAAATTGGTTGTAAACTTTCCTCTTAGTAAATGCAGAAAGACTTGGTAGAGTGGGTGAGATTATATGATCTATTTAATTATTGTTTTAAAGGTAGCTTTTAACTAGTGGACAAAGATCACTCAAAAGGAAAATGTTTTTTTATCTTCTGTTACTCGAGATGTGCAGAAATGAGAGATCAAATCAACAAAAGATAAAATCTTCATTCACTGGGAATATAAAAATAAAACAATGTACAATTCCTTTCACCAGGGCCTTGTAAGGAGAAAATAAGAAAAATATACAGAAAAGTGAGGTTATGAATTAATATGGGCAAACAATGATTTTTGTAGATTTTCATTTTGTGAAAGCAAAGGTAACATATACAGACCTTTACTATGGACATTGAATGATCTCAGAATTTGTTATTTTACTCAAATGAAACCAAATTAATTTGATTTCCTCTCCTTGAGTTAGTCCTCTATCAGTTGACTGCTAGAATCCTGACATTCACATATCCTAGTGCTGCTTTTGTTTTCTTTTTAATTCTATGCTTTCTAAAAATGGATATTACTCTGAGGGGAAAAAGGCAAATTTGTAGCCTGGAACGAATACATTTCACTGACCTTTTGAGTTACTAGTGGCTGTTTGTGTGGTAAAGTTAAACACTTCAAGGATTAGTCAGGCCCACAATGAAAGAGGATCAGTATTTTATTTTTTCCCTAACAATAAGGTTAGAAAAGGTCCATATACAATAATTATATATAGTTCAAGAAAATAAAATTCTCTTTAAGCCTCAGAAAATCAGAAGGAGGTCATTAGTGCTGAATTTCGAAGAAGGAATAGATTTTACTGATTGAGGATGTAGGTGAAGTCTATAAAGGCAATAGGGATACTATGTACAAAGAAAAGATAGGGAGTGGTGGAGGCATGAAGGCAGGAATTCTCAGAAACTCATTCCTCCAAAAACTCCAACAGCTGTCAAATTATAACTCTAAGCAAAATTTAAAGAGCAGGATGCACAGAAAGACTGAGTGATACAATTTGCTAGTCCAAGCCAATTTAGAACCTCTTCAGGAAAGGTCTATTTCACCAGTTCCAGGGATTGGAAAAAGACCCTGCAAATGCAACCACAGCCATAGCTGCAGCACAGTGGAGTCAGACTAAGTAACCGGAACCTTGGGATGCCTGGGTCTGTGGCAGAGGGGGAGGTTCCAGTCTTCCTGGCCCCGGAATCACTGGGAACAGCTTGAAGATGTGGAGAGAGATTTCTGACACTGAGCAGCTTCAGAGCAGCCCTGTGGTGAGAAACTATAGTGGGAATCAGGGAAGAAAACCTGCACATCCAGACCACATCCCATAGACAGTAAGGGAGCCCAGGGAGACTTTAGAGGTCTCTCTGCTCTCCCTGGGGCAGGACTCAGCTGTTTGCCCACACCCAAATGCAGGTTGCAGTTTGGGTTTCCATACTATCATAGCCAAGCAGGGATTTTTTCCTCACAGCTTCAGGGTGGAGGGGAGTGTCTGTGATCATCCACATATCAAAGCACAGGCAAGAGAGGAGTCAAAGCCTCTTATAAGACCCTGGAGGAATTAAAGTCCCAGTGGGGTATCACAAAAACCTCCCAAAGCCTTAGAAGTGTGGTAAATAAGTCATAGGCTGAGGAAATGAACTAACAAAATAAAAAGAAGAATCTGACCATAGAAAATTACTTTGGTTCCATGGTAGATTCAGAAGATCAGAAAATTGAAGCTTCTGTACCTAAAACCTTGAAGAGAAATAGAAAATGGGCTTAGACTATGGATGAGCTCAAAAAAGACTTTGAAAAAAAATAAAGAAGGTAGAGGAAAAATTGGGAGGAGAAATGAGAGGGAAGCAGATAAATCATGAAAACCCAATCAGCAGCTTGGTGAAAGAAATACCAAAAATGGGGCAGCTAGGTGGCGTAGTGGATAGAGCACCAGCCCTGGAGTCAGGAGTACCTGAGTTCAAATTCGGCCTCAGACATCTAATAATTACCAAGCTGTGTGGATTTGGGCAAGCCACTTAACCCCATTTGCTTTGCAAAATTCTAAAAACAAAAATACTGAAGAAAATATTTGTTAAAAAGCAGTTTAGAACAAACACTCCAGAGAAACGAACCAACGCAGCCTATTGGCCAGCCCATGTGTAGTTATAAACGCAGTGAATAAAGCCTCTAGGGATCTCAACACAAAACCTCTTGGAACCAGCCCCTTGTCAACATAAGGTCTTAGGAAGATGAAGAAAGGTCAGCAAAAAGGAGGGTTCATAGAAAAATTACTTGAAGGAAAAGGCCCAAACTCATAGAGACCTAGACCCTCTGAGGGAATATGATCTAATCTCCATCCCAGAAAGACTTCCATGAAGAAATCAAGAAGGAGTTTAAAATTAAATTGGAAAATTTGGGAGAGAAAATTAACACCTAGCAACAAGAAATTAAATCATTGGAAAATACAATTGGACAGATGTAAAAAGAATAATTCTCTCAAAACCTCAATTGGTCAAATGGAAAACTCTTTCAAAAATAGAATTGACTAATGGGAAAAGTTGTTACAAAAGGTAAATGAAGAAAATTCTTCTCTAAAAAAAAAGAATGGAGTCTGGATACTAATGACTTCATGAGGCAGCAAAAGTCTATTAAACAAAACCCCCAAAAATAAAAAAAATAGAAGAAAATTTAAAATACCTCATCAGCAAAACCTATGACCTCAAGAATATATCAAAAAGGGACAACCTGAGAATTATAGATCTCCCTGAAAACATTGAAGACAAAAAACAATCCTGGACTTAATATTATAGTATTTAGTGATGGAAAACTGCCCTGATATTGAGGAACTAGAGGGTGAAATCTTTTTTTTAAAGAATACCTCAATCCCATTCAGAAAGAGATCCTAAAATGAAAACACCAAGGAATATTCTAGCCAAATTCTGGAACTATCTGATAAAAGAGAAAATCCTACAAGCAATCGTAAAGAAACAATTTAGATACCAAGGAGCCACAGTAAGAATTACAAAGGACCTGGCTCTATCAACATTAAGCGACCAAAGGGCCTGAAATGAGACATTCTGAAAAGCAAGGGAGTTTGGAATGTAGCCAAGAATCCACTACCTAGCAAAGCTGATCCTTCTCTTCCAGGGAAAATATGGACATTTAATGAAATGGGAGACTTCCAACATTTCCTGATGAAAAGACCAGAGCTCAATAGAAATTTTGGACATCAAACAGAAGGCTCAAGAGATACATGAAAAAGGTTAAAAAGGCAAAAAACTGCTATCCAGTAAAATAAAGTTGACTATATCCCCTCCTGGGAGAAAGATTCTCATAGCTCTTGAGAACTGTAACTCTATCAGAGAGAATATACTTAGCCAGAAGTGATGGACACTCATGGATTTTCTGTGACTCAGATAGAATGATTTTTAAAACAATACCTCCTTTAAAAGAGGGACAATAAGGAGACTGGAGGAAGGAGGAGATTGAATGGGGTAAATCTCATTACTATTAATAGGTGCAATCACATTTCATTAAGAGGTACAAAAGATATATTTTAATAGAGGGAAAGAAGGGAAGGACTGAGAACTACCTGAATCTTCCTCTCATCAGACTTGACTTAAAGTCAATTTACACAAACACTCAGTTAAGTTAAGAAACTTATATTACCTTTCAAGTATTCAAAGGGGAAAGGGGGAGGGAGGGGACAGGGAGTGGGGGAAAAGGGGAAATAACAGAAGGTAGGGAGGGAAGATGGGAAAAGGGAAATGGGAAAGAAAGGGGAGGGGGTTGATATAGGAGGGTAAACACACTGAAGGGGGCAGTAATCAGAAATAAAATACTGGGGAACATGGTTAAAGGTATAAAAGGGAAAAATACAAACAGAGGGAAGATAGCATGGAGGGCAACAAAGACTTAATAATTATAACTTTGAATGTGAATGGAATGAACTCTCCCTTAAAATGTAAGTGAATAGCAGAGTGGATAAAAAAACCAGAATCCTAAAATATGCTGCTTACAAGAAACTCTTTTGAAGCAGAGAGATACTTATAGATTAAAGTGAAAAGGTTGGAGCACAATTCAACTGAAAGGGAAAAAGCAATCCTTATCTCAGATAAAGCAGCTGCAAAAATAGATAGCTTTAAAAGAGATAAGGAAAGAAAGTCTATCCTCCTAAAAGCTACTATAGACAATAAAGTAACTTTAATACTAAATGTGTATGCATCCAATGGTATAGCATCCAAATTCTTACAGGAGAAGTTGAAAGAGCTAGAGGAAGACATAGACAGCAAAACTCTACTGATGGGAGACCTCAACCTCCCACTCTCAGATTTAGATAAATCTAACCATAAAATAAACAAGAAGGAAGTTAAGGAGATAAATAGATTGTTAAGCAACCAAGATATGATAGACTTAAGAAGGAAACTGAATGGGGATAGAAAGGAATATACATTTTTTCCTGCTGTATGTGGTACTTACACAAAAACTGACCATA
The DNA here is from genome assembly GCF_037893015.1 of Macrotis lagotis. NCBI lineage: Eukaryota > Metazoa > Chordata > Mammalia > Peramelemorphia > Peramelidae > Macrotis > Macrotis lagotis. Next base: position 135,122,570 of record NC_133663.1, on the reverse strand, counting down.
TACTAGGGCATAAAAACCTAATTATCAACTGAAGAAAGGCAGAAATATTGAATACATCTTTCTCAGATCATAATTAAACAAAAATCACATGCGATATTGGACCAGGAAGATAAAGACCCAAAACTAATTATAAACTAAATAACCTCATTTTAAAAAAAAATGAGTGGATCAAACAACAAATTATAAAGAATTTATTATTTCATCCTAGATAATGACAATAATGAAACAACATACCAAAACCTATCAGATTCCCTCAAGGAATCTGTCAGAGGATATATTATACTATTTAAATGCTTACAAGAATAAATTAGAGAAACAGGAAATCAATGAACTAAATAGGCAACTAAAAATTAGAGAAAAACAAATTAAAAACCCCCAATTAAATACCAAATTTTAAATTATAAAAGTTGAAGGAGAAATTAATAAAAGTGAAAGCTAGAAAACTATTGAACTAATAAATAAAACTGAGTGGGTTTTTTGAAAAAAAAACAATAAAATTGATAAAACTCTGGTCAATTTGATTTATAAAAAAAAGGAAAGAAGAAAACCAAATTACTAATATCATAAAGCAAAAAGATGAACTCACCACCAATGAAGAGGAAATTAAAGTACTAGTTCAGAATTACTTTGCCTAACACTATGCCAAAAAATGTAACAATCTATTTGAAAAGTATGAATATTTACAAAAATATATTACCCAGGTTAAATGAAGAGGAAATTAAAAACCTAAACAACACTATCTCAGAAAAATAAATTCAACAAGTCATTATTGAACTCCCTAAGAAAAAATATCCAGGGCCAGATGGATTCACAAGTGAATTCTATCAAATTTTTAAGGAAAAATTGGTTCCAGTTCTATATAAAAACTCTTTGGAAAAATAGATGAAGATGGAATTCTGCCTCTCTTTCTATGACATCAATATTATGCTGATACCTAAACCTAGAAGAGTTAATACAGAGAAAGAAAATTATAGACCTGTCTCCCTGATGAATATAAGTGCAAAAAAAATCTTAAATAAAATCTTAGCAAATTGATTTTAAGTAATCAGTAGGATAATACATTATGACCAAGTAGGAGTTATTCCAGGGATGCAGGGCTGGTTCAATATTAGGAAAGTTGTTAGTATAATTAATTATATCAATAACAAACCTATCAAAAATAATATGATCATATTAATAGATGCTGACAAAGCTTTTGACAAAATACAGCATCCATTTCTACTAAAAACACTAGAGGGTGTAGGAATAAATGGACTGTTCCTTAGAATAATAAGCAGCATCTATCTGAAATGATCAACAAGCATTATATACAATGGGGATAGGTTAGAGGCATTCCCAATAAGATCAGGGGTGAAACAAAGATATTCAGTACTGTATCAGAAATATTAGCCTCAGCAATAAGAGAAGAAAAAAGAAATTTAAGGAAATAGAATTGGGAAAGAAGAGCCAAAACTCTTACTTTTTGCAGATGACATGATGGTATACCTAGAGAATCCCACAAAATTATCCACAAAACTACTAGAAATAATTATCAACTTTAGCAAACACTCAAGATATGAAATAAACCCTCATAAATCCTCATCATTTCTATATATGACTAGAAAGGTACAGCAGAAAGAGCTGGAAAGAGAAATTCCATTCAAAGTATCCTGAGACAAAATAAAATACTTGGGAGTCTACCTGTGAAGGCATACTCAAAAACCTTTTGAAAACAATTGCAATGTACTTCTCAAACAAATAAAATCAGATTTAAATAACTGTGCAAATATCAACTGCTCATAGATAGGTTGGGCTAATATAATAAAAATGACAATGCTACCAAAACTAAATTACCTGTTTAGTGCCCTACAAACAAAAATCCATAAATAATTACTTTAATGATTTAGAAAAAGTTGTAAGTAAATTCACATGCACAAATTAAAAAGTCAAGAATTTCCAAGGATTCAATGAAAAGAAGTGCAAAAGAAGGTAACATAGCCTTACCAGATCTAAAATCATATTATAAAACATCAGTCATCAAAACTGTCTGGTATTGGCTAAGAAACAGGGTCGTGGGTCAGTGGAATAGACTAGGTGCAAAAGCAGGAGGCGATTACAGTAATCTGCTATTTGATAAATGCAAAGCGTCCAGCTATTGGGATAAAAACTGCTGGGATAATTGGAAGTTAGTATGGAAGAAACTTCCATTAGACCAACACCATTTACCAAGATAAGATCCAAATGGTTACAGGACTTTGACATAAAAAACAATACTATAAGCAAATTAGAAGATGAAGGACTAGTTTACCTGTCAGATCTATGGAAAGGGGGGCAGTTTGAGAAACCCAAAGAGTCCAGCTATTCTGTTAAAAACTCTTTCAATAGAAACTGTTGGGGAAAATTGGAATTTAGTATGGAAGAAGCTTAGATTTGACCAACAGCTCACACCCTATACCAAGACTAGATCAAAATGGATACAGGATTTATACATAAAAAACCATATTATAAGCAAATTTGAAAATCAAGGAGTAGTGTACCTGTCAGATCCTTGGAAAGGGAAGCAATTCATGACCAAAGAGATAGAAAACATCACTAAAAACAAACTACATAATTTTGAATTACATTAAATTAAAAAGATTTTGTACAAATAAAACCAGTGTAACCAAAATCAAAAGAAATGTAGCAAATTGAAAACAATTTTTATAACTAGTATTTCTGACAAAGGACTAATTTCTAAAATATACAGAAAACTGAGCCAACCTTTCAAAAAACCATTCCCAAAGGCAATTTATAGATGAGGAAATAAAAGCAAGCCATAGTAATATGAAAAATTGCTCTAAATCATTATTTATTAGAGAAATACAAATTAAAGTATCTCTGAGATACCACCTCACACCTCTCAGACTGGTCAATATGACCAGGAAGGACAATGATAAATGTTGGAAGGGATGTGGGAAATCTAGTATACTAATACATTGTTGGTGGAGCTGTGAATTCATCCAACCTTTCTGGAGAGCATTTTGGAATTATGCCCAAAGGGCACCACAATTGATCCATCAATACCACTACTAGTTCTATACCCTGCAGTGATTATGAAAAAGGGAAAAAACAACACTTGTACAAAAATATTCATAGCAACCCTGTTTGTGGTGACAAAGAATTGGAAATTAATTGAATATTCTTCAATAGGGGAATGGCTTAACAGACTGTGGTATATGTATGTCATGGAACACTACTGTTCTATTAGAAACTAGGAGGGATGGGAATTCAGGGAAGCCTGAAAGGATTTGTTTGAGCTGATGCTGAGCAAGGTGAACAGAACAAGAAAAACATTGTACACCCTAACAGCAACATGGGGGTGATGATCAACCTTAATGGACTTGCACATTCCATCAGTGCAACAATCAGGGACAATTTTGGGGTTTCTTTGATGGAGAATATCATCTATATCCAGAGAAAGAGTTATGGACTTTTAGGGGGGAAAAACCATTATCTTAGTATGTAATTCTGCTACCACTTATACTTTATTTTTCTTCCTTAAGGATATTATTTCTCTTTCATCATATTCAACTTACATCAATGTAATTCATGGAAACATTGTAAAGACTAAAAGACTGCCTTGTTGGGGTTGGGGGTGGAAAGGAATATTAGGGAGGAAATTGTAAAACTTAAAATAAAGAAAATCTTAAAGAAAAAAAGGAGTTTAGATCAAATGAAAAAAGCAACCAAAAAAGGCAAATGAGGAGAAGAATGCCTTAAACAGCAGAACTGGGCAGTTGGAAAAAGAAGACAAATAGCTCTGTGAAGAAAACAACTCCTTCAAATGCAGAGTGGAACTAAAGGAAGCTGATGACTTTTCAAGAAATCAGGAAGAAATAAAACTATTCCAAAAATATAAAAATTAGAAGAAAAGGTAAAATACCTCATTGGAAAAACAACCAACCTCAAAAACAGATCCAGGAGAGATAATTTAAAAATTATTGGGTTCCCTCAAAGTCATAGCCAGGAAAAGAACCTGGACTTCATTTTTCAAGAAATTACACAGCAAAATTGCCCAGAGTTCCTAGAAGCATAACTGAGGGAATGCACCAATCACCTCCTCAAAGAGATCCCAAATGAAAAACTTCTAGGAATATCGTAGTTAAATAACAGAATTCCCAAGTCAAAGAGGAAATACTAAAAGCTGCCAGAAACAAACAATTCAACTACTGTGACTCTATAGTCTAGATTATACAGGATCAGACAGTATCTATATTAAGGGTTTGTAGGACTTGGAATATGCTGTAAGGCAAAACACCTTGGTTAACACCTGAGAATCAACTACCCAGCAAAGCTGAACATTCCCTTTCAATTGAAAAAATGGACTTTCAATGAAACAGGGAATTTTCAAGCTTTCCTATTGAAACAACAAAAGCTGACCAGAGAATTTGGTCTCCAAGTACAAGACTCTGGTGAACCATAGGGGACTAAATGAGAAGTAGCTTAATTATGTTGAACTGTTTGTAGTCCTTCATGAGAAGAAAATACTGAAAACTCATATGAACTTTCTCATACATAAGAGCAGTTATAAGGAGCATATATAGAAAAGGCAAAGGAAGGAGCTGAAAATAATGGTATAATATAATGAAAAGATGGAGTCAGTGGGTAATATAGGGAAGTACTGGGAGGAAGAGAAGGTAGAGGAAGAAAGGGCTAAGATATTTCACATAAGAATAATGAAAAAGCTTTTTCAATGGAGTGCTATGGGGGAAGGCAAGGGTGGGGATGAGTGAGCCTTCATTCTCATCAGAAATGACTCAGAGAGGAAATAACATACACACTTAATAGGGTACATAAATCTATCTTACCCTAGAGAAAAATGAGCAGAAAGGGGTGGGATAAGCGGAAATGGGGGGAATAGGTGATAGAACAAAGAGAAGATTGTGTGAGAGGATACTCAGATACAACAAACTTTTGAGCAGGTACATGGTGAAAGGAGAGAGAAAAAAATAGAAAAAATAAGACTGGGAAGGTATAGAGTGGAGGGAAATACAGGTAATAAGAGCAACTGCAGGAAAAATATTGAAGCAACTTCTTTGGTGAATTTATGATAAAGAAGGCAACTCATAAAAAAAAAGGCAACTCATCCTGGAGACAGAGCCATTGGAATTTGAATACAGACTGAGATACATTTTTTTCCTCTCACTATTCTTGAGGTTTCTCATTTTCCTAAGGGGAGGAAATAAGTTTATATTTACTCTTATAACAAGATTATTGAAATAATATAAAATAAATAAACCAAAAAAAAGAAAAGATAGGATGAGATCAAAAAATAAGAAAAAATGTTTGTCCAATTTATCCATCTGTCTATCTATCTATCTATCTATCTATCTATCTATCTATCTATCTATCTACCTGTCATCTAACTTTATGTTTTTTCTTCCTGTTAATGCTAGGAGTATATTCCTTATTTATGAAAAGATATATTTTACAGATATTTTTCTAATCATATCATCCTCTCATTCAACATAACTTGAATGCCTTCCCAATGTCTACTGAATAAAATACAAATCCTCCAATTACCATTTAATAATCCTTGCAATCAGGTTACAAACTACCATTTGCATATACTACTCCCCTTCATACACTGTTTTACCTTAAGCAAATTGCTTCTACTATTCTTAATATGTCATTTCAGAAAAAGTTTTTGCTTTGAGCCAATTCCTTGGCTGAAAAATAAACTAAAATATAAAAGCTAATAGAAGAGGTAATCAGTCAATGTTCATTTTGACCTGACTGTGGAAAAGAAGTTCAGGTTTGGTCTCTTTGAACCCAAGATAATGGAACGACTTATGAAGCATACAACTGAAAAACTCAGTGAGGAGATCAGTTTGAACAATTTAGATCACGAAAACAGCTACAAATGGTGAATCAATGAAGTTATTGAAGGGAAAAATATTACCAGAAGAGAAGAGAATCAGTATAGAACACTGATGTGGACATTAGATTTATGGAAGGGAAGGATAAAGAGCCAGTATAAAAGACATATAATGGATGCCAAGAAAGTGGAGTAGGAAGGTCAAGAAACTGCATCCTCATAAAATTCTGTGGAAGAGACCATATCAAAAAGAGAATGATTAAGAGTGTAAGATGCTTCAGAGCATCAAAATAATTCAGACTGAAAAGAGTACATTAAAAGTGTTTTAATGACTGTATTCAAGGACTTTGGAAAGAGAATTTAGTGTTGCAGAAAGAAGCCAGAATGCAAGAAGTTGAGGAATGAAATGGTAGTTAGAGGGAAGAGACAGTGTTCATAATTGTGGCATAAAAATGACAAAAAAATGTAAAAGGATGATAACTTGAAAAGTGAAAAGGGTCAAGAACCAGAATGTTTAATTATGGAATACTTGAGCTTTTTTGTGAGTAGAAGAAATAACTTAACAAAGAGGGAAATATTTAGTTAATAAAGATAAATGGGATAACTTTAGCTGGTGTAATCAGGATCATCATTTAATTCAACTGCTTGAAACACGTAGACAGACACAAATTGCATACACACACACACACACACACACACACACAAGACCTGAGTTCAATTTCACAAGTGAGATTCTTCACAATAAATATATATTTAGTGTTCAAGTGAGACAACCTTGGTGCTATATTCTACTAGTGAAAAAAATGTTCATAGATAAGAAAGCAAATATGTACATATAGATAGACAAATAACATAAAATATGAATGTATGTTTATGTATATATGTATATAAGTGCATACATATACTCATGCATATAGAGTTATTTATATATCTTTCAGTGGTAATGTCAAGATATCTGTGAAAGGAACATGCTAATAATGCTAATAATCAAGTAGCTTCTATTCTTTAATTATTTATTATTTCTCAATTACCTGTAAAAATTAACAATATATATTTTTTTAAATTTTAGTTCCTGATGCTGAGTGAGATGAGCAGAACCAGGAAAATGCTGTGCACCCTAACACAACATGGGGGTGATAATCAACCTTGATGGACTCACTCATTCCATCAGTGCAACAATCAGGGACAATTTGGAGCTGTCTGCAATGAAGAATATCATCTGTATCGAGAGAAAGAACTGTGGAGTTTGAACAAAGACCAAGGACTATTGTCTTAAATTTAGAAAAAAACTGACATCTTATTGCCTGATCTTGCTATCTCTTATACTTTATGTTTCTTCCTTAGGGATATGATTTCTCTCTCATAACATTCAATTGGATCAATGTATATCATGGCAACAATGTAAATACTGGCAAATTTCCTTCTGTGGGGGGGGGAGGGAAGTAAGGTTAGGGGAAAATTGTGAAAGTCAAAATAAATAAAATTTTTAAGTACAAAAAAATTTTTAGTTCCAAATGCAGTCTTCCTATTCTTTCCTTCCCTGCCTTCTTAAGAAGGCAAGTAATTGAGACTTCCAGCCAAGATGGTGAAGAGAAGACAGGCACTGTGCTAAGATCTCCTAAGCTTCCCTCATATATAATATGGAACAAACCTCTTAACAGAAATTTGATTGACAAAATTCAGAAGAAGAAGAAGAAGCTAGGAGAAGAATATGTACCTCAAGTTCTGTCTTCTGAGATGGTGGATGAGCTGTTGGGCAGAAAACAAAGAGCCTGTGGGGAGGGGTGAGAGGCAAACTAACCTGGGATCAGTCGAAGAGGTGTTGAGTGTGGAAGCTGAAGTCCAAGAGCCAACTGGGCAGTGGAGGCATTGACTGTGGGAGCCGTGGTCTGGGCCTTACCAGTAGGCCTAGAGAGTGAGTTCCAGAGCTGAGTGCAGCTGGAAATCAATCCTCTGGGCTCCTCTGGTCTGGAGGATATCAGACTCCATACCTTCATTTCAACTGAATCCTCTTCCCAGAATTAGCAGAGTTACAGTCCACCCACCCCAAACCCCAGACTCAGGTGTGAGAAGAAGAGCTCCCTCAGATGTGAATAGGGAGAGTAATTCCCTCATCACAGGTCATAACTCACATTTATCAAGGACAAAAATATCTAGCTGCACAGCCCACATTGTCCAGGCCAAGGGAAAGGGCCTCAAATTAAGGTCATAGACACCCCAGAAAAAGCAATCAGCACCCCCAAATGGCCCACTTGGAGTCACTAAACCAAGTTAATGAAGCCTCTAGGGATCCCAACACCAAAACTCTGTGAACCAGCCCTTCCCCCAACACAAGATCTTAGGAAAATGAAGAAAGGCCAGTCATAGAAAAGGTCCAATAGAAAAATTCCTAGAAGGTATAGGCTCTAACTCAGAGAGATCTGGAACCTCTGAGGAGATTAATATTTGGTCTCTGGCACAGAAAGACTTCCTTGAAGAAATCAGGAAGGAGATTAAAAATCATTTGAAAAATTTGGGAGAGAAAATTAATACCTTACAACAAGAAAACAAATCCTTGGAAAATACAGTTGTACAAATGCAAAAAGAAAATAATTCTCTCAAAACATCAATTGGACAAATGGAAAACTCTTTCAAAAATAGAATTGGCCAATTGGAAAAGGAGTTACAAAAGGTAAATGAAGAAAATGCATCTTTACAAAAAGGAATGGAGTCTGTGGAAGCTAATGACTTCATGAGACAACAAGAATCTGTTAAACAAAAGCAAAAAATAAATAAAAAATAGAAGATGTAAAAATACCTTATCAGCAAAAACACTGACCTTAAGAATCATTCGAGGACAGTCAACCTAAGAATTATTGTTATTCTTGAAAACACTGAAGAGAAAAATGCCTGGACTTAATATTAAAGGATTTAGTGATGGAAAACTGCCCTGATATCATGTAACCAGAGAGCAAAACAGTTTCTGAAAGATTATATCAATCCCCTGCAGAATGGCATCCCAAAATGAAAATGTCAAGGAATATTATGGCCAAATGCCAGGAATATCAGATAAAAGAGAAAATCCCACAAGCAGTCAGAAAGAAATAATTTAGATATCAAGGAACCACACGAAGCATTACACAGGACCTGGCTGCATCAAAACTAAGGAATCGAAGGGTCTGGAATGAGATATTCCATAAAAGCAAGGGAGCATAGAAAGCAGGCAAGAATTCATTATCTGGCAAAACTTAGTCTTCTCTTCCAGGGCCAAAGATGGAAATTTAATGAAACAGTAGTGAAGAAGGGGTAGCAATCTTTATCTCAGACAAAGCAGCTGCAAAAATAGATAATGTTAAAAGAGATAAGAAAGGGATCTATATCCTCCTAAAAGGTACCATAGACAATAAAATAATTTCAATACTAAATATGTATGCACCCAATGGTATAGCATCCAAATTCTTAGAGGAGAAGTCGAAGGAGTTACGGGAAGACATAGACAGCAAAACTCTACTAGTGGGAGACTTCAACCTTTTGCTCTCAGAATGGATAAATCTAACTATAAAATAAACAAAAAGGAAGTTAAGAAGGTAAGTAGAGTGTTAGAAAACGTAAACATAATAGACTTATGGAGGAAACTGAATGGGAATAGACAGGAATATGAATTTTTCTGCAGTACATGGCACCTACACAAAATTGACCATGTACTAGGGCATAAAGACCTAATGATCAATTGCAGAAAGGCATAAATAGTGAATACATCTTTCTCTGATCATAATTCAATAAAAATCACATGAAATATTGGGCCAGGGTTGATAGAGACCGAAAACTAATTGGAAATTAAACAGCCTCATTTTAAAGAATTAGTGAATCAAACAACAAATTATAGAAAGAATTAATTGGTTCATCCTAGATAATGACAGTAATAAAACAAAATACCAAAACCTGTGGGATACACTCAAATTGGTGGTCAGGGGAATACTTTATATCTTTAAATGCTTACATGAATAAATTGGAGGAAGAGGAAATCAATGAACTAAATATGCAACTAAAACATTAGTGAAAGAACAAATTAAAATCCCCCAATTAAATACCAAATTAGAAATTCTAAGACTTAAAGGAGAAATTAATAAAATTGAAAGCAGAAAAACTATTGAACTAATAAAACCAAGAGTTGGTTTTATGGAAAAAACCAATAAAATTGATAAACCTCTGGTCAATTTGAATAAAAAAAATAGAATAGAACCAAATTGCTAGTATCATAATTGAAAAAGGTGAACTCACCACCAATGAGGAGGAAATTAAAGTAATAATTCACAATTATTTTGCCCCAACTCTTTGCCAATATATTTGATAATTTAAGTGACATGGATGAATATTTACAAAAATATAAGTTTCACAAAATTAAAAACCTAAACAACTCTATCTCTGAAAGAGAAATTCAACAAGTCTTTATTGAACTCTCTAAGAAAAAATCTCCAGGGCCAGATGGATTCACATGTGAATTCTATCAAACATTTAAGGAACAATTGGTTTCAATTCTATATAAATTCTGGAAAAGATAGGTAAAGAAGAAACTCTGCCTAACTCTTTCTATGACACCAATATGGTGCTGCTACCTAAACCAGGAAGAGTTAAAACAGAGAAATAAAATTATAGACCTATCTCCCTGATGAATATAGATGAAAAACAAATAAAATCTTAGCAAAACGATTACAAGTTATCACTAGGATAATACATTGTGACCAAGAAGAATTTATCCCAGGAATGCAAGATTGGTTCAACATTAGGAAAACTGTTAGTATAGTTAATTATATCAATAACAAACCTATCAGAAATCATATCAATAGATGCTGAAAACCTTTTGACAAAATACAGCACCCATTCCTACTAAGAACACTAGAGAGTATAGGAATAAATGGATTGTTCCTTAGAATGTTAAACAGTATCTATCTGAAACCATCAACAAGCATTATGTGCAATGGGAATAAGCTAGAGGCATTCGCAGTGAGATCAGGGGTGAAACAAGGATGCCCACTATCACCACTACTGTTCAATGTTTTATTAGAAATTTTAGCTTCAGCATAAGAGAAGAAAAAGAAATTGAAGGAAATAGAATTGGGAAGGAAGAGACAAACCTCTCAGTCTTTGCAGATGACATGATGGTATAACTAGAGAATCCCACAAAATCATCCAAAAACCTACTGGAAACAATTAGAAATTTTAGAAAATTTGCAGGATATAAAATAAGCCCTCATCAATCCTCAACTTTTCTATATATGACTAGCAAGATACAACAGGAAGAGCTAGAAAGAGAAATCCCATTCAAAGTAACCTCAGAAAATATAAATTATCTGGGAGTCTACCTGCCAAGGCAGACTCAGAAACTTTTTGAAAACAATTACAAAACAGTTCTCACACAAATAAAATCAGATTTATATAACTGGAAAAATATCAACTACTCATGTATAGGCCAAGCTAATAAAATAAATATAATTCTACCAAAATTAAACTACTTGTTTACTGCATTTTATTGGATTATGATCTAAAAAAGTGCATTTAATTTTTCTACCTTTCTGCTTTGGTTATGAGGTTTTATGTTCTAATATAAGGTCAATTTTTGTGAAGGTACCATGTACTGGTGAGAAAAGGTAAAGTGTATACCTTTCTATTCCCATTCATTTTTCTCTAGAGGTTTAAAATATCCAGCTTTTCTAAGATTATATTCTTTCTTTCACTTCTTTCTTATTTGTTTTATGGTTAGATGCATTAAACTTTGGGAGGGGAGAGTTGATGCCCTTATTATTTCTCTTTCGTGTTTACATTTTTATGCTTCTCTTGAATCTTTCATTTGAAGATGATATTTTCTGCCAAATTCTGGTCTTTGCAACAGGGTTGCTTTAAAGATCTCCATATCATTAAATATCCATTATTTCCTTTTTAAGGAAATGTTCAGTTTTGCTGATTATGAAATTCCAAATATAATTCCAACTTTTTAACCTTCCAGAATATTATATTCTAAGCCCTCCATTCCTTTAATGTGGTGGCTGCTAAGGCTTGTGCAATCTTGACTGACTCTTGTACTTCAATGGCTTCATTCTGACCACTTAAAGTATTTTCTCTTTACCTAGGGTCTCTGGGCTTTGGCTATAATAATATTTCTTAGAGTTTTAATTTAGGCATCTCTTTTAGGAGGCGATCATTGGATTCTTTCTGTTTCTATATGACCCTATGACTGTAAGATATCAGTACAGTTTTCTTTGACAGTTTCTTGAATTATTAGCTATAGGCTCAATATTTCTTTCTTTCTTTGTTCATGACTTTCAGAAAATCTAATATTTCTTAAATTAACTCTACTTAATCAATTTATTTTCCAAGTTACTTGTTTTTCTGATTATTTCTTTCACAATTCCATCAGTTTCATGTTTTGATTTTTCTTTCTCCATTTTTTTATGTCTCAGGGAGTCAATTTCTACTTGGCTGATTCTAATTTTTTTTTCTTCAGTGAATTTTTGTACTCCTTTTTCAATTTGCCAATTATGCTTTTTTAAGGAATTGTTTTCACTAGTGAATTTTTATATCTTTTTTCCATTTTTACCAATTCCATTTTTGTTATTTCATTCAGTATTTTTCCACCTCTTTTTCAAGTTAACATTTCATCATTTTCTTTTTTTGATTTAATTTCTATATTTAATTTTCCTCAACCATTCTTATTTGTTTCTGAAAATCAGTTTTAAAACTCTTCTTAAAATTCTTGTTGGGTTTGTGTCCAATTCAGATTTTTTTCTTTCAGGCCTTTTTTCCCCAGCTATTTTTACTTCACTGTTTCCTACTGAGTTTGTTACTTGATAATTGTAATCTTTATGGTCAAGTTTTTATTTGATGTTTACATATTTTCCACCCAATTACTAGATTTAGAACTTTATATTAATGTTGAGTAGCATTTCATAGGCACATATGGGGAAAGAGGAAAGAAATGAGGGGACACTAACTCAAGCTTCAGATTTTTTTGTACTTTTGTTTTCAAAACTAGTTCTGGGCAAGGTTTGGAAGTTGTGTGAGCCTCCTAAGGGGTATGAACTTGGGAAGCATATGGTCATTACTCTATTGTTCTGTACTATTGGCTTTTACTCAGGAGGGACCCTGACCCCTTGAGGACAACAGTGATACTGTCCTTCAGGATTTTCATTCACCCTTGACTGAAAATGTACCTCTCTGCCCTTGAATTATGATTCAGAAATAGGAACAGGGTTTTCAAACAGCTTCTGATCCTACATCCAATTGTAGCATACTAGCACTATATAATCTGTTTCTGATTAGATGCCTGATCCCCTTATCGTCTCTGGTAAAAGTACTCCTAAACATGTTGCTGTTCTCAACCCCCAGCCTTATCACTGATATTTTCATCCTGGTAGACTCTGAGCCACCCAGTATCAAAGATCTCTCTTTTAGGCTTCCTGTGTTTTCCTGGGTTAGAATAAAGTTTCATTCTGACCTTTTATTGGCTCTGTTACTCAAAAATTCGATTGAAACCTTATTTTATAGTTATTTGGAGGGGAATGTTGAGATAGTTCGGCTGAGGACTTTCTCCACTCCATCATTCAGGCATTATCTCTAGAAATCCTCAAAGAATTTTTAGAGAAATAAATGGCAACATGTGGTAGGATTTGGAATTGGGAGGATCTGAGTTCAAATCCTGACCTGGACTCTTATTATTTACCTCCATACATATCATCTATAATCTTTAGGGGAATTTTTAAAAATTTCTTTCCAGGCTTCAAATTTTGTCCTCATTCTATTTATATTGAATAATAGAACAATGAGAAGCAGAACTATTCTAGTACTATAGAAATTCCAAAATGGAGATAAAGTGTGGGTATGATCTTATAACATATGATACCAAAGATAAGAAATTCTCCAATAAATGAATATAATCATGTAAAATAGCCTAGATACTCAAGCTTTCAAAATATAAGGGTTCTAATAAACACTAGATTTAGAGGAATGCATTGTTTCTCAAGAATTCACTCTAAGGGCGATGGAACCAAGATGGTGACAGGAGAGGATCCTCTCATAGGTGTTCTCTCTCTCTCTGATATTTCCAAACTTATAAAATAAGAACTCTAACTGAATTTTTGAGAGACAGAACATACAGAGGGATCCAGTGAGTGAATTCTTCAGCCCAGGGTAACCTGGAAAAGAGTGGAAAGGCTCCATTTCATGTAGTTAGAGGGGTGGCCCACCAGAGTGAAGGGACTTCAGCCTCCCAGAGGCAGCCCCAGGGTGCTGGGAGCCATGGCTCATGGCAGTGGGGGCAGTTTCTTGACCTACACCTCGAGGAGCACCAGGCACAACTTGAGGGATCAGCAGGGGACCTCTGCCAGAACTAGAATGTGAAGCCCAGCCTTCAGGGCACACAGCAAACAGCGTGGTGGCAGCCCAGTTCCAGGAACCTGAAGAAGGCAGAGCCAGTAATCAGGAGCCCCCAGGCATGAGTCCTGAACCTAGGTAGGGGAGTGGAGAGAGAGTGCCAAGGTCTGTCTCTGGAAAAAGGAGTCTGGGGCTCTGACCACATTCAGACACTGATCACAGTCTAGGCCCCCCATAGAACAGTAGGGCCCCCCCACCTCAGCCCCATGGCAGAGAGGTGCATTTGTGGACATTCATGGACCAGGAGGGAAGACAGAGCCTCACACAAGGAGATCCTTGGGGGGGGGTTCCAATAATACACAAAAGCTCACGAAGCACCCCAAAACCAGGACAGGCTGGAGAAATGAGTAAGCAGAGGAAAAAAGAGGAACACCACTGAGAAATACTTTGTCTATGATCCTAAGAAAGATGAAAACACTCAATCTGAAAATGAGGAAGTACAAGCTCCTGCATCTAAAGACTCCAAGAAAAACAGAAATTGGGAGGGAGTGAGGGAGATAGAAGAAAAATTGGGAAAAGCAATGAGAGAGATCCAGGAAAAAACATGAAAAAGATGTCATCAGCCTAGTCAAGGAGATCCAAAAAATGCTGAAGAAAATAACATACTAAAAACCAGTATAGGTCAAATGGATAAAAGAGTTCAAAAAGTTATTGAGAATAAGAATGCTTTAAAAAGCAGAATTGCCTGGATGGAAAAAGAGATAAGAAAGTTCTCTGAGGAAAACAAATTCTTCTGATGTAGAATGGAACTGAGGGAAGCTGTAGATTTTATGAGAAATCAAGACACAATACTTAAAAACCAAAAGAATGAAAAATTAGAAGAAAATGTGAAACAACTCAAAGAAAAAAACAACTGATCTGGAAAACAGATTCAGGAAAGATAATTTAAAAAATATTGGAATCCCTGAAAATTATGATCAGGAAAAAAGCCTTGACATCATTTTCAAATGGAAAATTGCCCTGGTATCCTAGAAGCAGAGGGCAAAATAGAAATGGAGAGAATCCACCAATCTCCCCGAGAAAGAGGTCCAAAAAAAAAAACAACCCCCAGGAATATTATAGCCAAGTTCCAGAACTCCCAATTCAAAGAGAAAATATTAGAAGCAGCCAGAAGGACACAATTCAAATATCGTTGAGCTGCAGTCAGGATCACACAGGACTTAGCAGCAACTACATTAAAAGCTCATAGGGCTTGGAATATAATTTTCCAGAAGGCAAAAGAGCTTAGAATGCAACCGAGAATTAACTACCCAGCAACACTGAACACCCTCTTCCAGGGAAAAAGATGGAGTGTCAATGAACTAGGAGAATTTCAAATGTTCCTGTTGGAATGACCAGAGCTGAACAGAAGGTTTGATCTTCAAATACAGGACTCAGTTGAAGTATAGAGAGTGGAGGAGAAGGGGAAAAATATGAGAGACTTAGTGATGAGGAACTACATATATTCCTGCATAGAAAAATGAAACTGATAATATGCATATGAACCTTCTCATTTAATAGAGCAGGTAGAAGGAGCTTTTATAGATGAAGCACAGGAGAGAGCTGAATTTGAAGATATAATATAGTGCAAAAATGGAGTCTGGCTAAAAGGCAAATATAATGGGAGAAAGAAAAAGGAGAGGTGGAATAGGCTAAGATATTTCATATAATAAGATTTTTTTATTACAGTGAGTTATTGCAATGATATGGAAGGGGGGAAGGCAAGGGGGAGTGAGGGAACCTTCACTGTCATCAGAGATGACTAGGAGATTCCACAGTGGGGTATAGACACCTAGATTAAGAAGGAGAGAAGTGGGACAGGGGAAGGAGGGAGTGTGAGTGATGGAGGAGAGGATGGATTGTGTTGGGGGAGTGGTCAGATATAACAAATCTTTTATTTTACTTCTTGCAAGGAGCTGGGATTGGATGGCCTATCTGGGACCATAGGGCCGGGTGGATGCTGGGTCTAAGGGGTGGTATGTGGGCTCAAGGCCTCTTGGCCCCAGGGCCGGAGATCTGTCTGCTGTGCCACTCAGCTACCCTACAGCATATTTAGGAAGAGGGACAGAGTGAATGGAGAGAAAAAAATATAGTATATGGTAGTGGAGAAGTACGAATGGAGGGAGTTGCAATCAGCAATGGCAACAGTGGAAAAGTATGGGAGTAGCTTTTCTGATTTACTTATCATAAAGAATGTGATCCACCCATGACAGAGCTGGAGGTGTTGGAACACAGACTGAAGCATATTATTATTATTATTATTATTATTATCATTATCATCATTATTATCATCATCATCATCATTATTATTATTATAATCATTAATTTGTGGGGGGAGTTGCAGGGCAAATGGAGCTGGGTGGCTTGCCTGGGGCCTCACAGCTGGGTGATTGTTGGGTGCCTGAGGCCGGATTTGGGCCTGGGTGCTCCTGGCTCCAGGGCCAGTGCTCTGTCCACTGCACTACCTGGCCGCCCCTACTACTATTACTACTACTACTACTACTACTACTACTACTACTACTACTACTACTACTACTACTGTACTACTACTGTTGTTGTTGTTGTTGTTGTTATTTTATTTTGAGACTTTTTTGAGAAATACTTTGTCTATGATCCTAAGAAAGATGAAAACACTCAATCTGAAGATGAGGAAGTACAAGCTCCTGCATCTAAAGACTCCAAGAAAAACAGAAATTGGGAGGGAGTGAGGGAGATAGAAGAAAAATTGGTTTTTGCAGGGCAGTGGGGGTGGGTTGGCTTGCCCAGGGTCAAACAGCTGGGTGATTGTTGGGTGTCTGGGACTGGATTTGGACTTGGGTGCTCCTGGCTCCAGGGCCAGTGGTCCGTCCACTGTGCCACCTGGCTGCAGCTATTATTATTTTTTTTGTTTTAATTTTAATTTTTTTCTCTTTCCTTTACTTTATCGGTCATGTGGGTCTATATTCTTTTGGGAGGAGGGGGTATTATGTTTACTCTTAAATGAGTATATTTTAGTAATTTATAAAAAAAATCATTGTTCATTTGTACCAAAATAAGAATAAATAAATAAATAAATAATATATCTCCAAAACAATTTAAAAAAATTCATTTTTATTGGGACAGTTAGGTGGCACAGTGTATAGAGCACCAGTTTTGGAGTCAGGAGGACCTGAGTTCTTATCCAACCTCAGATACTTAATAATTGCTTAACTGTGTGATACCTTTAGCAAGTTACTTAACACAATTTCCTTAAATAATAAAAATTTTTAAAAAGGAATTCACTTTATATTCAATGTATGATTGAGGTTTCATGATGATAAAATAAAAAAAAGTTGTCAAAATCTCCTGACTTTAGAATCAAATTGTGTAACACAAACATTTGAAGCAAAAGGAGAATATACTGAAAATTAAAAGCTTTGTAACTTTTTTCTTATCTTAATAACTGCAGTTATTTTACTTTATCACAAGTAATTAATATATTTCTGGGACATTCCTTATATTTATTTTGTCATCTTTATAAATTCAAATACTTTGATGGTGTACTTGATGCAGATATGAAAACAGAACAAACTATCAGAAATAACATTTTACAACAATTTTTTGTCATTTACAAAACTGACTGAAAAGTGATGAAGGTTTTCCAGATTTTTCTCTTTGCCAATATTATCATGTTAATATCTAACTCCCTGAAATATTTCAGAGCATCCTAGATAAGATCATTCAAAAAGTTAGTCTGAAGACTATTAAAAAGGAGTGATAAAAATTAATAAAGAGAATCTGTTCTCCAGTTAAGACATGGCAGCCAGATAGACAATCAATTTGTTATAATAATGAAAATTATAATTAATAATAGTAATAAGAATTATATGATGCTTTAAGGTTTGTAAAGAGATTTGTGTATATTATCACATTTGATCTTCACAAAAACCCTGTGATGTAGGTGCTATTATTATCTATATTTAACAGATTAGGAAACTAAAGTAATAGATATGCCTGGGTTAAATGGTAAGTGTCTAGAGGTAGGATTTGAATTCAGATCCTTCCAATTCTAGATGGACATGATTCTGCCCATTTCACCACCTAGATGGTTTTTAATTCATTTATTTTAGATAGTTATTGCAGATAGATAGTGAGATGGACTCAAAATAAATTAGGAAGAAGGAAATTGATCTGACTTGTCTTTGAAAATCACACTATTTTTTAAATTTTTTTTCACACTATGTTTTTTTTCAGATCAATTGACCATATTTTTAAGTCAATGGTCTTCTAATGGTGCTTTAAGTAATAGGAAAACAATATGAAAAATTCAGGTTCTGGGTCACCTCAAAGAAAGGGACTGTAATGCACTGCAAATGAAGTAACTTGTAGAAATCAAATTAAAGTAGAATAGCAAAGGCATCCATGAGCCAGAAAAAAAGATTTTACAGAATGTAGAAAGGCTACAAAGCTCACATGCCCTACTAAGACCTCCACAATGTCAAAAATCCTGGAGGGTGTCTTTCATTATAATCAAGGGACTCCATTTGTAGAATCAATTAGAAATCATTGGTAAGTCATTCAGGAAAAACAACATAGGACTAGTGTCATCTGCATCTTTACCTAGCATCTACACATTGGTTAGATTATGGATATGCTAAAACAAAGAATTATTGACTTTTCTCTTATTTTCTACCTATGATATCCATGTCCTTCTAATAGTTAGCAATTTTCTAGTGCTTAGAAATCTAGATGTATTACTTTCCTATTCCCTAACAATATGTATGCATCTTTTTATGCCTGTGTGTATATACATATGGCCGGGTTTGGTAGGTATTTTTTACAACCTATGGTAACATCACCACTTTCCAATCATGCTGAATGATCATTTCATACTTATTTAATTATTTGGTTATCAATTTTCATTGAATATCATTCCAGTCTCACCCTTTAAGTAAACATAATATAGGAGCATTTGTTTATATATTTACATTTGTAAGCAAGTGTGCAGTATGTATGTGTATTTGTAAACATTTCCCCTCCAAACTGCCTAAAATGTGATATCACATTTTACTGTCTGAATGTGTAATATTATCAATCCCATGACACTATTTACCCTGAAACTTTCACCCTTTGAATGTGTTGAATAACAATTCTATTATGTGAACATTTCAAAAGCTCTAATTGCATCTCTCCATTTGAAAAGTCCATGAATACTTGCAAATATGACTCAAGAATTTTTCCAAAGTATTATATACCGTTCAATAAACTGAGGTTAACAGAGATCTAATAGGGTGACAGGGTCTGCAAAGAGCCTGTCTAATCTCTGAGTAGATCTAGGAAAGGAAAACAGAACCAGTTAAGTGTGAAGAAAGATAAATTGCATATTTCAGTGTTAATCATTTGGCCCAGGTTAGAAGTCTGTGAGCACAGCTCATGAATGTCCCTTTGATTGTGCTTCCATAAAGAGATGAATGAATTCGTCTTTTCAAATGTTAACATGCCGTTGGTATTTAGCAATTGGTCTTAATGCGATATACAATAAAATTGTCATGATTTGCATAATCTGTTTGTTACCATTAATAGTCAATTTTATGTGAAGTGGAAACATTTTATTTCTAACGCTTGTCATATCTATTTAAGAATGCTCACTAAAAGGAATAAAATCGATTCCTTACAATTCTAAAGAGGAAGCAAACTAATCCCACTTTTATTCTATTGAGGCCCATAGCTCACTGGGTACTTCCACATAGCCAGTGAGAGGGAATATTTTCTTCACAATCACTCATTCACAAACATGCACCTGTATTGTAAATACTGGGCTTATACAAAACTCTGGTCTAATCTTGGGTGGTCTCTTTACCCAGGTTTGATTAAATATGTCTTTTCACAACAGGTGACTTTTTAATTGTTTTCTTATGGCAACTCATTTATTCCTCAACCTTTGTTTGGCTTGCATTAGTTTTCAAAGTTAATGACCATGTGTGAGAACATGCTGAGTACAGGTGGCCAATGGCTGTGCTAAGAATGTGGGTATTATAGCCTTTGCAGGAGGCTATTGATTTAATTTTGCCAATTAATACATACAGTGGTTGAATCGTTGCATAACCCTGAAGGCCTTTCAAATGAGGGAAAAGGCCAAATAAGCATTCGTAATGTGAGTATGAAATTAGGAAGAAAGGGGCTTGTTCCTTGCATTCAGTGAGTTTTCTTTTCTTTAGAAGACTGAGGCTTTTCCCTTGCACAGCTTGAGAGCTACAGAACACCAAAGTGAACTGGCTTCTTTTCTGTGTGGCAAGATCAGAGATTCATAGAAATTGAGGAAGGAAGCTTTAGCACAATACCTTCATCTGACAGATACAGAAATTGGGTTTTAGAGAAGTTAACTGGCTTCCCCAAGGTCATGTGGGCAGGGCAAAACTTCAACCTTTTCCTCTTCTGTGTTTTTAGAAGACATTATCAGTCTTCAGCAGGTGTTTCAAAGGTGAATTCTGTGTTCTTTTCTTTCAGGAAATAAACATGATAGCAAATGTGATATTTTATAGGATCCAGAAGTTATTGAATCATTTCTAAATACCAGACTTTCCTTATAGTGAAGACCTCTTATCCTCCACATGATGAATTCAAAGAAGTTAAACTACTTGTAAAATAATTAAGTCTACACAGAACCAAGGTTTTAAAAATGTTTTGAGATTAAACATAATGTTGATAACTGGATATTGAGCACTTAAGAAAAAAGGAACAGTCATTCAACTGGCTTTCATTTTGATTTCTTTCTCTTTCTAGAAAAGTCACATTTGGTTGCAATTAACCTATATAAAGAAAATAGCCCCTGAAGTCCTCTTTTCCAATTGGGATAACCCTTATAATCCAGTTTGAAGACACTTGGAGACATTTTTGCAGTCTTGGTTAAGTATGTACAGGGTGGGAGCAATGTGAACAAGTACAAATTCATTTGCCAAGTATGTTGAAGTTATAAAACTATGTGGAATGTGGTACCAGCATCATGACTAAAATAGCTCCTAGCACAATATGTGGGGAGAATGCATTGTATTTAGCTAAGATTTAGAGTTAGAAGGGACTATGAATCTAACACCCTAATTTTATAAAAGAAGAAACAGTTAAATGATTTTTCCAGGGTCAAACAGCTAGAAGTAGTGTCTGAAGTAGGACTTTGTATTCAGATCTTCCTGATATTGATTCAGCCCTCTGTCCAGCTTGCTACCTAAGTGTTTGGGATAATTTTATACTGGAGCTTATATTCAGCAAAGAAGATTTCTTTAATTCTTGAAGTAATGGGCTGATATAAGGGCTGGTTGATGATGGCAGGTTTCGTTGTTAATATGTGTCCAACATTTCATGGTTCCTTCTTGAGTTTTCTTGGCAAAAATTTGAGAGTGATTTGCCATTCCTTCTTCAGTTCATGTCACAGATAAGTAAACTAGGTTAAGTGATTTTCCCAGGGTTAAGCAGCAGGTAAGTGTCTGAGGTCAAATTTGAGTACAGGACCTTTGAGTCTTCCTGTTCCCAGGCTTGCTACTCTTTCACTGTACCACCTAACTGCCCAAAGTTGGTGAATAACTGAAATCTATTGTAAATTTCTTGAAGGTAGAGAAGGTCTTGCTCCCTCACCTCCCAATTTCATCTCCACAGTGAGTGACAGTGTCTTCCATATAATAGATACTGTCTTGGTTATGTTTGTAAAGTCTTTTCCTGGAAAGTTGCTTATCCAGGGGCAGCTAAGTGGCACAACAATAGAGGACCAACCCTGGAATCAGGAGGACCTGAGTTCAAATTCAGTCTCAGATATTTAGTAATTACCTAGCTATGTGACCTTGGGCAAGTCACTTAACTGCATGGCCCTAAATAAATAAAATCTTTAAAAAAATATTGTGCTTCCCCTACCTTCTATTCAAAAATATCCATTAATTCTGGTGATTGTCATTTACTAAATAAAAAAAAGAAATGAGGGATTTGATTATTTTATAAATACTTAGAATCTAAATAATTTTCAAAATGTAGTATTTTTCTATATATAGGCTATTCATGTTCTCATGTTTGTGATGTTTGTCCAACAAAGATGCCATGACAAGCAGGCAAATTGGATTTGAATGAGAAGGTCTTGTTCTCGGTCACCAGCCTCACTTTCTGATCCAGAACCACCTGTATCCAGTATTGTGGTTGATGATGAAATGTTCACTTACCAGTTTAAGTTTCTGAACCCACAGTAAAATGTTTTGCTATTTTAATGCTCCCTTGTCCCACCTTATCCTGCAGTCACATGTCCACTGAGTTTCATGGTTTCACTTTAAAATAAATTGATACCATGGAATACAAGTAAACAATCAGCACTCCTACAATTTGAAAGAGAACCAACTCCCAACTATCTTCCCTCCCCATGATCTATTTTTCATCATTTCTCCCCAAATTCCAGTTTCTCAATTAGGCTCAGCTCAGAAGCAACAAAATATTGCATGCTGTCTGTACTAAATCCAATTCTTCCCTCCTAGTTTGAGATAGCTCACTAGTGTGGCAGTGGAGGTCAGAGGGAAAAAAATTTTTCTTCTCAGATTGTCTTCAGAAGCAACATGTTTTCTAGTTGGACTTGCAGATCTACTGGACTGATACTTCAGCTATATTTTAGAGCAACTGCTGAAAAATTTATATGATAAAAGAGAATTTTTTTAAAAATCTCATCTTGTGGTAGATGATGGGGGCACTTAGACTTTAGCAGAGCAAGGTAAATTTTGATATAGTAAGGTGGTTCTAATTTTCCTAACTCTAACTCTATCTTTTAAGTTGTTTAAACCTTAGCTAACATGAAAGCTTCATTGTCACCTCTTGAGTTATGCAGGTTGATAAAAACATTCAAAATGAAAGAACCATTCTACTCCCCATTTGGAAAATTGCAAAAGTATCATTTTTGCAATATTCCCACAATCTATTCTTCCTACAAGGGGCTGTGAGGGAAAGGGAAGAATCTAATATAATAGTAAGAATAAGAATAGGGCTTTTTGTTCTCACTGAATGTACCAGTACTTGGTAACAGGAACATTGTACTCAGAAATGAGAGCAGATAGAGGAAATATGGGATTTTTATTCCTTTCTCTTCTGGGGTTGGGACTGGGGAGGAAGGTGGAGAGAAAACACAGATAAACATAAAGGCTAATTATCTAGAACATCATATTTGTGAGCCGTTTGACAGTCACTTAAAACTCAACTTCCTGAGCTTCATATTTCAGTTGCAGATAAGATCAATGTATTCACACATCAAGAGGAATAGAGAATTGAGACAATTGTCTTTTGGTAAATACAGTTCCCAAGTCCAAATGGAAGCCAGACAGAGAGGCCTGGGGACTGTTGTGAACCAAACTTCCACTCTCTGGGAGTCACCCACATATTAGCAACACTGAACAAAAGACTACAGAAAAGAAAAAAAAAAAGAAGGGAATATTCTTTGATATAAATCATTCTGCTTTCCCTATGTGAATTTGTGGATATTTCCCTGTTTTAAATTGACCAAATTTATCAGGCTCAAATAACACAATCCTCTTGAGGCAAGTAGTAGCCACAATTATTTGAAAGTCTGAGTTCTTTAAGATAATGAAGGGCATATTGTAAAAGGTTATTATATCTGTTTATTCAATAGAGAGATTCTTTCTTGGGGCTCTTTAGAATCAATAAATGATACCAGGACCATCCAGAAGAGTACATCAGGTCCACTCCTAAAGCAAAGAAAGGACAGAGAGTCATATAGAGAAGGTACAAACCAAGCCAGTGAAACTCCTGGGAAGCAGGAAAAACACATCAGCAATGAACATAGAGCTTTCCTGGAATTTACACACTCATCACTATGAATGAAAAATATTTCAGAAACATAGGGTAGATCATAGATTTAGGGATCTTAGACCAATCCACAAATATTTATTAAGTGATTATTCTGTGCCAGATACTATGTTAAGTGTTGGAAATACAAATACAAGCTCCTAAACCTTGCCTTCAAGAGCTTGAATTCTAAGGAGGAAAGACAATACAAAACGAATGTTGACAGGGAGAGGTGAAAGAGATAATGGTACCTGCTGGAGGGTGAAGAGAAAGTAGAAACATGAGAACCAATGGTAGAAAAACTACAGGGTATAGTCAGGAGTGAAACCTAAAATAAAAAAACACATAGCTGGCTTGGGCCTCCTTCTTGAACTGGAGGTTATGGGAGGAAGAGGTAAATCCCATAGAAAGGCTAGAGTAATGGAAAGGACTTCCAAGGTAAGAGCAGGATTTGAATGAGTTTACAGAGAGAAGACTTCTTATTGCATGGTAAATAAAGTCCTATTAATATCTGGGAGTACAGCCTGCAGAGGAATAGTAATAGTTGATCTGGACTCCTATCATAAAATAGAATTCTAGTAGAAGCAGAGTTGGGAGAATACATCCAGTGTGTAAAATAGTCCAATTTTGGGATAAGTTTTAAGGTTTCTCTCATATGCAATTCCAAATGCTAGAGAGTAAATAGTATACTCAGGTGAGGAATGAGCTCTTAAGAGTCATCTGTCCAATGCTCTAATTTTGTAGGTAAGAGACTAGGGGATTGCTCATAGCCCTATAGTAAAAAGTAGAGTTGGAATTTGAACTCACCTATTCTGACTCTAATTTCCTTTCCATTGTAAGCTTGCTATGAATACTTCCACTAAGACATTGCTGCTCCTTTTCATACACACACACACACACACACACACACACACACATATATATATATGCATGCATTATATGTGTGTGTATTTATATATTTATTAAATATATATACATATTTATAAATTTATATTCACATATGGATATATATATATATATATATATAAAATGTGCGATACATTATAGAAAATAGCATCTTTCTTTTTCTCTCCTCACATCCAAAATAAGACAAACCTTTCTAACTAACATATAACCTTTACCTGAAATATCAGCAAAAAATCAAGTTACACTATTGATGGAGCTCTGAATTGGTCCATCCAATTCTCAAAAATAATTTTAAATAGATAAATTATTTGACCCAGCAAAATCTGTTCTAGGCTTCTACCTCAAAGAAGTCAGAGATCAAGAGACCAAAACATAGTAGTACTTTGAATTATAGCAAAGAACTTAAAGCAAAGTGGAGTTTATCACTGAAATCACAACAAATTAACATAGTGGAATAACACATATAAGATGAGTGAAAGATGTGTCTGAAATGAATGAATGATTTAAAGAGAACAAAAGAAAGGAACAAATATTTATTATACCCCTACCATGGGCAAGGACTATGCTAAGAGATTTGTATTACTTATCATTATATGCTTTATGTATATATATATATATATATATATATATATGTATATATACATACATATATATGTACTATAACAATATGTTTCTATATATATATATATTAAATAATATATTATTTATATCAAAAGTATAATCTTATTTGAGGTAGGTGCCAAAACAATTTTCGAACTGATGTCGAAGTGATTGTAACCAAGAGGAAGAATTATCCAATGATATTCTAGGTAAACAAAATATTTTTTTTAAAATAGTATTTATTTATTTTGAGTTCTACAACTTTCCCCCATTCTTGCTTCCCTCCCTCCACCCCCACAGAAGGAATTCTGTTAGTCTTTACATTGCTTCCATGGTATACATTGAACTTCGTTGAATGTAATGAGAGAGAAATCATATCCTTAAGGAAGAAAAATAAAGTAGGAGAGCAAAATTAGATAATAAGTTAACATTTTCTTTCTAAATTGAAAGTATTATTCTTTGGTCTTTGTTCAAAGTCCCCAATTCTTTCTCTAGATACAGATGGTATTCTCCATTGCAGATAGCCCAAAATTGTCCCTGGTTGTTATACTGATGGAATGATCAAGTCCATCAAGTTTGATCATCATTCCCATGTTGCTCTTAGGGTGTACAATGTTTTTCTGGTTCTGCTCATCCTGTTCAGCATCAGTTCATGCAAATCTTTTCAGGCTTTCCTGAATTCCCATACCACCTGGTTTCTAACAATAATAAAGCCATTTCCCCAGTTGAAGGATATTCACTTAATTTCCAATTCTTTGCCAATGCAAACAGGGCTGCTATGAATATTTTTGTACAAGAGATGTTTTTACACTTTTTCATAATCTCTTCAAGGTATAGACCCAGTAGTGGTATTGCTGGATCAAAGAGTATGCTAATTTTTGTTGCCCTTTGGGCATAATGCCAAATTCCTCTCCAGAAAGTTTGGATGAGTTCACAGCTCCATCAACAATATATTAGATTAGACAATATATTAGATTTCCCACATTCCTTCCAACATTGAACATTATCTTTTCTGGTCATATTGGCCAATCTGATAGGTATGAGATGAATAATTTTTATAACTCTAAGAACATAAAATGAAGATTAGGAGAATAACTAGCACTCATACAACACTTTAACTTACGTTTTACATGTACATAAAACTTTCCATTTGATCACATTAAGGCAGTGCAATAACCAATCATGACTTTAGAAGACTGATGCTCATAAAGCCTGTTTTCCACCTCTTGAGATAACAGTGATGTACAAGAAAGTATAGAAAAAGACATGTTTTCAGAGACACAGTTAAAATGTGAGTTTATTTTTCTTGTATAGGTTTATTTGTTTAAAGGGAATTTTTATCTAGGAAGTGGGAGAGTTGTGAGTAAGCAATGAGTGATACAAAAACAAGAAGGAAAAAGCATCAACAATTTTTTTTTAAATTCCACAAGAAAACCGAAGAATTTCAGAATGGAACACAGAAAAGGACAGTTTTATAGCTACCAGTCAAATATAATTTCATATGTAAAACTTTTTCTTTGTTTATTATATTAAAATAATCATGTTTGTTGATATTTGTTGAGTTCATTTTTTTAACTTTAAAATAAATATGGGCAAAGTGTCACATAAATGAGGATGAGAGAATTGAGGCAACAATCATCTTTTGAACTAAATCACCTAGACAAATATTTCAATTCTGTACTTCATTTTGTATATGAAAACCTAGTTTAAATGATTACCTAAGTTCTTAGAATTACTGTTTGAGGTTTTTGAGAAGTCATTTATTAAAATAGAAAGTGATGTTATCGTTATTTATAATTTTTCCCCATGAATGCACCATTTAGGTTGAGACTACCAGAGTTGAGACAACCAGCCCATCACCAAAGTATATAAATAGTACTTCATTTAATTTCTACCTGTTTAAAAGAAGTGTTTACCTGTATCTGCAGTAGATTGGAGAAGAGGGCAGGAAGGGAAGAATCCAAATAGTTGTAGAAAAAATATATTTTTGGGGGGGAAAATTTTTCTTTGTAATTGAATTTAATTAAACCCAATAGGCATTCATTAAGGACTTGCTTACCTTCATTTGATTGGGAACTCCTTAGGGGAAGGGACAAATTTTGACCTTTATCTTAACCCCAATTGTTTTTATCCCCAATGACTAAGACATAATAAGTGCTTACTAATTGCTTAATTAATGATCTATTCTATAAGCAGGTATTATGCTGGACACTGGGTATAAAAATACCAAAGAAAAGACACTAGATGGAGTTCCCCCAATTCAGTCCTATTCAATAATTGTGCAAATTGTTGGGACAAGTTAGTCTATCAACAAGAGGTCAAAAACTCTGTTTTCTTTGAGAAGTGGCATAACCCAGACAGAAATATCAAGTAATCAGCATTCATAATGAATTATCACTAGAACCACAGCAATCAATTTTTGTTCCATGGAAAGCAGTAGAATTTATACACTTAGACTTTTTAACTTTAATTTTTTTTTCAAATTACAAAGGTAGTTTTCAACATTCATCCATTATTGAGAGCCATTCAAGTGAGTTTGGGTTAGGTTAGTTATGACTTAAAAAACCTAAGCTCTGTTGACCCTCAAGCTGAAGGTTTTTCCATGGAACTCTGATTGGATAACATAATTGTGTCATTCATGGCCTCACTTGTGGATATCCCTGTTCCCAAACTTCTTGACCTGGGTAAATCCTGACAGGTTATATCCTGCCCAAATTAAAGTTACATCATTGCTTTTATCCTGAATGTTAATTCTGTGGTTTTTCAGCTATAAAGAACTGTTTGATTCTACCAATAAACAACTCTGCTAGTTGTCCTGCTAGCATCCCCACCCAAGTGTACATATGTTTCTTTTCTCTCCTGAGCTGAATGAATCCCTTGGTGGACAGGGAAACTCAGCAATCCATTTACAAGTTTATGACAAGTTATGTTTAACAATTGTGTTTAACTTATTTCCATATTTATCATGTTGTGAAAGAAGAATTAGAACTAAGAGAAAAAAACAGGAAAAAAATTGAAAAAATTAAAATTTTTGTTTTGTTTTGTTCTACTTTTGAATTCTATTATTTTGTTTGTGGTTTTTTTTTGTGGGTGTCGTCCTCTTATAACAGGTCTGTCAGGATTGTCTTTGATAACTGAACCACTGAGAGGAGCTGTATCCATCATCATTAATCCATCTCATATTGTTTTTGTTAATGTGTACAATGTTCTCCTTGTCTTAGACTTTAAAAATAACTTCAATTTTGGAAAAGGATATCACTGGTAAAGTAGTTATGTTTCAGATAGGCATGCAAGATAGGGCAGCTAGATGGCACATTGAATAGAGATAGCACTATACCTGGAATCAGGAAGATTTCTCTGAATTCAAATCCGATATAAACCACTTTCCCTGTGTGATCCACGTTAAGTCATTTAACTCTGTTTTATTTTCTTCATCTGTAAAATGAGTTGGAGTAGGAAATAGCAAACCACTCCAATATCTTCAGGAAGAAAAGGCCAAATGAGCTCATGAAAAGTTGGACAAGATTGAAATAAATAAACATCAATGTATGGAAAAAGATGTTATATGGAAGCTTCTAATTTTACTAATTATTACTGATAATTAGATTCTAAGATCTCAGATGTTTCTATGCCTACTAAAATGCTGTGAGTGCTGTCAGTATCACCTAAACTTCAGTATCTTAGAGCACATCCCCAGTTGCACATCCTAATTATGGTTTTAATTGCCATATTCTGAGATTAGCAAAACTTTTCCAATTAAATATTTCTAACAAAATTCTACATATTCTAGTGCCTCCAATAGTGATAGAATTTTATCTTTTTTTGATATATCTCTGATATAAAGCTATATAGAAAAAAGTATAGATTATTTACCTTTTTGAAATTAACTTGAAGTTAGTCTAGGAACATTACTGTATTTGTATTCATCAATAACTTCTTCATATTCTAGGATCAAAAATAGTATTTTTCTCCTCACTGTTTCTTTCAAGCCAGAATACAGAAAGATTTGCAGATGCTAAAATGATATGCTTCAAATTTTCATCGATTGACATTTAATCTTCCCAAAATAAAGACTAATGGAGAGAGTAAGTGTTTTTTTCTGGAACCTTTTAAGATTGGCTAGATGCCAGATGCTGATAGGCATTGGTCCTTGAGGGACTGTTGTAACTATGCAGCTGGATTGTTGGCTAAAGTTTGTAGTCCCTGAGATATTTTCTGGGTCTGTTGTTGTTTTTGAGCTCAGGGAGGAGGGGAATCTTTAAGGGGAAAAAATCCAAAGTTTCTTTGTTTCCTTTTCCATCTTTCACAGTCACTGTAATGTCAACACCACTTAGGTCAAATTTCAGGCATTCAAAATTTGCAGACCAGTCCAGCTGCAGGAACTACAACTTGTTAAAGGACGATAGCTTGAGTAATAAAACATGTCGAAGGGTGTTAGGTAACAATTTACAGGTGTGTGCCATCCCAGAAAAAAAAAAAAACTTTCAAATAGCATGAAATTTATAAGATATATTTGAAACTCAGAAAAGCTATATATGATTTTACATATTTTTGTTTTATTTTGTTTTGTTCTTACTAATGCCAGTGAAGGTTTTGAAACTAAATCCTTCGAGGATGTTTCAGCTACCTTATATTCAGCTGTCCTATTCTAAAAATTAAACCTAGAAAGATAATTTTTGCTTAAGAATTTGGATAAAGGTGCAATTATTAGTTTTAATTATTTTTTCTGTTGCTTCCATCAGGGTTGAAAAATTCTTGGAATAATAGGACTAAAAATCAGAGGTTTTTAATTGTTTTGGTATAATGGAATTTCATTTGCATTTTGGAAAAATCTGTGGACTCCTTTATGAAATAGTATTTATATGCATAAAATAAATACAATTACAAAAAACAATTATTTTGCTTATAGTTATCAAAAGATTAGAAATAAAATACACAGATCCCAGTTTAAGAATGCTTGTTAGATGGAAATTCACTATCTCCTTTTGTCCAATTCATCTTCCTGCATCTTAGACTCTCAAAGGAAATTCAGTAATGGTGCTTAAAAACCTTGAGAGAGAGTTAGTTCCACAAATGAAACCCAGAGCAGAGGTAGTTAAATCTATTGCAAAGTTAATGTGAAGGGAATTTCCTCCCAATTAAAAGTGGTCAAAAGTAGCTGAATTAGCCTTAAAGAAAGGGGAGTGAGGGGAAAAGCTATTTTGAAAGCTGAAACTATAACCAAAAGCAGGGGTGAGGTGATTCCTGTCCTCAACAGATAGTTCCTTCGTCCAGACCATGATGTTTGCTCCTTTCCATTCCAGTCAAGAGTTTCCAAGCAACACATACACACACGCACCCACACCCACACCCACACCCACACCCACTCCCACACCCCCTACACACACACACAAACACACACATTTCAATAAGAGTATGAAAAAGGACTGCTTTCCACTATTCCAAAGACACAAAAATCCATTCTTAGCTGCACCAGAAAAGTTGTGCTGATAAATGTTTAATAACCAACTCTGAAAAATGACTATCCATTACATGACCCACATATAAGTTTAATCTTCACTATTGATATTTTCTCCATCACATTTCTAAGCCTAGGTAATCAATAAAACAATTAATGAATCTCTGCCTTGTAGAATTTGATAATTTTTGACACTTGCATGGTCTCACTGAAAATTGAACAATTCTTCCAATTCAGACTTGTCTAGAGCACACTTATGAAGAACTAGCATCCCAGACTAGCTATCCTATCCTGATTCTCACTGCTGGTGACAATCATTTAACATCAAATCCCCTCTTCACTAGATGACAGATTGAACATTATAAAAAGAAAAAAACTAAAAGCACTCAATTTTTTTGCCAATTTCAGCACAACTGTGGGTGCTTATTTTAGTGTTATCTTTCTTAAATTGAACTTTGAAGTCTTATTCTTCCTTCCTTCCTTCCTTCCTTCCTTCCTTCCTTCCTTCCTTCCTTCCTTCCTTCCTTCCTTCCTTCCTTCCTTCCTTCCTTCTGTCCTTCCGTCCTTCCTTTCTTTCTTTTTCTTTCTTTTTCCTTTTTTCTTTGTCTCCTATTTCGTTCTTTCTCTGTCTTTCTTATTCTTCCTTCCTTCCTCCCCTCCTTCCTTCCTCCTCCTTCTTCCTTCCTTCCTTCCTTCCTTCCTTCCTTCCTTCCTTCCTTCCTTCTTCCTTCCTTCCTTTTCTTTTTTACAGGGGTGGGAGAAGTAGGGGTGGACTTTGTCATGAACCTGTATTTTCTTTTGGTGCAAATAACTCCTAGGGAGGAAACTACTACTGTTAAAGATCTAGTGTCACTTCTTATGCAACCTAGAGTATTATAGTTGCCTGGGTCACTGAGAGTTACTTAAAATTTGAAAAGTCAGGTGATGAAATGGATAGAATGTTGACCTGGAGTCAGAAAGACCTAAGTCGAAATTCAGCCTCAAAAATTATTAGCTATGAGACCCTAGGCAAGTTACTCACCTCTATTGTCTTTGCTTCATCAGCTACAAAATGTAAATAATAATAGCAGGTACCTCAGAGGAGTATTGTGAGGATCAAAAGAAAGGATATTTGTGAAACTCAGCACAATACCTGGATCATGGGAGATATTTAGCAATTATCTATTTCCTTCCAATACAAAAGCTGAGATTTGAGCACTGGACTTTTTTTAATCCAAAGCTACTTTATAATCATTGTTCCATGGTGACTCTTAAGCAAGGATGTAGTGAATTTAAAGAGGCACGATGATGCTTTAAGTAAGGAAGATCTGGGTTCTAATACAAGAACAGGCTATTACTACTAGCTGTATGATTCTGTGCATCGTTTAACCTATTTCAGCCTGTCTCCCCTTCTTCAAAATGATGATAATAATAGCCCTTATTTCAAAGAAATACAGGTAAAATTAAATGATTTATATAAAGAATTTTTCAGACCTTGAAATATTTATTAAATTTAAACTATTATTATTATTATTATTATTATTATTATTGAAAAATTCTTATTTATTTCAAAAAAGGTCAGCTAGAAATATCATAGCACAACTTTTGTTTTTGTTTTTTTTCAAAGCTTTGGGGATAAGCAACTTGCCCAAGGTCATGCAGTTAATTAAATATTGGGTTCTGAGACTGAATTTGAATGCAGAACCTCTTGACTCCAAGGCTATTCACTGTGCTACCTAGCTGCCCCGCTCTTACTACTCATTGACTGAAGGCATTATTGACATAATTCCTATAATAAATTCAGTAAATACTATTGAATCATTGCCAAGTGACAAGCAAAAAATAGATCTCAACTTGCCCCCAAATGATTTTGATTTTGCCTATTAGACCTCTAAATTTTGAAATCATATCATTCCATGTAGTTCAGTAATTATACGAGGACTATTGCAGACTTTCTTAGATTTTCTTATATGAATTGTTGTGAGCAACAACTTGGTTTGCTGTAATTCTCCAATTTCAGTTTATTTCATTGTTATTTATCCTTCATTCTCAAAGAAGGACCATGACATCAGGGAGGTGATGTCACAAATCTCCAGCCTTGCTTTCTACTCTAAATGTTGAGTTCTCAAGGATGCTGTGAAGTCTTTATTTGTCGTATGGGGATTAATCAATTGTCAGTCTGTAAGGATAGAAAGATTTTGATGTATAAATTTAGTCAATGTGTATTTGTTGCTAGGTATACAATAAGTGCTTATTTTTGCAGCCTGAAATAAGGTACTGTATAGTTTGAATCAACAAAAATCTATTAAACACCCAATTTGTGCTAAGGACTGCATTAAGTGCTGAGTGAATATCTTTACCAACATTTATCACTAAATCAAATTCCTTAAGCAAAATGTATTTATAATTTCTGATAGAGGAGACAGACTGAATTACCACCATAATCTTCTCAGTATTTATTAAATAAATTCATTTCTGAGAGACTTCATCTACAGAATGCTGACTGAGTTCATAGTGTTTTATGGCAATACTAGATTTTAATTTGAGTGAGGGGCTCTGTATTTTACTAATATTGTATGGCATTTTCGGGGGGCCTACTTTCCTAATCTATTGTGCTCTGTTTTAGAATTTCAAATGTATGTATAAATACTGGTATTATCTAAGAATAAATTGTTCTAAATATTCCTTTGAAGTATTAGTTTAGGATGTCACATTAGCCAAAGCTTTCTTTTTGACAAACTTAGTCTCAATATGTCTTGCATATAGGATGCCAAGCTATCTATAAATATCTTTTTACCTGTTGATTAAATTTGACTTTAAATAGAAGCTTGATGATATTAATCTATATTTTTCTAGTATATTTATTTACAGTTTTAAAATGATATTTTCACATCATTAGAGAAAGTTTCCAATAGATAAAGGAATGTTTGATGAAAGGATTGATATAATTTCATGTATGTAAAATAAAAAGATGTTTTGTTTCAACTCCCTTTTTACTTACAGGTAATATTTAGTTAAATTTAAGGGAGATAATAATGAATTTAAGGCCAAGAAAACCCATAGTGAACTTAAATTCTCCCCCTAAAATTCTATAACAACAAGTGTTATGTTGATGGAATGCTTTAAACAGAGAAAAACTTTCTATGAAGACATCAAATATTCTCACTATACATGAATTTATCATTTATTTGCTGTATAAGAATAAACAACATACATGTTATTCTTAGTAAAATATGACTAAAATCAAAAGAACAAGAATGTAAGGGGAGCAAGGAGAAATTCTAACATAAGATTCTTGTTTTACTGATCTTACTAAAAGTAAAGAACTCAGACTATACTGTATCATCTTTACTGGGAGGTAATGTTCTGTGGCAAGAATGAGTAGGAATCATATATCTTAACTTTACTGAAAACCCATTAGTAGAATTCCAAAATAAATAAGATACAAAAGATGGCTCATTTATAAGAATTCATAGATTATTGAAATTATTAATATCTCATCTTAGTATACAACTCTTTGTGATAGTTGCCTATAATACTCAGGCTTTAGTCTTTAGACTTAATGACAAAACATATGCTAGAGTGTTCTTCTCCTCTATCTCTCTCTTTCTGTTTCTATCTCTCTCTCTTTCCCTGTCTCTGCCTCTTTCTCTCTCTATTTCTCTCTTTCTCTATTTCTCTGTCTCTGTCTTTCTGTCTCTCTCTCTATTACACACACACACACACACACACACACACACACACACACAGCTTAAGGAAATTAAAAACAAACTTCTTCTCCTCACTCCCACTGATTTTATAATCTCCACAAATCCATGTAATCATATCTCAGAGTCCTTTCCTAAATACAGGGAAATTTCCCTCAATGCCTGTTTGTATTTATAATTTTTCATATTTCAAGAAAGAAAGTGAATAAGCATTATTGGGCATTTACCATGTGTCAATGAACTAAGCACTTAATAAATTGCTCATTTGATCTTCACAGCAACCCTCAGAAATAGGTGGTATTATTGTCTTTATTATACAATTCAGAAAATTGAAGCAAAGAGATTAAATGACTTACCCAGGGTCATGTAGCTCAGGGAATGAGACAGGATTTGAACTGAAGTATTCTCTGTACCAGGATCCATTTTGTCCCCTAGCTTCCTCTTAAATAAACAAATGAAACTATGAAGGACTATCACCATAAGTTAAATGTAATTTAACTCTTTAACACTAATTCCTCTTTATGGACTGTGGCCAAGAGTCCTTTGTCATAATGACCAAGATATAACCACGTAAAGACACACTTGATATAATATTGTTTCATCCTTCCCCTATACAAAGCACCTTTCTTGGATAGCAAGTCTACCCAAAGACATGCCAGAGGCAGAACTTCAGATTTGCATTTCTTCCCTTCACCTCTTTCCAAATTGTATTAAGATTTAGTTTGCTATTTTTCTGGAATTCTTTTGTGTAACCCTGGACACTCTTGGTCCTCAGTTTCCTCATATGTAAAGGATGGATTAAAGTAGATGAACAGATAAGGTTCTTTTTTCAGTTCCAAATATTATTAACACATGATCATGTACAATACAAACAAAACTACCAAAGAAAGGCTTTGTATGAAAAAGGATATCCTGGATGGGATAAAGAAAAAGATGAAAACCCAATTAACCTACCCATATTTTCTGTGACCTTTATAGAAAAAAACTTGTTTACTATCCTGTTCTTCATTTAGGAAAGACAGGAGGAGTTAATTAATAGTGAGGAATCACTGCAATGTTGCCGAGCTCCAAATGATGAAAAAAAAAATTAATAAGCCTGAAACAATGAGCAAAAAGAATTGGATAAGATTCAGATCAGTATCCAAATATGTAGAGCCTTATCTTGATCATACTGAACATTGTGAGCACCACTTGGGGTGATCTCCAACACATCAATTTTAAAAGCATGAGTCACAGGAAACTGGGGGAAGAGCAGAGGAGGACATGACTACTGAATTACATAGTTATAAATGAAAATAGCCAAACAAATTTAAAAAAAAAAAACATGAGGAAAAACAATACCATTGCTTATCCTGTCCTTATGCTGTGCACGCTCTATAACTTTGGAATTTTCAATGAAATGATTGTCTAGGACTTCATGACCATATTATTTTAAAGATAGTTATTAAGCATCAAAGTAAATGCCAGAATATCTTACAAAAACCTACTGGACAAAATTTATGACTTTCCATCCCTATAACTGAACCCCATTTGCTTCACAAATTAGATCTTTATGAAATAGGTAGCTTCATTCAAAGCAAATAAGAATTTGAATTATGAGATCTGCTCTTTTATATGAATCTGCTCTTTTCTAGCTGTTTGACCTTGACTAACTCATTTCTTTTATCCAGATCTAAGTCTTCTTGTAGGAGACATAAGAGGTTATTAGATTAGGTAATGTCTAAAATCCAATTCAATTCTAATATTTTATGATTCTTATTTTTAACCTGTCCTCATAACGAAATTAATAATTAGAAAATAAGCAGGAATCAGATACCACTGGTAAAACTGAGTATCACCTAAAGTAACTGATGACATTTGAACTGTTGAAATGGTACTTGTTTATTTCTTATTTTTCCCTTTTCATTTTTTCTGTTTCTTTATGTCTCTTTCTTGCTCTCTCTCTCTCTCTCTCTCTCTCTCTGTCTCTCTCTCTCTCCCTATCTCTATGGCTCTATGGTACATACATATATATATATAGCTCTTTCTCCATATATATATATATGTATATATATATATATATATATATATATATATATAGCTCTTTCTCCATATATATATATATGTATATATATATATATATATATTTATATATATAAACATATGATAATGTGTATCCTTTGTTCTTGAAAAAGACCATGATATCAGGGAGCTGAATTTATGAAAAATAAATGAATTGGATTTAATTAAGAGGGTACTGTAATAAGTCACCAGCCTCACTTTCTCCTCCACTGAGTACAGTAGCCAGATATAAATCAAGACAACTGGAAATAGCACTGGAAGTAGTGAGGGTTAAGTGATTAAAATCCTACAGCTAGTGTCAAATGTTGAGGTTAGATCTGAACTCAGATCCTCCTGATTCTAGAGCCAGTGCTCTTCCCATTATACTACGTAGCTTGCAAACATACACATATATACATACTATATGTATATATACTAATCATATACATGCTACATATATAGTATCTGAAAAGTCTTAGTTGTTTTACAAGCATAAATTCAGAAGTATAAAGACAATAAGCAAATAAAAACAATTTGAAAGTTTAATTATTTTCATTTATCTTTTACTTTTGTGACTTTTGAGCAATAAAAATTTGATTTTAATATTAACAATATGGGGTACTCTGTCATTACACATTTCATGTGTGAAAATTTCTAAACTTTCTTAAGACCAGTGAATCATAAGAGGATAAGAAATAACAATATTTAATATAAATAATTAATATTTCTAATGTTTACAGCATTTATCCTTCTATGCATATATCTGCATGCCTGTTTAGATACATACAAGAATAATCATGTACAGTGGATGAACTAATTTTCTATATCATTGAGAATATGTGTATGTGTGCGTGTGTGTGCATGTGTGTGTATGCATGACATGACATGATTGATACTCTATAGTAATTTTCATTCTGTAGGGGAAACAAAATACCAGTTTTAGCTCTGATTTCCATAACCATAATCCCTTCTATTCACAAAACAGTATTATACCTTTTTGGATCCTCTTTTTCTTTCCCCAATTTAGCCAAAAACTAATTTTATTTTTCCTGCCTTTCTTGGCTTTACTCACCCATCTCAAATCATTCGCCAATTTAGTGACCGTACTACATTTCTGTATTCATCATTCATTTTGTATTCGTGTTTTTATCTTTTCTATCTTTTATAACCTAAATTGTTTGCTTCCATGTCAGATTATTTTAGTCATTTTCACTCCTCTTTAATTTTTTTTCCCTTTCTATCTTCAAAATTTCAATTCTGAGAAAAATTTTATTTCCTTTCCACTCCTTTTTGGTTTGGTTTCTCCTTTATAATTTTCATGCCCGGAATTCTCCTTATTTTTTCTATGCATTCTGTGAAATTTGCTATCTTCAAATCTAGAGTACCTATCAGATGAACTTCTCTATTAAAAAATATTCAATGTTCCCTTCCACCAAAGTTTATATTTTTTAGGTCCCAACAACCCCAGCAAACAGTTCCAATTGCCTTTTTTCAGTTCTCACTCTTGAACTTAACTTCATTATTAATATGTACATTGAGATCATGCTAGCAATTCAAATTTAACATGTCAAAAATCAACCTTATTATCTTTCCCAAACAAATCTGTTAATCAAAACCTGGTTTTGAACTCAGAGTTCTTAGAGATTTCAAAGTACTCAGATCACTTTTTTTATTTAAAAAACAAACAAGATTGCCAGAAGGAAGAGGCAACTTGTTTTAATCATGCCAATTTGAAGTTGATGGTGCAGCATCTATCTATGGAGATATGATCAGGTATCGATGTAAAATAAAGGAGCAATGCTCAGTTTATCTCATGTTGAAATTGTGGAAATAAATGAGTCATCAAGGTAAATATTATAAAGACCTTAAAAACCCTAGAACTAAGGCTTAAATCTTAAAATATATTCATATTTCATGGGATACTCCTAGGAGAGGAGAGGTCTAAAGAAAAGAAAAGTCAAGTGAAAATGAAACCTCAGGATAATATAAAATCATGAATATCAGAACATTAGCACAACCCTATACAGTAATATGCACTTAATCCATATGTGTTGAATTAAATGGAATTGAATTGAATTGAAAGTAAAGTTTCAGGAAGTGAGTGATCCATAATATTGAATTTTCAGCCTTCCAGAAAATATTTTAGAGCTTTCATAGTCATACTATCCATTCTTAATATGAAAATAAGCATATTGAGTAAATTCATAAGGCTCTTACTAACTTCTTCCAGAAGTTTATTAAGCTTCTTACAGAAGCTGGTAAGAAGTTTAAACAAGAGTCAAATAAGTTATTTGTAAAGTAGTTAACATAGATTCTGCCATATAGTGGGTTCTTATTAAGTGTTTGCTCCCTTTCCTCCTCTAGCTGCTAAGGAGAGCAAGCATGTACAAATATAAATATATAACTAGGGATTAGACCTGTAGCTTCATTACTGGAAGGAGTACATTGTAAGAAAACTGCTTTTACCATTTCATGTCTCCACCATCTCAAGAACTGATAGCCTTAAAGAGTTACCTATCAAAATAAGTAGTTAAATGATTTCCCTATAATCACACAATTGGTCAGAAGAAGATCCTGAATCCAGGTATTGACTCCATGTTTGGTTTTCTAGCTACTATGCCACAATAATTTTATAAAACTTATAAAAACAAAATAATAGCTATAAAGGGGATGATAGCAACAGATGAAGCTTAGGGGTAGTTAATTATCATTAATTTTTCATTGCATATTATATGATTTAATTATTCATCAAAACTCAACATGAAGAGTTCAATCTTCCTTTGAAATGGACACTAAACAAGCTATAAATTCTCTACTCTTTCCCTCTCTTAGAAGGCCTAAAATCTTTTAATTTTTTCCATTGTCTGATTTCTAAATTTGGGATTATCTTATTTTATTAATCTGCAAATAAGGAAAAACAAAAATATATACTCGTTATCTTAATTTCAGCCAACAAAGAGAAAAATACATTTATTTTAATAGGGACCACACTTAAGCAAAACTTAAGTGTATTGCATTCCAGAAAACCCTCAGTAAAAAAACCACGTTGCAGTAGCTAGTTATGCACTATGAAAACAGGCCATCCCAATCCCAGCTTCCTGAAGCCTTGTACAGTTCTCTAGGATTGTCTCCAGAGGGGTAGGATGAAGATGTGGTGAGAGGAACTGACCAGATTAGTTGCATCTGGTACCCAGCTTTCCAGGGACCACACTTGGCCTTATGCATAGTCTCTCACACTGGCTCTTCTTACTCTCTACAGGAATGGATTAAGTGAGGGGAGTTGTCTATGGGATGTGGGCACATGTTAACACTACCATTGCATATTACACCACCCAGATAGCCATTTGAGGGAGAGCTTGGCTGCTGTTCCAGAAACAGGGCCAAAATGAAGATGAACTGCTTTTTGCCAATGGTGTGTTCATTTCTGCAAGCATTTCTAAGTCTTCTCTCAAGACTCTCACACAAGGTTCTTCTCTATTAGGCATGTGATTGATTGTGTGGTAAACCATTACGGGTGAAAATGAGTCATACTGAGTGGAGTACACTTCAGTCCACTTTGTTTATGTGCCTGTCAAGCTCAATAAAATATGTATTTTGTGCCCCAGAAAAAACAAATGAAATGGTATGTAAATGGTTGCAGCAAAGACTGGTTTTTGATTTTGCTATCTTGGTTCATCAGGGAAAGGCTTATACGTTCAGGCTTTGTATAATATTTTTCATACAACATCCTGAAGTAACATTGCTATTCAAAATGTAAACAACAGGTACAGATATGTAAACTGTTAAATACACATGTGTGGCTCTGTGTGTGTATTCATACTGATCATATAATGGCTCCACAATTTCTCTTGGAAATATCTGGCCAGCAGCTGCCTCTTTCTCATCACAGAGGTTTAGAGATTTGAGGAGATATTATTGATAACATCAATCTTTCATATGTCTAACCAAAATAATCCTAATTTGTTACTAATTGAATCTCATAACACAGGTCTTGAATTGGAGATATCTAGAAATGTGTATCAAAAAAAATCACTTTATCGTCATTCATTTATTGACTCAATTAAGGGATATCTAGAGAGAAGGCAGAATATATCCCCCTCCCAATCTGTGTTTTCTTCGATCTTCAACAGATCTACTCAAACGCATGTATAATATATGCATAAATGCACATTTACATGCAATATATATGCTAATCACATAATTCTTATTCAGCAAATGATAAATAATTTATTTCCTTCTATAATTTAATTATTTTATACTTTCATTTCTCATCAGGTCACAGGTCAAACTTCTCCACTGTACTAAGAAAGTTTGCCATCCTGGAAGTTCACTACAACCATAGAATTAACACTTCAGAAATATCTCTCACCCATTCTTCCCTCCCTCTCTCTCTCTCTCTCTCTCTCTCTCTCTCTCTCTCTCTCTCTCTCTCTCTCTGATTTGGTGGCTCCTCTCAGAATGTTCTTTTAAGAAGGGCACCTACACCTGCCATCCCTTCATTTCTCACCAGACTGCAGTACAAATTTCTTGATTATTCCAGGTACCTCTCCTCTTCATCTTTCTTTTATGCATTCCTTTCCCCTATTAGAATGCAAACTCCTTGAGAAAAAAAAAACTCTCCTTTTTTACTTGTATTTGTGTTCTCAGCACCTAATACAACAATCAGCATATTTTTAGCTCTTAATAAGTTCTTTTTGACTGATTCACATACATACATATAACTCTAGTAAGAGCTGGCATTGTAAAATGCACTTTCCAACTTACATAGTGCTTTATGTGTATCACCTCATTTCATTCTCACTATTAGGATATGTTATAGGATACAAAATGCAAGTATTCCTATCTTCATTTTCCAAAGTCAGACCTTGAAGATTATAGACCATAAATAACTAGGTTCAATAATAGGCATGTGGGAGAGCAGGACTGACACCCACATCTTTTGACTTCAAGTTTTGTTCCTTCTTTTATATTTTACTACTCTCCTGAGGAGTAAACATTATGAGGAGAAACATTATGAATATATATATATTTATATATATACATATATGTACATATATATTTATGTAGGTAAGTAGACAAGTTTTATATATCTAATATTTATGATAAATTCTATATAATATGATATATAATATATAGTACATGTTAATTATTAAACATGCTAATTATTTTTGCTTAGCAGTATATATCCTCTTTTCATCAAGATTATTAATGACAATGTACTAAAATTTCACAAATACATGGAAAAGTCATTCAATATTTTCAAAAGTAAACTTCTAATCTAACTCCCTACCTTTTCCCAAACTGTTCCTTCTTTCTAGAATGTCCATATTTCTCCTTTCCATCTACTAAATCTTCAA
The DNA here is from genome assembly GCF_037893015.1 of Macrotis lagotis. Lineage (NCBI taxonomy): Eukaryota > Metazoa > Chordata > Mammalia > Peramelemorphia > Peramelidae > Macrotis > Macrotis lagotis. The sequence goes on along the minus strand of NC_133663.1, from coordinate 135,080,522 downwards.
AGAATTTTTCAAAGAATGATTAGATGTGTGATACCTTTCTTGACCACTCCAGTCATCATCCTAGAACTCTTCCTATGAATTCTCATTTCACTTAGAGTGTCTATCACAAATTTTAGTTCTTAATCCTATTTACTGTCTTATTTATCTTCAAATGTATCAATTTTGTTTCACTAGATTTTAAACATATTGAAAATAATTATTTTATTTTTATTTCTCATCTACAGTGCATAAAGGAGTATTAAACAAATACTGAGTAAATATTGTTGACCATGTCAACCGACAGTTATCCTTCATTGTGGAAGTGTAAAAAAGACCCTGATTCATGAACTTATTATTTATTCTGGGTCATAAATAAAGCAAAGATAAAATATAAGTACAGTTTGGAAATAGCTATATTTTTAAAAATAGTTCTCATAGTGTAGTACCATAAGTAGCAGGTGTAAGTGTACTAATTTGGGTGGTATGAGAAGTATTTGATTCTTTCTTTTTTTTCAAATGTCTAGGTTCCTTTTAATAGAAAAGGCATCACCTTGCATATAGACAGATTAAAAATCAATCATTTTCAAAACATGTCAGAAATGTCAGTTCTGTTTCTCCAGCATTATGAATTAGCCATTTCTTATCTGGGTAAAAAAAAAAGAAATAATCAAATAATCATTAACACTGCAGGAAAAAAGGAGGAAATAAATGTTGTGTCTGAAGAGAAAAGAAAAACAAAGGGGGGAAAATGAAGATAGAGCAGTCAAAGCACTCCCCCCCCCATTTTTTTCTCTTGGATAAGGCCCTCATTGAGGGACACAATCCTTAGCCACATCTGTCCCTTTGATTCTTGGAACAAGTTCGCTCCCTTTAAGACTCACCCATCCTCCCCAAACAATCCTTGTTCCCCAGACACACTTGCCTCCCACACCTAAAAGAGCATTGTCATATCTTTTGGAATTTTTAGTGTTTATTCAATTTTGCACATCTCTAAAACATTTGCCTCTCAGGCATGAGGACAATAACTATTCTTCCTGCCAAGTTATGCTCCTCTATTTCTCATTCTGAAGGAAAGAGAATTCAAGATAGGGGTCTTGAGAGAGCACTTGCATCATTTCCAGGCAGTACAGTCTTAATCTGTATCTGAAAAAAATCTTAAGGAAGGACAATAAGACTAAAGATTAAAAGAAAATGAAGTCAAGAATCACAAAGTTGAACTTTAGGTCAATTTACTTTTCAATGATTCAATAACCAGTGCTATTTTGGAACAAAAATCTCTTATGTCCTAAAGAGGTAATGTTTGGAATAATAGACCTTCTTGATAGTAAACAGATTGCTTTGTGTATTTAAACTAAAGAAATGTGATTGTGCCTAGTAATCATATCTCACTTTAAAGCAAACATATAATGAAATAGTTTAATTTTCCATTGATTTACACTAAAATACCTTTAAAACATAATACAAATCATGATCTTTCAAAAATTTAAGGACTCAGCAAGATGTAAATGTTAAGAAATTCCAAAAAGGATAGAAATTTAAATTCAAAATATTTACTGCATTGATATAATTTTAGAATCTATAAAATATGATATCATTTCTTCTATTAATTAGACTAGAAAATACAGCAATTTGAATTCAGGCTCTTTTTTATAGTATTACAACAAAATAACATTGTCAGATAGTTACTGGTTTGCTTCTGCATAAAATATTTTGGAAATGAAGTTTATTTCTTGTCCAAGGCCCTAATCTTTGTTCCTGATTTCACCATGGAGTGATCTTTGGTAAAACAAACATTGAGAAGAGATTTCCATTATCCAAATGAATAGTAGTAATATTTTTAAACTCCTGATCCACTTACCAGGAATTTTCGTTCATTCATTGTATTCTGAGAATGAATGGGATAGTAGAGAATCTAATTTCTCCCATTCCTCTATAATGGAGAGCAGATTCTTATAAATACAGAGAGATAGAGATCATTCCTCAATCGCACATAAAAATGCAAGGGAGGGAAAGATTTTTAAAAAAAGCAGAGGGGGGGAAAAGGGAGAAAAGGGGGAGTCTTACAATTCTTTAGGTGATTTTTTCCTCAAGGCTTTTTGAAAGCATTTGATAATTATTTGATAGTGGTGAATGTCTTTGTGAATATAATTGCATGAAGAAGATCAAGAAACTCACATAAAAGGTCTTTTAACAAAAATATCTGTGATGTTTTGCCTAAAATGTAAAATGCTATATGAATATGTAGGCAATCAGATCACCAGCACCAGATCATTCCCAGAAAGTGATTAAAATAGGGCAGGAGTCCTTAATCATTTTTGTTTCATGATACCTTTGGTATTCTGGTGAAGACTATGGGACTGTTCTTAGAATAAATTTTCTTTATAAATTTATTTATCTTTATCTATATGCACATGTATAATTTTAAGTTAAAAATTTTTCTTCCACCCTCCCTTCCCAGCCCCATCTCCCTCAGTAGTGAACAGTCAAGTCAGCATTATACACACATATTTTGATAAACATGTTTAAAGATTAGGTTTTTTGTGGTATGAGTAATTAGGATTAAGGGAAAGAGATATATAAGAGATCAATTTTTATAAATTGTTCATCAGATTCTGAAGGGTTGGGGTTTTGTGTGTGTGTGTGTGTGTTTTATTTTCTTTTGTTTTTCTTCCTCTTGATGGGAATAACACAGTCTATCGGTGGTCTAATACAGTTGTCCTTGCTCTCTGAACTGCTGAAAGGAGTTACTTCCATCAAGTTTGTTCATCTCACAGTGTTGTTGTTGATATGTACATTGTTCTCTTGGTTCTACTCCCTTCACTAAGCATCAGATCCCGAAAGTCATTCCATGCTTCTCTAGAGTCTGACCATTTATGGTTTCTTATAGAACAATAGTATTAATGTACCATAATTTGTTTAGTCATTTCCCAATTGAAGGGAATCTCCTCAATTTTCAGTTCTTTGCACTAAAAAAAGAGCTGCTATGAATATTTTGGAACATGTAGGACTCCCCCCTCCCACTTTTTAAAAATGATTTCTTCTGGATATAGACCTAGAATCAGAATTTCTGGATCAAAGTATATGAACAACTTTACTGCTGTTTAGGCATAGTTCCATATTGCTCTCCAGAAAAGTTGGATCCATACAAATCTCCACCAGCAATGCATCAGTATCCCAATCCTCCCACAATCTCTCCAACATTGATTATTTTTCCTTTTTCTCATCTTAGCCAATCTGGTAGGTGTGAGATGAAATCTCATTGTTATTTTAATTTGCATTTCTCTAATCATGAATGATTTGGAGCATTGCTTTAATTTTTTCATTTGAAAACTATCTATCCATATCCTTTGATCATTTATCATTGGAGAATGACTTGCAACATTATAAATTTAATGCAATTCACTATATATTTTAGAAATGAGACCTTTATCCCAACTACTAGTTGTGACGATTGATTTTTAGCTTTCTGCTTTCCTTCTAATTTTGGCAACATTGATTTTATTAGTACAAAATTTTAAATTTAATATAATCATTATCATTTATTTTGCAGTTTATAATATGCTCTAATTCTTGCTTGGTCATGAATTTATCCCCTTTCTATAGATCTGATAGAGGATTTCTTGGTCTATTACTTTATCTATGGTGTTGCCATTTATGGATAATTCCTATACTCATTTTGACCTTATTTTGGTATAGGGCATGAGATGTGTATCTATGCCTAGTTATTGCCATGCTATTTTCTAGTTTTCCCAACAATTTTTGTCCAATAGAGAGTTCTTATTCCCGAAGCTGATGTCTTTAGGTTTGTCAAATAGTAGATTGTTGTACTCATTTACTACAACGTCATTTGAACCTATGCTAATCCACTAATCCATTACTCTATTTCTTAACTAGTACCAGGCAGTTTCGATGATTGCTGCTTTATAGTATCGTTTTAGATCTGGTAGAACTAGGCCATCTTCCTTTACATTGTTTTTCACAGTTCCCTTGCTATTCTTGACTTTTTGTAGCTCTAGATGAATTTTATTAGTATTTTTTCCTAGCTTGGCAAAGTAGATATTTGGTAGTTTAATTGGTGTGGCACTGAATAAGTAATTTCAATTGGGGAGAATTATCATTTTTATTATATTATTATTATTATTATATTATATTATATTATATTATTATATTTAAATTGAATTTCTTTTTCTATGTCTTGCTCTTAGGCTTTGTTGTTCGTATATAGACATGCTGATGTGAGTTTATTTTATAATATGCTACTTTTTGTTAATTTGTTAATTTTTTCAAGGAGTTTTTAAGTGATTTTTCTCAGGTTCTCTAAGTATATCATCACATCATCTGCAAAGAGTGAAAATTTTGCTTCCTCGTTGCCAATTCCTATTCCTTCAATTTCTTTTTCTTCTCTTATTGCTACTGATAGCATTTGTAATATTATATTGAATAGTAATGGCGAATGGAAATGTTCTAAGTTTTTTCCCATTACATATATTGGTTAATAGATATTATTTATTATTTTAAGGAAAAAACTCCATTTATTCCTAAACTTTCTAGTGTTTTTAATAGGAATGGATGCTGTATTTTCTCAAAGGCTTTTTTGGCATCCACTGAGATAATCATATGATTTCTATTGGTTTTGCTATTGATATTTATGTTGAGTATTTTCTTAATGTTGTACCATCCCCACCTATCTGGTATAAATCCAACCTGATCATGGCGTATTACCCTAATAATAACTTGCGATAGCCTCATTGCTAAAATTTTATTTCATATTTTTGAATTAATATTCATTAGAAAGATTGACCTATAATTTTCTTTGTCTGCTTTGGTTCTTCCTGCTTTAAGTTATCAATACCATGTGGGTGTCATAAAAAGAGTCTGGCAGAACTCCTTCCTCTCCTACTTTTAAATAGTTTATGTAGAATAAGAACTAATTGTTCCTTAAATGTTTGGCAGAATTCACTTGTGGATCCATGTGGACTTGGAGACTTTTTCTTAGGGAATTTATTGGTGGTTTCTTCAATTTCCTTTCCTGAAATGGGATTATTTAAATAATTTATTTATTCTTCTATTAATCTGGGCATTTTGTATTTTTGTAAATAGCTCTGAATTATCTCTTTAATTTCCTCTTCATTGGTGGTTAGTTCACCCTTTTCATTTTTGATCTTGGTAATTTGTCTACTTTCTTTTTATTAAATCAGACTGACCAATGGTTTATCTATTTTATTGACTTTTTTCATAAAACCAACTTTTAGTTTTATTTGTGAGATCATTAGCTTTCCATTGTATTAATCTCTCCCTTGATTTTCAGAATTTCTAATTTGGTATTTTATTAGGATTTTAATTTGTTCCTTTTCTAGCTTTTGTAGTTGCATACTCAATTCATTGATCTCTTTCTCTCTTTCTCTCTCTGTGTGTTTTATTCATATAGGCATTTAGATATATAAAGATTTTTAAATAATTAAAATAGATGTAGTTTCCATAAAAAGTTAGAGAAAGTAATGCTGTGACTTTGTTGTCCCATTCAAGTCCTGGAACCAACTTCTGGCCAAAATGGTGGAGAGAAGCCAGGCACTGTCCTAAAGTCTGCTGGCTTTTCCTCAAAACTAACTTGAGTCAAACCTCTTAACAGAATTTGGATCCACAAAATCCAAAAGAGAACCTAGGAGAACAACTATTAACAAGGTCTGTTTCAGGAGAGTCTGGGTGACACAGGGGCAGAGAGCAGAAAGCCAGCACAGGGGAAGCAGGGTAAGGCCCAAGGACTAATCTGAGAACAACCCAGAAGCTTTGGCTGCATGTGTGGCAGATGGGATATTTCCAGTGAGGCTGGAAGGAGATCCAACACAGCCAGTGGGAGAGTTCCAGGGTGTGGCTAGTCATCGATCCAGTCAGCTTGTGTACTCTGGAAAACTAGGGTCACAGAGTCTCACGTTTTCAGCAGAGTCCAAATGTTTCCCCCGATCCTGGTGGTGGAAAGGGACTCCAGAATAAACACACCAACAATTTCCAAACCCCCAGGTTCAGATATGGGCTGCAGATCTCCCTCAGTGCTGAGTTAGGATTGAGGAGATTAAGTGTATAGCCTGAGGGGACAACCCACGTTGTTCAGAGATGATCCATATCCCTCTGTTCCCCCAACCTCCCCACCCCCACAAACCTAGAGAATGGACCACAAATAAACATCAGAGACAATCCAGAGAAAGCATCTAGCAGCCTCTATTGGCTGGCCCCACTTGGAGTTACTAAACCCAGTGAGCAAAACCTCTAGGGATTTCAGCACCAAAAGTCTGTGAAACAGACCCTCCCCCATACAAAATTCTAGGAAAATGAAGAAAAGCCAGTGAAAAGGAAAGGGTCTATTGAAAACTATCTTAAAGACAAAGATCCTAACTCAGAGTGATCTATAACTTTTGAGGAGAACATGAATTAGTCTCCAGCTCAGAAAGACTTCTTAGAGGAGATCAGGAAGGAGTTTAAAAATTAGGAAAAGAAATGCAAGAGAAAATAAACAATGTTACAAGAGAGAAATCATCATCTTTCAACAAGAAAATGAAAATGAAAATACAATTGGACAAGGACAAAAAGAAAATAATTCTCTCACAACCACAATTGGGCAATTGGAAAAGGAGTTGCAAAAGGTAAATGAAGAAAATTATTCCCTAAAAATAAGTTTGGAATCTGTGGAAACTAATGACTTCATAAAAATCTGTTAAACAAAACAAAAAGAAACCAGAAAAATAAAAGAAAATGCCTCATTGGCAAAACAACTGACCTAGAAAATAGATCCAGAGAGACAACTTAATAATAATTGGACTTCCTGAAAACACTGATTAAAAGAAAAGCCTGGATACTTCAGGATATAGTGGAGGAGAATTGTCCTGATATCATCAAACCATAGGGAAAAATTATTATTGAAAGAATATAGATCCCCTCCTGAAGGGGTTCCCAAAAGGAAAACACCAAGGAATATTGTGATCAAATTACAGAACTATCAGATAAAAGAGAAAATCCTGCAAGCAATTAGAAAGAAACAATTTAGATACAAATGAGCCGCAGTCAAGATTACACAGGACCTGGCTGCATCAACATTAAGGGATCAAAGGACCTGGAAAATGGTATTCCAAAGAACATGGGAACTTGGAATGCAGCCAAGAATTCACAATCTAGCAAAAACTGAGCATACACTTCCAGGTGAAAAGATGGCCATTTAACAAAATAGCAGACTTCCAACTTTTCCTGATGAAAAGACTAGAGATAAATAGAAAATTTGGACTTCAAACAGGAGACACAACAGATACATGAAAAGGGGAAAAAAGGAAAAGAAAAAACTATTATCCAATAAGATGAAACTGGCTATGGCCCCACCTGGGAGAAAGATTATCATCACTTTTAAATATTGTAACACTATTAGAGAGAATATACTTAGACAGAAATAATGGACCCTCATGACTTTCCATGGCTCTGATAGAATGATTTAAAACAATATTTCCTCAAAAAGGGGTGAACAGTAAAAAGATGGGAGGATAAAAGACATTGAATGGGGTAAATTGCATCATGTGAAGAGGTACAAAGGATCTACTGCAATGGAGGAAAAGAAGGGAGGAGGTGAGAACCACCTGAATCTTAGTTTCATCAGATTTGGCTCAAATAAAGATTATCAATGCACATATTCAGTTAAGTTAGGAAACTTATCTTACCTGTCAAATATAAAAAAAGGGGAAAGGGGAAAGAGGAAGGAATCAGGAAAAGAGGAATGGAAGGGAAGGAAGAAGGGGTCAAGTGAAAGTACAAAGACAGGGGAAGGGGTTGGATATAAGGGGGAAAATACCGTGAAGGAGGTGGTATTCAGAAGCAAAATACTGGGCTATATGGATAAAGTGAAAAAGGAAAAAAATACAGAAGGAAGATAGCATGGAGGGTAGTAAAGTAGTAATTATAACTTTGAATGTGAATGTGATGAACTCTTCCATAAAATGTAAGCAAATAGCAGAGTGGATTAAAAACCAGAATCCTACAATATGCTGTTTACAAAGAAATTCATTTGAAGCAGCGTGATACATATAAAGGCAAAAGATTGGAACAGCATGCTCCAGCTGAAGTGAAAAATATCCTTAAGAATTGTAACACTATTAGAGAGAATATGCTTAGAGAATGTTCTTATAGAATAAACTATATCCTCCTAAAAGGTACCATTCACAATGAAGCAATTTCAATACTATATATGTATGTACCAAGTGGTATAGCATCCAAATTCCTACAGTTGAAGCTGATTGACTTACAGGAAGACATATATAGCAAAACTATACTGGACAGAGAGAGAGACCTCAACCTCCTTCTCTCAGAATTATATAAATATAACCATAAAATAAACAAGAAGGAACTTAAGGAGTTAAATGGAATATTAGAAAACCTAGATATGATAGACCTTTGGAGAAAATTGAACGGCAATAGAAAGTCACTTCCTATTTTTTTCCTGTAAGACATGACACCTAACAAAAATTGACCATGTACTAGGGCATAAAAACCTCATCATCAAATGCAAGGGAGAAATAGTGAATACTTCCTTCTCAGACCATAATACAATAGAACTCATTGGCTACAAAGGGTTATGGAGAGATAGAACTAAAGCTAATTGGAAAGTAAATAACCTCATTTGAAAGAATGGGTGGATCAAACAACAAATTAGAGATATAACTAATGATTTCATCCTAGACGATGACCATAATGAGACAACACACCAAAACTCATGGGATACAGTCAAGGCATTTATTAGGGGATATATTAAATATTTAAATGATTGCATGAATAAAATAGAGAAAGAGGAAATCAATGAACTAAACATAAAACCAAAGAACTTAGAGAAAGAAAAATGTAAAAACCCCAATTAAATACCAAATTAGAAATTCTAAAAATTAAAGGAGAAATTAATAAAATACAAAGCAAGAAAGCTATTCAACTAGTATTTTTTTATAAAAAAACAATAAAGTAGATAAACCTCTGGTTAATTTGATTTTAAAAAGAAAGTAGAAAACAAAATTGCTAGTTTCATAAATGAAAAAGGTGCACTAACCAATCAAAGAGGAGGAAATTAAAGTAGCAATTTGTAATTATTTTGCCCAAAAGAATGGCAATAAATTAAAAAATCTAAGTGAAATTGAAGAATATTTACAAAAATATAAGCTGCACAGGTTATATGAAGAGGAAATTAAATACCTAAATAACCCTATCTCAGTAAAAGCAATTTAACAAGCCATTATTGAAGTCTCTAAGAAAAAAATCTCCAGGGTCAGGTGGATTCACAAATGAATTCTTTCAAACATTTAAGGAACAATTGGTTACAGTTCTATTTAAACTCTTTGGAAAAATAGGTGAAGACGAATCTCTGTCTAACTCCTTCTATGACATCAATATGGTGCTGAAACCTAAACCAGTAAGGGCTAAAATAGAGAAAGAAAATTATAGACCAATTTCCTTAATGAATATGGATGCAAAAATCTTAAATAAAATCTTAGCAAAATGATTACAGCAAGTTATCATTAGGATAATACAATATGACCAACCAGGATTTATCCCAAGAATGCACAGTTGGTTCAATGTTATATCAATGACTATATCAATAACAAACCCAAAACAAATCATATATTTATCTCAATAGTTGTTGAAAAAACCTTTGACAAAATACAACACTCATTTCTACTAAAAACACTAGAGAGCATAAGAATAAATGGATTATTCCTTAGAATGTAGCATTCAGCTGAAACATCAACAAGCATTCTACACAAAGTGGAAAAGCTAGAGGCATTCCCAGTAAGATTCGGGATGAAACAAGGAAACCCATTATCACCACTACTATTCAATCTTGCATGTTAATTGTTAGCTTCAGCAATGAGAAAAGAAAAAGAAATTGAAAAAATTATAACTGGGAAGGAAGAAAATTCTCACTCTTTGCAGATGACATGATGTTATATCTAGAGCATCATAAAGAAACCATCTAACAAACTACTAGAAACAATTAGCCACTTTAACAAAGTAGCAATAAATAAAATAACTCACATAAATCCTGAGCATTTCTATATAATACTAGCAAGATACAGCAACAAGACCTAGAATGAGAAATTCCATTTAAAATAACTTCAGGCAATGTAAAGTACTTGGAATTCTTCTTGCAAGGCAGACTCAAAAACTCTATGAAAATTGCTAAAATTCAAAACCTGACAAAAAAGATAGGTAGAAACTACTATTGTATATAATTGGAAAACAAATGAAATATTTATATAATAAAAAATTCTTGATCCCTCTAAAATCTATCCCTCAGCCCTGAAAAGAGTTTGTGGGTCCCTAATCTAGGCAATAAGCAAAGCTGATGTTCTCCAGCTTTTCCTTGGTCATAAAGTGCTTCCCTTCCATTAGATCTGAAAGGTAAACTAGTCCTCGTTCTCCTAGTTTGCTTATCATATTGTCTTTTATGTCTCTGGAGCCTTATAAAGTCACTAATAGGTAGGCATAGATTTGAATTTCTGTTTACACACTATTTACAATCTTCCTTTATGCCCTTGAATCTCAGTGTTTCTATTATGGAGTTAGGAACTGCAGAAATACCAAGTCTGGTGACATTAAAGTTTATATTGGCTGAGATACTCTTTAAGGATATTGCTTCCTAATTATTGTGCTTGCTCATCAGATAAAGAATTATTACATGAATCTAATCAACAAAGCCAGATATGTCATGACAAAAATTTAAAAAATTTCTTCTTGAAGGCTTAGGAAGAAAACCGAAAAACTAGACAATTTTCAATAATATTTGTCTAAAGGCCCTATTTGGTGTAAGTTACATATTGAAAGACATATTGTTAACTCTCATTTTTCAGTGTCTTGGATACAGTGATTCACAAATACATGTTTTATATGATATGCTCAATAAACTATAATACCATATCTCCTAATTTTATCAGATATGAGCAATCAGGAAGCTATATTGAAATGATTTCCATTGGTACCCCATGATTAAATACTTTCCTTCTGCCGTGCCCAAACAACATATTGTGTGAAATTGTCAAATAAGTAATGTTTGTCTGTATTGGCATGTCACTCTCTTTTCCCCATCCTCTCATCTCTAAAAAACTTTTTCTCTTCCATTTTCTCTCAGTTAGACAATAACAACACTTACTTTAATTAGCTATTTGTATAATGTTATCATTCTGATAACTAATCCACCTTATCTTTAGGACTACTTTTACTTTTCTTTGTCTCAATCCCTAGAGCCTCTGCCTCAAGTAAGGATTAATCTTATTTAAAATACTTCATCCAGGTGTGCTAGGTGGCGCAGTGGATAAAGCACCTGCCCTGGAGTCAGCAGTACCTGGGTTCAAGTCTGGTCTCAGACACTTAATAATTACCTAGCTGTGTGGCCTTGGGCAAGCCACTTAACCCCATTTGCCTTGCAAAAACCTAAAATAAAATAAATAAAATAAAATAATAAAATAAAATAATAAAATAAAATACTTCATCCTAATCAAAGATTTCCTTAATTACTGGCATATGCCAAGCTTGCCTTGGGTGGCTCATGACATAATTTTCCCTGGGGGTATTCATATTTTAAAAGGATTACATTAAATGTGTGGGGAGATGTTTTAATTTCAAGGGGGAGGCTTATACTTTAATAATAGCTGACATTAATGTAGTGCTTTATGGTTTATAAAGGCTACACAGTACATAGGTGACCTCATTTAATCAATTAATCAGCTATTGTTTAATATGTACTTACTATGTCCTGGTTCCTGTAGCATATATTAGGAATAGAATGATTATAATTAAAATTTATTTAGAATTTTTTTGGAAATAGTATTTAATTTTTCCCAATTACTTATTAAAGACAGATTTTGAGTCATTTTTATAATATTTTGAGATTCAAATATTTTCCCTCCCCACCCCCTTCCCCAAGATGACAAACTGTCTGATATAGGTTATACATGAACAATCTTATTGTAAACATATTTACACATTAGTCATGTTGTGAAATAAGAAGCAGAACAAAAGTGAAAACTCATTAAAGGCAAAAAAGACACCATAATTCTTTCTCTAAATGTGAATGGCATTTCCCATCACAAGTCTTTTAGAATTGTCTTTGATCACTGGTTGTTGAGAAGAACAAGGTCTTTCATAGCTGATCATCAAATATTGTTGCTATTAATGTATGAAAGGTTCTCTTGGTTCTGCTCTCTTTACTCAGTATCATTCCATCTAAATCTTTTCAAAATTTTCTGAAATCCACCTGTTCATGATTTCTTGCAGGACAATAGTATTCCATCACATTCATATATCACAAATTGTTCATCCATTCCCCAACTGACAAACATCTCCTCAAGTTCCATCCTTTGCCACCACAAAAAGAGCTGCTATGAATACGTTTATATATGTGGGCCCTTTTCCCTTTTCTATGATCTTTTTTAGATAAAAGATGTTGCTGAAACCAAAAGGTATGCACAGTTGTATTGTACTTTGGACAGTTCCAAATTGCTCTCCAGTATGAATGGGTCAGTTCACAGCTCCACCTACAGTGCCTTAATATTTCAGTTTTTCCACAAAGTCTCATACTATTTTTCTCTTCTGACATATTTGACAGTATGAATGGTGTGAAATGCTCCCACAGAGTTGTGTTAACTTGCATTTCTCTAATTAATAGTGATTTAGAGCATTTTTTACTTGACTATAGATATCTTTATTTTCTACAACTGAAAATTGTATTGTATGATTATATTCTATGACTACACCCCTTCTGGGGAATGATTTGTCTTATAAATTTTATTCACTTCTCTATATATTTTAGAAATGAAACATTTGTCAGAAACACTGGCTACAAACATTGTTTCCCATCATTTTGCTTTCCATTTAATCTTTGTTGTTTTGGTTATGTTTATGCAAAATCTTTTTAATTAAATGTAATCCAAATTATTTTGCATTTCACAATGTTTTTTCCCACATTTTTAAAAAATTCTTCCCCTCTTCATAGTTCTGCCAGGCAAAGAATTCCTTACATTTTTTCTTTTGCATACATCACCCATTATGTTAAAATCATATACTTATTTTGACCTTGTATTGGTATAAGGTGAAATATGTAGATATATACCTAATTTCTATCAGACTACTTCCAATTTTCCCAGTAGTTTTTGTAAGATTATAAATTCTTATGCCAGAAGCTGGAGTCTTTAGGTTTATCAGGTAATATGTTCTGTTAGTCATTTTTTACTGTGTCTTGTGTACTAATCTATTCCACTGATCCACCACTCAATTTCATTGCCACTACCAAATAGCTTGTTTATTGCTGCTTTATAATATAGCTTTACATCTTGGTTCCTTAAGTCAATTAGTTTAAATGAAATTTCTCTTTCTATTTCTTGTTTTTAGTATTTGTTCTTAATATTTGGAAATGCTAATTCTTCATGTGAACTAATTTCATATCCTGAAACTTCACTAAAGTAGGTAATTATTTCAAGTTGCTTTTTTAGTTGATTATCAAAAATTATCTAAGTATAATATTATCTCATCTGCAAAGAATGATAATTTTGTTTCTTCATTGTCTAGTCTAATTCTTTCAACTACTTTTTCTTCACTTATTGCTAAAGCTAAAATTTCTAGTAAAATATTGCTAATGGTAGACATAGGTCATACTTGTTTCATTCCTGAACTTATTGAGAAAACTTCTAAATTATAATCCATTACAGAAAATGCTTGCAGATGGTTTTAGATAGATACTACCCATCATTTTAAGGATTATTCCTATAATTTCTAATGTATTTAACAGGAATTGATGTTGTATCTGCACCTATTGAGATAATCATATTATTTCTGCAATATGGTCAATTATGCTAATAGTTTTCCTAATATTGAACTAGCCCTGCAGTGTTAGTATAAATTCCTCCTGCTCATAGTGCATTATCCTCATGAAAAACTGCTGTAATCTCTTTCCTAATATTTTGACAAAAAGCTATTTTATAGAACTATAAAAAAATAGTAACAAAATTCATCAGGAGGAAGAAAAAGATATGAGTATCAAGGGAATTAATGAAAAAAAATGCAAAGGGAGGTGATCTAGTCATATCAGATCTAAAACTATATTATAAACCAGCAGTCATCAAAACTGTCTGGCAGGGGTTAAGAAAAAGAGTAGTGGATTAGTAGAATAGGCTAGGAATAAAAGAATAGTAATAAATGACTATAGTATTTTACTGATTGATAAATTCAAAGTCTCACTATTGCCAAAAACTGCTGAAAACTATAAAATAGTATGGCAAAACTAGCATAGACAATATCTTGCACCCTATACTGAGGTAAAGTCAAATATTGTACAGGATTTAGACATAAAGATAAATACCATAGACCAATTAACAGATCAAGACATACTCTTTCTATCTTTGGAATAGGGAGAAATTTATGATAAAAGAAGAGATAGTGAACACTATAAATTGCAAAATGGATAATTTCAACTACATTAACATAAAACATATTTTACACAAATAAAACCAATGCTTCCAAGAATAGAAGGAATGCAGAAAGCTGGGAAACAATTATCATAGATAGTGTCTTTTTTCTTTTTTTTACAGCTAGTGTTTCTAAGAAAAGAATCATTTCTAAAATGTACAAAGAACTGAATCAAACTGAAAAGAGTACAAGTCATTCTCCAAATGACAAATGGTCAAAGGATATGAACAGGTAGTTTTCAGATCAAGAAATTAATACTATAATCATATGAAAAAACGATCCAAACTTATCAGATTGACTAAGCTGACTAAGTTGATCAATGTTGGAGAGGATATGGACAACTGAAACACTAATGCAGGAACTCTGCCATAGAGCAAGAAAACTATACATATTCTTTGATCCAACAGTACCACTACTAGATCTATATCCCAGAGAGATCATAAAAAAGAGGAAAGGACCCAGGAATGGGCTATAAGGTAGAAGCTGTCTCTCTCAGCAAGTTCATGGATGAAACAAAGTTGTCTATTATCTCCACCATAAGTTCTTTTTGTTGTGCACAGAACTGGAAATTGATTGGATGCCATTGGAGAATGGCTAAACAATCGATGTCATATGAATATACGAATACTATTATTTTGTAAGAAATCATGAGCAGCCTGATTTTAGAAAAGCATAGAAATACTTTCATGAACTTATGCTGAATGAAGTAAGCAGAACCAGGAAAACATTTTACACACTAGCAGCAACAATGTGAGATAATCAACTATGATCAACACAGATCGTCTCAACATTTCAGTGAGGAAGGACAATCCTGACAATCTAGATAAAACCATGCACAACCAGAGAAAACACTATGAATTCTGAATGCAGATCAATGCATACTCTGTTCACTTTTTTAAAACTTGTTTTATGGGTTTTTTTCTTTTTCATGTTCCCCACTACCACCTTGGTTCCACTTCTTCTTTGACAACTTTACTAATATATAAATATATTAAATGCAATTTTATATATACAACCTCTATCAGATTGTTTACTGCCATGGGGCGAGGAGATAGAAAGAGAAAGTAGTGGGAGAAATGTGAAACTAAAAGCTAGCAAAAGGAAAATATCTTTGCATGTAATTAGAAAATGAATAAATTATTGGGTGGTGGAGGAAGAAAAAGGACATACAACAACAATCTAATGTGTTTCACTGATCCATCATTTGAATTCTTAGTCAGAACCAGATTGTTTTGATGATTATCACTTTGTAATATAGTCTGAAAACTAAAATTGCTAAAAATAACAATAAAAATAAAATAAAAAGTTTGCATCAATATTCATTAGGGAGGTAGAGTCAAGATGGCAGAGTAAAGGAAAGGACTATCTGAACTCTCCCCCAAACCCCTCCAAATACCTTTACATTATGACTGTAAACAAATTCTCAAGTAGCACAAGCAACAAAAAGATAGGGTTAAACAATGTTCCAGGCCAAGACAATTTAGGAGATCTGCAGGAGAGATCTGTTGCACCCGGGTGAGAGAGGAGTACAGCACAGCATGGGAATCAGTAGCACAGATCCAACACCAGAGCAAGTCCTTGGTTGCCTCCGAATAAGCCATAGTAACAGCTACTTTTGGAGCTCTTGATCCACAGACAGTAGGGGGATTGGCAGGAAATTACAATGGTCTGTTTGCTATCATTGAGAGTACTCTGCTGCTTTGCCCATTTTGAAATCTGGGTCTTATAAGAAGAGGTACCTCACCAGAGCTTCCAGAACTTCCTGCACAAGGGAATGGGGACCCTCCTCATAGTTCCAGGGCAGAAAAAGGTGTTTGTAGTCACCCACAGAAAGGAACACAGGCCAAGAGATTAACTTAAAAAGCTCTCCTTAGATTGTACCCCACTGGAAGAACTGAAAACTTTCAAGTTTCGAAGTATCTCTGAAAACACCTATCAAAAAAAAAAAAATAACCTCAAAAGTTTGGGACAGTATGACCTTCACCCTAGAAGCAAAACCCAAGCCTAACAATGAGGTAAAATCAAATCATAGACTAGGAATGAACAAAGAACAGAAGGGAAAAAAAAGTTGATCTTAGAAAATTACTATAAAAAGATCAGGTAATAAGGAAGATCAAAATACTCAGAAGATAACAAACCACCAAGAAAAATATGAATGGTGTCAGCCATGAAAAAGTTTGAAAAGGAAAAAAATTGCAAAGAGAAATGAGTTATACAAGAATGAAAAAAATCAAAACCCTTTTGAAGGAGACACAAAACAATACTGAAGAAAATAGCATCCTCAGATCAGATTCATTCAAATGGAAAAAAGATGTATAAAAAGCCCATGAGAAAAAGAATGCAGAAAAGGCAGAAGTGGCTAAATGGAAAAGTAGGTACAAAAGCTAACTAAAGAAAACAACTACTTAAAATATAGAATTGAGCTAAGGGAAGCTAATGACTTTGCAAGAAATCAAGAAACAATAAAAAACAAAAATAAGAACTAGGAGAGACTTCTGGTGCAGAGCCACAATGGTGGCAGGAAAAATGTAAGTTCCCAGAGTTTTATTTCTCAAAACAGCTTTAAATAAAGCCTGCACACAGATGCTAAAGCTGCATATCCTACACATAATAAAAATGAATGAACTAAGTTCTTATCTAAAGGTATCATGGCAGATCTTCAGTAAAGGTCTGTCACTTCTGGCTCAAGGGGAATACGAGTTCAGCCTACACGGGACTGCTGGAGAGTTAGCAGGAGACTCTGAGCTTCTTGTAAGAAAATGTGGAACTCATAAACTTATAAATGGATGAATGTTGAAAACTACATTTGTATATAATTGAAAAAAGAAAATTTAAAAATAAAAGAAAAAGAATATGATGTGTGGGCTTTTTTTAATGACTTTCAGGTATTTCAATAATTCTTAAATTATCTCTTCTGGATCTATTTTCCAGGTCAACTGTTTTTACAATTTGGTAATTTATATTTTTTTTTATTCTTTTGATTTTATTTGACTGATTCTTGATGTCTCATAGTCATTAGTTTTCACTTGACCAATTCAAATTTTTAAGGAATTATTTTCCTCAGGTTTTTTTTTTTGTGCTTTCTTTTCCATTTAGCCAATTCTACTTTTAAAGGAATATTTTCTTCAAGGGATTTTTTCCCTATTTGATCAATTCTGTTTTTAAGAAGTTTTCTTCAGATACTTTTGTGTTTTTTTTCCCAAACTTTTTACTTTTTTCATAAATATTTAGAATAGCTCTCATTTCTTTTCTGTTTTTGTTCTACCTCTTTCTTGATTTTTGAAATCCTTTTTGAACTCTTCTAAGATTACTTTTTTATGCTTGAGACCAATTTTGATCCATTTTGAGGCTTTTCATGTAAGCATTTGGACATTATTGTCCTCTTCTGATTCTGTGTTTTGTTGTTTTTTTTATCTCTTTCATAATTTTCTATGGTCTGAAGTCTTTTTCTTCTCATTTTTAAAACCTGAGATCTGCCGCAATGCACAAAAGTCCATGTCTCAAGAACGCTTCTAATATTTTTGCCCAGGGGTCTGGTCACTGGCTTGCTGTACCAGACCGGGTATCTTGCCCACTGAACTGGAGTTGCCTGGCCTATTTGCATCTATTGTGCCCTGGATTCTGCGACCAGCAGTTTGTCTTTTGTTGACACTAGGCCACACAGTTGACCTTCTCTTCCCTTGGTCTGCTTAGCCAGAACCACAGGTGCTCAGTAGTTGTTCTTCCCTATGGTTCCCAGTGGTTTGCTCATACCACTTGTGTTATCCTATACTCCCCTTTTTCCTAAGTAAGATAGACCTTTCCTTAACTTCTTCTGTTTATCTTGAACTAGAAAATTATTTCACCCATCTTTTTGTGGATTCTGTTGCTCCAGAATTCTTTTAGAGGTTTATTGTTTCTGAGAGAAAATGGGGAGAGCTCTGATTTTTCTCCACCATCTTGTTTCTACCACATATATATTGTACTTTATTTCTTTCGATACTTAGAAAACCCCTGTGATGTAGGTGCTATTACTATATTCATTTTACAGATGAGGAAATGAGGCTGATAAAGGTTAAATGATTTATCTAAGCTAAGAAGTGTCTAGGGTAGGATTTGAAGGTCTTCCTGACTCCAAGTCCACTTTACTTCTTAACAACAATGAAGTAATCATTCCCTTCCCTCAAGAAGCTTACATTCTATAGTGAAAGATCATTACAAATCTAAGCAAATATCCAATATATACAAAGAAAATACAAGGTAATTTAGAGGGTAGAAGTCACTAGCCACTATAAGGATGAGGGTGATTATAAAAGACTTGATGGCACTCGTGCAGAGCTTTGAAGAAAGTTACAGATTGGGGCAACTAGGTGGCACAGTGGATAGAGCACCAGCCCTGGACTCAGGTGTACCTGAGGTCAAATTCAGCCTCAAACATTTAATAATTACCTAGCTGTGTGGCCTTGGGCAAACCACTTAACTCCATTGCCTTGCAATAACCTAAACAAAAGTTACAGATTCATAGGAGTAGAGGCAAGGAGGAAGAAAGCTGAATCAAAATCATAGTCACTTGAGGAGAATGGCAAGTAAGACAACTTGGTTGGAAGGTAGATGAAGGAGATTCATGTGATGTAAGTCTTGAACAATGAACCATGTCCAATTTGCTTCTGATGTCAAATAGAAGACTTTGTATTTTATTCTGGGGATAGGAGGGAATGAAAGGAATAGCACAGATAGATCAGTGCTTCAAAAATATCACTTTAGCAACTGTTAAGAAGACTACAGTGGAGAAGGGAAACCCCAAGGTAGAAAGACCATTTAAGTCCAGTAGACATCTGAAGTCCAAAACAGAACTCATTATCTTTTCCCCAACTGTATATACATTATCACACTTATACTATAAACATTATTTTCAC
This sequence comes from Macrotis lagotis, assembly GCF_037893015.1. NCBI lineage: Eukaryota > Metazoa > Chordata > Mammalia > Peramelemorphia > Peramelidae > Macrotis > Macrotis lagotis. Next base: position 135,061,170 of record NC_133663.1, on the reverse strand, counting down.
TTTATTGGCCAAATTTATATCCCTGTAGAGTTTAAAATGAGAAGCATCTGTTACAAACTGACAGTTGGATTAAAAAAGTCTAGAATATGAATCCTTGTTTTTTAAACCTATTAATTAAGTGCCTTGAACAGATCATTTAGCATCCCTCTGATAAAAGCAACAGAATCACAGTTTTAGAAAGCAGAAGATATCACGTGTTTGAATCATACACATCAGACACTAATTAATTCTGAATCAGGTAATTCTCTATTGATTCATGATATGCATTGTTTGACACAGTTCCAATCAAGGGAGGGATTACTGACTGGAAAAACAAAAAACAGCAATAATAACAACAAAAATGGATATTATTAATGTATGTATACTAATTGTCTGCCATTTTAAATGGCTAGCCTTAAGAGTATGGCTTATATCATGCTTTGTCTTCTCCCTCCCCCCAAGGAAGATTCCCCACAAGGAAATGCCTTGCACATAAACTTTTAATAAATATTTTTAATTTAATAAAGTCACAAAATTACATTTGTCTCCTGGTTAGTTTATTTTATTTGTTTCTCAAAAGTCTCACATTGTAGTATTTTACTGATTATTCTAAAAGGGTTTATTTCACACTGCAGCATTTAGAAGCATTGACCTCCCTTGGGAATTTCTAAACCTCAGCCACCTAATTTCTTATATTTTATGTAGTCCATAACAATTTTGAGTGGTCTAAAGTTATTATTATAAATAGTCATCAATCATTTTTTTAAAAATATACAAATTCAGTAAAGGTCCTTTTAAAGATAAACCCCTTTTTTAGTTTTTTGGGGTTTTTTTGCAAGGCAATGGGGTTAAGAGGCTTACCTAAGGCCACACAGCTAGGTAATAAGGATAAACTCTTAATCATTACATTGAATGATCAACCTTCTCCAAATTCAAATAGCTCAAAATCTCAGTGTTCAAGCTTAAGGAGATGGACCCAAGGGTGGATTTAAGAAATTGACACAATGAATATTACTTAGAAGAATATCACTCGGCTCTAACATGGTTCAAAAGATAATAACTCCAAATAAATACATGAATATATAGGATATAGAACTTGAATGCCTCTTAGATAATACTTAGCCTATTCCTCTTATTTTACAGATGAAGGAAGTATTATCAGGGTGGAGAATTCAATTCAATAAACATTTATTACCTACTATGTGTCTAACATTGTATTGGATGCTAGGGATACAAAAAGGGCTCAGAGAACTTACAACATAATGAAAAATTTTAAATCTTATGAGAAACTTACAATCTAATGATAAATGTCAGTTTGAAATCAAACAGAAAATTGAAGAGATATTATTAAAACCCACATCCTCTAACTCCAAATGTGATTGTGGAAGAATCTCTATGTAATATTCTTGGTTGCTGGATTTCTGGTTCCTAGACTGGTCTATTTTATCATTAAATGGAATATCAATTAAATGTCTAAATCAATAATTGTATTTATACCTAGGATAAAACAGAGCCTCTTGCTCCCTTTGTAATTAAATCATTGAGAAGTATAATCAAAGAAACATTAGTCTTAAACTTTGTATAAAAATATTGACTTTTTTCCAATTAATCCTTGGACACTTACCCCTGTAAATGACAATAAATTCAAATATATTACAAATAACACTGATAATCTTGGTGCTTTTCTATAGTATTTATTAGAGAAAAATTTTTAAAAACTCTCTTGGTTTAGTCATACTTCCTGAATCAGAAATGTAATTGAATTTTGCATTTTTAGTTGTGAGTCTATCCCAACTTGTGAAGTTATCTTTTCAATGTTACACCACTAGAATTGATAATCCCCCGCAAGACAGTCTTCCCTGTTTAGTTGTCTCACTAAATAATCCCTTCTCTTGCTAGGAAATTAATATCAGTTTAATAGCATGAGACTATGATTGAAAGAGACCTGGAGGTGAAGTATGTTTTCTTTAATTTCCTCTGCAATGGCCACGGTTTTGATTGTGGAACAGAAGGTATAGATTTATAACATGATGTGTGATTGAGCAACAGCTGTCAGCAATAGAATTCTACAAAATTTTCATAATGAAAACTCAAACCATGTAAAATGTACCTGGCTTTGGGTTTCACTACAAAGCTCCAAATTCAGTGTAGATTTGGGAAAGATCTGGTCTGAGTTATATATTTTTGCCAACTTCAATTCCCACCACCCTCACTCTCCCACCTCTTTCCCCATTTCAAATCATTGTTTCTATAAGTTGAGTCCACTACAATCTGTCATTTGTCTGTTTGTGGCTCTAGGCTGTCTTTCTTTGCTATGATGGGATGTTGTCTTGGGATATGAAATTTTGGAACTTTTTTCATTTTCCCTAAATCTAGACCCAAAGCATGAAAAATGATTTTATTCTTTTATCTATCAAACATTAAAGGCCATATAAGAGTATATTCCAAAACCCTTCTCTTTGTCAAACTTAGAAAGAAACAACCTAAAAATGGTAAAAATATGAAAAAAACTGTCTTACCTAACCACTTTAATCATTACTGCCAGTTAGTGAATAGACTGTTAACTCAGAAGTCAAGAGGCATGAGTTCTGTTACTTGGGTGGTAGAAAGCTATTTTCACTCCTTTATTTAATTGATCCCTATAATAAATGGGGTAAAAATACACAACCTATTTAGAGATTGATAGGGTAAATGATCTGATATTTACGAAGCTTGTCAATATTAAACAAACTCCATAACCCTACCTTAATTTTAGATAACTGAACATAATAATTCCCATCTGCCCTAAATTAGATGTACCATTCAAAGGATTTTCACAAGGGTTCTTCTCTTCTTTTATGTGGTGAATTCACATTCTTTTTTAATGTGATGATAATGTTGACAGGAATGTCGCAGTAAAAAATACACCCTCCATGTTTATATATTGAAAGCTGTGTGACCCTGATAAAAACTCTTAACCATGTTTGCCTCAGTTTTCTCACCTGTAAAATGAACTGGAGAAGAAAATGACAAATCACTCCTGTATTTTTGCCAAGGAAATTACAAATGATGTCACAAAATCAGACACAATTGAAAAATGACTGAATTAGTAAAGTTTCCATGCTTCTAAACCTAAAGACAGCTGGTTGTCAAACATACATTGTAGTACCTGTACAACAAAATTTGGGGGTACAAACACACAGAGAATTGAATTCTGTTCAATTTCTAAAACAGGTTGTTATTGGGGTTTTTTCAATTTTAGGGGTAAGAAGAATATTTGATTAGAATTTTAGAAGAGTAAACTCCTCATGTGGAAAAATCGATTCATCAGAGCAAATGAAAGTTGTAATGTAACTTATAACTTTATATAGTTGATTTGGACACCAACAGATAACATGATTTGACCTGTGCAATAAAGCCATTGTCTATCCCAGTCAGACTTTAAATCCAGGTCTTTCTGTCTCCAGATGGATACTCTACTGTATACCACTACTTGTTTTCTTTTCTTGTAAGTATATTTAATAAATATACTTAATAAATCACATTTTCCTGGAACTCCTTAATATAGTGGAAATCACATCTAAATAATCACTATTATTCTTAACAAAAATTAGGCCTGATAGCAACAATAATTATTAAGTTTATGAACTTTGTATATCCTTTATTTAAAGAGGTAGAATATTCATATTGGAAAACCCCAAGTTGTAATAATAATTATTATCTCTTTGGCTTTGTAGCTCTATAGTGTTAAAGCAAACTAAGCACCTGTCTAATTAGAAAGATTGATAAAGTAGCTGTAATAGTGAGGAAGATTTAGGCTTATTACAAGGGAAAATTTCCAAACAATTAGAATTATCCTAAATGGATGACATAGTACCTGGGTGAGTATGAGATGCCCTAGAGTTCTTCAAGCAAAGGCTTGGTTGTGGGATTATTTTCCATGAACGAAGATTTTGAGATATTCCTTCTTACTCTGTCACTAAGCAATCATGGAATTCTTCAATTTAAATTCTCAAGAAAGAAATGTAGACATTACATGCATAAGATCCCCAAACAAAATGGTATAAGCAAACCAGTGAATCTGCAGAGGACTTAACTAACCTGAATCTGAACTGTTAATCATATACCTGGTTTGTATATCATTAAAAAAATCCCTTTTGGTCTTTTCATACTGCTGTGATTTAGATTGCTATGACTTAACATGAAAGTCATGAGATGAAAAGCGCCTAAATATTGTTTTCTGTTTTTGTTAATCTTTGCAGCTCATTTCCTATTTTCTTGCTGACATTACAAAATTCATGCCAAAAGTATTCAGGGAAGTAGTAGTGTTTTAAATAAAGACATCTGATCCAAACTTTTGTGGATAATTGGAGGACTGAGTATTTTGAAGAATAAGATCATTTAAAAAAATATCAATAAATAGTTTGCCTCTATGGATATTTTATTACCTAATGGGGGGAAATAAACTGCAGAAAAAACTGACATTCTTTTAGGAGTATTCATTTAATATGCTGGAGAGCCAAAACCAGCAAAAAAATGACCCATTTTCATCAGCTATACCCAGAATGTGCTTGTTTCTCTGTGCTTAAGAAAAAGGAGGGGGGAAAAAGTCAGCTGCAGAAACAGCTGTTACTAAAATATCTAGTTATCACATAGCTAGCCCAATTAGAATGAAATGCCGCTGGTCCCCTATAGGAAGAACTTTAAATTCTGCAGCCATTGCAGCAAAATTGACAAAGGAATCAGAAATGATTTATTCAGCAGAATGGATATATCACTTCCTGCAGATTTGAACAACTCACAATGTACTTGGCCATGTTATTCAGTAAGCAACCCTACCCATCTTCCCCCTTTGCAAAAATGCTCAATCTGGCACAATTGGTGAGAGGATTATCTGTTCACACCCACAAAATAAATTTTTGAAAACTGGAAGTCATTTCAGTTAAATGTTTGATTTACTTTTTACCTGAGTTACACTAACATTCATCAGGTACTTGTTCTTAACTATAAAAAATTGATGAAAACAGAAGTTATATAAAAGGAAAATGTTTATGACTCAGTAAAGTGAACAGATTACATGTGTCATCATTCCTAGTATAATAGATACTAAAAAGGTCTGTTTGCAATCACAGTCCAACCCACATATTTCATAAGCAGGAAATAAAGGCCCAGAGAGGGTAACTTGCCCAACTCTACACAAGAACCAAGTTAAAAATTTTAAATTTAAACTCATGTCCAGTTAGTTAAAGAACAATAGATCCAAAACAGGAAGGGACCTCAAAGGTCATCTTGTCCATCTCCCTCATTTTTACAGAGAAGGAAGTTGACACCTGAGTAAGTCAAATGATTTTCTCCAGATCACAGTGATCACAAATATCAGAGCTTCAATTCTAATTATTTTTTCCTCACAAGTCAATCTCTTCCTTCTGTGCCATTCTGTCTTCTTTTCTCTGTAAAGGTGAGAGCATTCATTCCTACCATAAATCTAATATTCACTCCCCCCCCCCCCATTTGATGCTTACTGATCCTTCAGAATCTCCCTACAGAGGCAGAAAAATTGGGATTAATTATCTATTTTCATGTTTACTACCACTATGTTATTGGTCAATTCACTTGACCTCTCTGGGTCTGTTTCCCCACTTTACAAATCAGAATAGATGGCCTCTTAAGCTCCTTCCATTTCTAAATCTATGATCCTTTAATCCTTTAATGTCTTTTCTTCCTTGATATAAAGAATTGCATGTATAGTAAGATCAAATGACATTAAGCTATTGTTGGAAAACATTTCCATGAGATCAAGTAACTACCTAATGGAATTTTCTAGCATTCTCACTATGCTTAATCTATCTTATATTTTACAGTACATGAATAAGTAATGAGTATAAAACCAGAGTCAAAGGTTCATAATCAATAATCAGAATATTATTGTCATAATGTTGCTGATTTTTGGAAAGAGTCCAGTCACAGACAAAACTGAAGCACTTAGGTTATATCCTGCCACCATCCCCCAACTAATTTTCTATTCTATTTTCTTTTCTCCATTCTATAGTTTCTCACAAGTCCAATATATTTTTATTATGCATCTTTTTCTTTCTCTTATAAAAACTCCTCTAAGAAAGTAAATTCCATAACACTAAGATTGATATCATAGTATCTTAAAACTCTCAGAAATTTTTTTTTAATTTTCTTGGAGTAGAAAGGAATGATACTTCAATTAGAGAACCAAATGGAAAAGAATTTTTTCAAATCCTGGTCTCCTCATTCTTAAAATCCTTTACTTGATTTTGCCATCCATTATATAATATTGTATCTCTTTTCCTTTTCATAGACAAACTCTATAAAAGAGATGTATGCATTTAATTTGCTTACATTTATTCACTTCTAAATTCTAAACCCCTTGCAACCCAGTTTTCTTTCCCATTACTTTTTCCATCACTACTGAAAATGCTCTCTGCCAGGTTACCAATGCAAATTCAATGAGCTTAACTCAGTCATAATACTACATGACACCTTTGAGCATATATTGATCTTGGTGAGCACCCCTTGTGCAAATACTCTCTCCTTTCTTGGTTTCCATGATACTATTCTCTTACCTATTCTACTTCTCTGACCACCCTGATTACTCAGTCTTCTTTACTAGATCATCATTCAACTTTTATCTTTTAAATACAGATTTCTTTGGATATCTCTCCCAGCTTTTTTTTCTCCCACTTTATTTTTATGATTATCACACTAGCTGTCATATATTCAATGATCTTTTCTAAAGAGATGACTCCTAAATCTAGGTATAGTTCAGTTAGACACTTTTTTGTGCCCTTCCAGCATTTCAAATTCAAAACCTCCAAAGTAAAATTCATTGTTTTTCCTCTTTAAGTAAGTCCTTCTTCCTATATCTAAGTAGTCACTGTCAATCCAGCAACCCAAATTCATGTAAAATATATGCCATTTTTTAACATCTGTCTCACAAAATCCCTAGCTTCCATTCAAATACAGGTCAGTTACTACCTCTTATTTCATTTTTTTATCTCCCCAGTTGTACTTCCCTTCTTCAAATCATCATTTCCTCTTTTTTGTGTGTCTGTGTATGTCATATATCTTGTTTAAGATAAGATCTTTTAGGGAAGGGATTCCTCTTTTTCTCTTTGCATGCAACAGTAAAGTGCTTTGAAATACAGATGTACTAATTGCTTTTTTTCTTTAAATTTAGCAAGGGATTTCCTTGCTTCATGTGGATAACTCTTTTTTTTTGGTTTTTTTTTTAGGTTTTGCAAGGAAATGGGGTTAAGTGGCTTGCCCAAGTCCACACAGCTAGGTAATTATTAAGTGTCTGAGACCGGATTTGAACCCAGGTACTCCTGACTCCAAGGCCAGTACTCTATCCACTGCACCACCTAGCCACCCCTGGATAACTCTTTATTTATAAGTCTAGTTCTAAGGGGTGGCTAGGTGGCATAGTGGATAGAGTACTGGCCTTGGAGTCAGGAGTACCTGGGTTCAAATCCGGTCTCAGACACTTAATAATTACCTAGCTGTGTGGCCTTGGGCAAGCCACTTAACCCCATTTGCCTTGCAAAAAACATAAAATAAAAAATAAGTCTAGTTCTAGGTGAAATAGATGAAAGATGAGCATTTGAATCTAGAAGATATAAGCAAGTTAATGTCTCTAAATAATGAAAATGATAGCACCCACCTCACAGAGTTATATAGAAGATATAAGCAAGTTAATGTCTCTAAATAATGAAAATGATAGCAACCACCTCACAGAGTTATTAAGAAGATCAAATGAGATAAAATCAGTGGTACCTGATCCATAGTAGATATATTAAAAATGTGTCCTTTCTTCCATTTCTGGAACTAGAATGGTGCCAGAGTGAGTGGGAAGAAGTGAAAGGATATGTAGTGGCGAGAAAAATCAACAAAACAAGGCAATTGATTGGATAAGTAAAGTAAGTGAGAAGGAGAAATCAAGGATTTCAACATTGTAATACTGGGGTAAGGTTAAGGAAAAGAAATTGTTATGTTTATGTCATGTTGAGTTTGAAATATTTCTAGTGAGTCCAAAATGTTCACTAGACAATTACTTAAAAATAGAAATTATTGTTAAAATAATAATGATCGCTAGCATATTTATATAGCATATTAAGATCTGAAAAGTTCTACTTATATGTTATTTGAGCCTCACATCAGTCTTGTGAGGTAGATGTTAACATTTTTTCTTACTTTACAGATATTTAAACTGAGGCTGGAAATAGTGAAGTTATCTGTCCAGGGTCACACTGCTAGTTGAAATAGAATTTGAGCTCTTGTATTTAGGAATGAAAGTCCAGGACTCTAAAGACTATACCACTTAATTGCTCAAATCAGTTCATTATAAAGATACTGTTTACAAAAATCAAAAAAACCATCTGAACAAGGATGATAAACCTATGGAAGCTTAAAAGTCCCCTGAGATTGTTATAAATTAGCATTTATAAACATTTATGTACTAGGCATTGTGCATTACAAATACCTCATTTAAAAGAAGAAAAAAGACCTAGGACAAAGTCTTAGATTGTATTCGCAGATAAGGGTATAAGATATGAATGATGATCCAAAAAAATTTAGAAAGGTATAGAAAGTCAGGTAATATGAAAGCCAAAGTAAAGTATAATTTAGAAAAGCCAAAGAAGAGAAAATGTCCAGGGGGAGAGGATGATCAGGTGTCAAATGCTACAAAAGAAGTCCAAAATGATGAATATGATGATAAAGACTCGTAGTTACTCTGTGCAAGGATGAAGGATAAAATACAAGCAAAAAGAGGCTGTCCCTCAAAGGAACTTAAATTCTAATTGGAAAGGCAATACATAAAAAGGAAGCTAGAGGGAGAGAGTTCTGTTCAAATTAGGATTTTGTTAAATTACTGAAAATCAGATATCAAACTTATATTCTCCTTATAAAATAGTTGGAGAATTCATGATAATGAATAATAAGCACAGTAATTGGAGCAGCTTTGTAGTGTGGTGGATAGAATACTGACTCTGGAGTCAGAGGACCTGAGTTCTAATCCAGCCTCAGACACTTAATACTTACTTAGCTGTGTGACCTTGGGCTAGTCACTTAAACTCATTGTCTTGCCAAAACAAGCAAAATTAATAATCACAGTAATTATCCACACCACATCAATTTTGCACATATTTTGTATTTTTACATATATATATATATATATATATATATATATATATATATCTTATTTCCTTTGATAGGCTATAATTGGCATTGTTTAATTTCTATCTTTGTATTCTCCTGTACAACAGCAAAACAAGCATGAAATTATCTTGTCATTAGATTGGGGAAATAATAAAGTTACTATATTGCACTGGACACAGATTCTCTAATTGTCATCAGGGCTTACAGACTACTTGTTCTAAGAATAGGTTCATAGATTTATTTAAAAGAATGAAATGTTTGGTGACAACTGTTTTTTCCCTCAGCTCTTCACAAACAAAACAAAACAAAAAAAGCCTAAAATGAATTCTTCCCACTTTCCCTTGAAAGGTTTATTATCCTTCCTATAAGAATATCTTTGTTTGATATTACCATTCAGAAGTATACTTAACAATAAAACAAAGAAACAGAAGGGCCTAAACCTGTGAGTGACTTGAGATCTTACTATCTAATCCAGATTAAAAAGATGGATGGATGGATGGATAGACAGATAGATAGACAGACAGATAGATAAATAGATAGATAATTAGATAGATGGATACTTGATAGAGATAGAGAAATAGGTAGATAGGTGATAGATAGAAGACTGATGATAGATGGACAGACAGTGCCTGGTATTAAGCTAAATAATTTTTACAAATATCTCATTTGAGCATCATAATAACCTTGGGAAGGTTATTATTATTATTATTATTATTTCCATTTTATAGTTGAGGAAGCTAAGAAAAACAGGTTAAATGACCTCTCTATGGTCATATAACTATTAAGGTCTAAAGAAGGACTTGTACTCAGGTCTTTATGATTTCAGGCCCAGTGTTTAATAATAATAATAATAATAATAATAATTACATAATCTATTAATATTTATAGGCCATTATTATGTCCCAGGCATTATGATTACTGCTTTACAAGTGTTATTCTCACTTGATACTCACAACCCTAAAAAGTAAGTGCTACTCTTATTGTAAATTTATGAATGGGAAAACTGAGGTGAAATCACTTGCCTGGGGTCACACTGCTATAAAATATCTGAGGTCAGATTTGAACTGGTGTTCTATCCCCTATGCCATCTAGCTCCTTAGAAAGATAGACAGATTTTTGAAGGTATACCAAAAATATACTCAGTAGATTAACAATATCTCAGATTTCTAAAGTACAATGAGGTTTACAAAACACTTTACTTACAATGCTTCTCAAGTAGATAATCCTAGCTTATGATTAATATTCTACATGTACTTTTTAATATTGATAATATTAAATTTATTGAATCAAAATCATGAAATTATAGCCCACTATATACTTATAACCACTCTATGGATAGGCATTATTAGTATTTAACCTATGAGGAAACTGAGATGCAAAGGATTTAGGGATCTTTCAGGTCACAGATTTTAAGCTGAGGGAAAATTGGACATTGAGACTTAAAGAAATTTAGTGAGAAGTCACTCTGATAGAATATGACAGATTCATCTGAGGGTGCAAGAAGCTGGCAACATAACTATAGTAAACCCTTCATTGTTTTTCTCCTACTCCACTAAACTTAACCAAGGATGAAAAAGACATCTACCTCCTCCATCTGTGGGTAGCAGAATCTCTCTGAAAGATTGTTTTTTCTAACTGTTTGAGGCAAAATCATCAGAGCTCACTACAAGGGGATCTAATACTTTGCCCAGTCACTTAATTGCTGTGCCAGGGCCCTCAGCATCTGTCCTCCTCAGACCTTTTTTCCCCCTTAAAAGAGCAAGTAACCACAAAAGGCCATTAATTAGAGAAAAGTGATTCTCCATTCAAATCCAAGCATGCAAATAGTTCAAGCAGGGAGGCCCCCAACTTCACAAATGAAGGGCTTTCTGTTTTTATAGCTCTGGAGGGCATGCTGCTATGCTCTCTCTCTAGTTGGAAGGGAAGAGTCGAAGGTGATTAAGTGCTATATGCATCGTAAATGCTTAGTAATAATAGACTATGTTCCATGGTTGTTAGTCACACTCAAGGTAAGCCTTAGGAAAAATTTTTGCATGAGCAATTGTAGAGCAAAGACCTGTAATAATCATCAAATGGACCATATGGAGCAAGAAGACGTACAGATGATGGTACTTAACTGAATGCATACCCCCCCTCCTGTTCTCTAGAGTATTGATTTGGAAAGACTAAGGATGCATAGTGAATCTCTGGGTTTAACAGAGCCTAAAACACACACACACACACACACACACACACACACACACACACACACAAACACACAAACACACACAGACACCAATCTGCAGTTAAAGTTAATGATTGGAATTTGACCCAGAAGAGACAAGAAGAAAAAAAAGTGAGGCCTCCAGAATTTATCTAATATTACATGTGTCTTTTATTGAAAGTTAATTAGGAGGAGATAGTAAGACTTTGTGATCCTGCCCTCCCTTGCAGGACCAGAAGATCAGATGCAATGGTCCATCCCATCATGAAAGTATCTTCATCAACCTAAAACATGTAATCTGAAAGTTTTGCTTGTGGTGCACAGATCACTAGAGACTCTTATACAAGATCATGATTTCTTTGATCAGAAATCTCAGCTTCTGTTATGAAGATTTTTGATTCTGCCAGAGCATCCATTCATGAGGAAGAGAGGAATGTTGTTGCCATTAAAAGCAAACCTAGAGAAAAGTAGATGAATTCTCCTGAAGTTAAACAATTCATAGACATAGACAGAAAGGAGACCTTAAAGACCAATAACAACTTGTCATACTTGTATGAATCTACTGCTTGAAAAACCTTTGACCTTTACACAATGTAAACATCTTCATGTCTCCATTGAAGACTACAAAACTCCTTACTTAGATGTAAATATTACTATAATTTGAGAAAACACTGAAGGTGAATACAGCAGCACTGAGCAAGGGATTGTTGATGGTGTCATAGAGAGTATCAAAAACATCCCTTAAGAAGCAAGCAAATACATTGTTAAAAATACATGTAGTATGTCAGAACCAATCACCAAAGCAACATGACTGTTGGACACAATACAAATATGCAGATGTCAAATGGGCTTTTTCTACAGAAGTGAAGGAAAGTTGCAGAAAATTATAAAGATATTAGGTTTAATGAGATATACCTTGATACAATATATTTTAATATAAAACAAAATCCATCCCAGTTTGATTTCTTATCATGCCAGACTTGTATGGGGACATTCTCTGGGACCGATATGCTGAATCAATTGAAGTCCTTTGTATCACACTGAGTGTAAACATTGGAGCCAACAGTCACAATATTTGAATCAATTCACGGGATTGGCCCAAATATCATTGAGTGGGACATAGCCCATTCCACTGTCTTTCTGATTGTTATGCTCTTGATGTGACCCATGGGGATAAATAACCATATGGCAAAAATGGAGAATTGAGCAACAATTAAAGAAGAAAAGCATTTCACAAAAGATTCGGGAGGAAACACCAAGTACTATCACTGAGTAAAAGATCTATAACTAAATTAAAGGAAAAATACACCTCTTGGGGGCTTTGCTGCCATTACTACTAATAGACATAATAGAAAAAAAGTTATTTTAGATTCTTTTGGGTTGCAGATTTATTGGGAGGGCAAACATTCTGAAGTGGACTTTTTCTTAGTATATTCCTTGTCCAGATACCCAAGTGATCCTCTGATGCCTACTTCCAATGGACTTTTTTCAAATGTTTTGTTTTATTAAGTGTTTCTATCTAGTGAAAATGTTTTATATATTGTAAGAATGAATTTCTGCCCTGTCATTTTCCATTGTTAATCATTTTACTCCTCATGAAGAACAGCTTCCCCCTTAAGCTAAAAGAATTCCTGTAAATACTATGAGAAGAGAAATTGTTAACTTTTTAAAGAAAATCCCTATTTTCCTTGGAGTATGTAAAAGTAATATGGAAATATAATAGGTACTAACATAGCACAAGGTGACATTCTTAAAGAAATAAGCAGGCATATGAGAAATTTTCTTAAGCATCTCATCAAATAGGATCCAGATGATATATTTTAAAGTTGTTTAGTTATCTAGCAAATAAAAATTTACTCTCCAAAAGAGTTATTGTTTGTATGTATGAATAAATATTTCAAAACCTAAATATATTTAATAAAAATACATTTTGGTTATTAAAAACTAAATAAATTTAGGAGAACAGATAGTATTCTAATCCAAAATAATATCATAGAGATATTTTTATTACGATGGTTTAATATTTCTTTGCTTATAGTTACATTTTCAGTGAAGAAAAAAGGTATGATAGCTCCCTGAATCAGAGACTTATTGTACATTATAAGTGCATAGCTGTACTAAATACATGGAAATTCCCACCCCTAAAGTTTTCTTTGAATTGGATGTGTTGTGTGTCCTTTGTCTGTATCTGTCAACCTTCTAATGAAGCAGCTGTCCCAATTGCAGAGGGTACTGCTCAAAATCTGGTTGTCCTCTGAGAGGAAACAGCTCTCCAGCTGCATTTAAAAAGAAAATGTTGACTCATTCCTCATTGAAAATTATAGCATCTGTTCATTCTCCTACAGGGAAGACCAAGTTATCGCCTTTCCCGAACAAATAACAAAACTAAAAACAACCACCACCACAACAACTTTCTGTCAGCTGCATGGGGTGCCTAAAGGATGGATTGACACACACTAGTAAAGCCTCACCTTAAGTCCTTTGTACTTTTAAAAGTGGTCGTTAGGTTTCCTAAGGACCATAACTTTTGTCTGAGGGTTTGGTTTAATTGGAGGAGGGCAGGGGAATTTTCAGTCACCCTACATAAAGCTCTCTTGTTAGATGAATTCTCCTCACTATATTTTGATTTGGCCATGTTGGTTCTGTTAGCACAATTTGGGGTCTGTAGTTGAACAGTTCCTCTAATGAATTTAAAAAAAAACAGGATGGCAAATATTTCATATCACACCCTTAGTCAAAATAATTACATCTGAGACACTCCTGCATCCCTCTGTGAGGGGAAGGGACTCCCTTAGGTTCATGACCAGGACTTCAGTTTATTCAAGGTGTATTTCATATAATTTAACCTACTGACTCTGCATTTTTGGTATTTTGTCTTGGCTGTGAAAATTTTTGTTGATTTCAAAATAAATAGTAGAATAATAAAGATTTTTAAAACTGAAAAGAAAATTAATTAGTTTAATAGCTAAATCTTTCCCTTTCTTCAAAGTGTATCACTAGTCCAAACTCTTCTAGGAATAATATTAGTATTTTGTTTTAAGGTTTTCTAGGTACTTTATATACATTATCTCATTTGATGCTTCCAATTTAACAGATTAGGTTTCATATTAATCCCATTTTATGCATAATGAAAATGAGTTCATAGGGCTTCCATAACTTATTCAATTAAAAGTTTCTCATAGGATTTAAATCCAGGTCTTCTTGATCTGAGTCCAGCCATAGTTCAGAATACCACACACTTGTAATCTGTGATACTAATGAAGCAAGTTTTAGTTAGAAACAATTACCCTTACTTGCAAAGCATAGTGTGATGTTTCCATTAAAAACACACTGAAAGTATAGCTTCCAGTGATCTTGGTTTCAACCCCACTTTGAAGCCATATATCCTTCTGGTCTATCTACTTATACAGACCTCATCAGGGTCAGTGCTGTGCTTAAACCCAATGTAGTTTGATATGATGGTCGATCGGCAGGCACAGTTAATCTCTTTCAGAAAAAAAAAAAAAAAAAAAAACTGAATTGCCAAGTAGACATACCTCATAACTTTATGGAGCTTCTAGACTTGCCTCTCATCTTTCCTAAGTCTTTCCTAACTATTCTAGTCAATATTGAATTCCCAGTTTTTCTGAATTCTTCTAGAACTAGGTTTATCTAACTAAATGTTAATATAGGGGCAGCTAGGTGGCGTAGTGGATAAAGCACCAGCCCTGAAGTCAGGAGTACCTGGGTTCAAATACAGTCTCAGTCATTCAATAATTACCCTGCTGTGTGAACTTGGGCAAGCCACTTAACCCCATTTGCCTTGCAAAAAAACTCCCCCAAAATGTTAATATACATTTAGATTTACCCTCTGTTATTCAGTGCCAATGAGGGAGTTTTTAGTCAAAATGCTTAAAAAGTAACTAATTAAAATGAAGTTTGATTTATAATTGGAAACCAATAGACAATATGCAAATAATGCATATTAATGATACATAGAAAACAAAGGGATGAATCCTCCCATACCCGACTATTAGATTGAATGTGAAAGATAAATTGATTACAATTTTAATAAGAAATGGAAAAATGCGACTAAAGACTAACTACATAATGATGGGAATATTTTCTTTATATGGACAAGATTCTAAGTATTATGTGAAGAGAGATATTACTTATCAAGGCACTATGATATTAAAAAAGTAGTTTGGTCAATGGATTAACTAGGAGCAATCTATTGTTTCTATGAATTATTAGTTCAACAGACAGGAATGTGAGCATAAGTTTGATGGAGGTCTGGATAGACTGATTTTATCCTGGGGCATACCAACAATATACAAATAAAATAATAGCTTTCAAAAAAGAAATTATTAAAGACAGCACCCAGCAGGGCTTGCACTTCGGGACAAGATGACTAGACTCCATTGTTTGAGTCCAATTGCAATGGGGAATTTTGGAGCAGTGAGATAGAATTTTATTTCACTTCTGTCACATTGGAGCACATAGCTACTGTTCTAATTGTAGAGGAAGGGCTTAGCTTACTTTGTTAATGAAAATTTGAAAAAGTCATCCTAAGTGATGAAACTCATAAGTAATTTAAAATTTTAAATCAAATATTTTCCTGTTACAAAGAAGAACTTATTCCATGATAAAACATTTTAAGCATTTTTCATTAAAAAAGGCATATTTACAGATGTGGATTGGTTTTATAAGTCAAAATAATGGCTTGTTTAATGATTTTTTTAAAACCCTCTTTATACACACACCTATCTATCTATCTATCTCTCTATCTATCTATCTATCTATAGATATATCAAATTCACTATCAATCTCTTTGACTGCATATCAGTGTAGGGTTTTTGACCAGACCATTCTCAGGAATACAGAAAATACCACTTTGTAGCAAATCTCCCCAGATCATTTCAGAAAATTTAAATAGTGAGTCATAGAATCTCAATCTAAATCCATCTCTCTTACTACTGCTCCCTTGGGACAATTATTTAACATTCATGCATTTCATTTTCTTCATATGTAAGAGAGTTGGACAAGATGAACTCTAAGGTGCCTTTCCAGTTTAAAAGTTCCATTTCTATAGAATATTAAGGTGCCTTTCTTTTGTCCCATAATAGTGCTCATATAGATATGGTGGGTGTTAGCAACTTTCTCACTATTAGTACCTTTTTCAGGTGAGAAAACTGATAAAGGTCATATCATTTGAGAGCATCAAACCCAATATTGGGAGGTACTCCTGGATTTGAAACTAGGAAAATAAGAACCAAGGTCTTGTGATGAAATAAATATGAAAACCAGATAGAAAAAGAGTAAATTCTCATGAATTGAGTCAGAAACCAAAATGTGGTTGTTGATAAACCTAAAGTCTTTCTTCATTCGCTGCTTCTTTAGTAAACATACTATGGGAGTTCCCTTTCCTGTCCAGCTTTGTCACTTCTAGTTCACCCTCTAGTCTAGTGAAGTGAATGTATATGTGCGTAGTTGAGGAGTGGTAAGAAATTCAACACTGCCCCTGCTCCATTTCTCACTATTGTACTTATCAGAGCTTAATTTATCTTGTTTTAAATTCTTTATGTTCTTTGTCATCAGAAAACACTTTTAAAGTATACCATCATTGACCATTATTTTGGCCCAATTCATTTAATGTGCAGTTTTAGCATGATACTAAACCAAAAGTTTTTCTAGGTTTGGTGTCTAGAGAATCTCTGCTAGAGTTATTTTGAACCTGGAGAGAGACTTAGTTAAGAATGAGTAGTAATGATCAGCATAGGTATATTTGTTCAACTATGTCATAGACAATTGCCAATTGGTTACAAGGAAATATAATAAATTAGGTGATAAATTATGGTCAAAGTTGAATTACTATGAAGACAAAGAAAGTAGGAGGATACATTTCTACAAAACTGCTTTCATAACTCTGATGCCTTTTACAACATGATTGTAAGGTTTAAACTTGTTATTGGGGCAAGGGGCAAGAGATGAGGCAACATGTTGAATTGCTTTTTTTTTTTTTTACAATGAACTCATCTTACTGGACTTTTAGTACATAAATTAACTTCATTTTAGAAGGAATGAACTCTAAGACCAGAATTGATCTTTATTAATCAAATAGAAAAAAATGAATTACTAGATAAAAACATCATCTCAAAGATGCCAATAGAAAGCATACTATTTTTAATGTATTACTAAAGAAGTAAACTTGTAAGATTGGAATGTCTCCTTGGTTCAAAGGCTACAGACTGCTTTGTTCTTTAGCTATTCATCATAATCTTAATGGATTCTTTTAGCTTCTCAGAGATGTAAGTTGTATTGATGACTAGAGAGCATGGTTCAATGCATTTTGCAAACAAACTCTTGCTAAGGTCTAGCAAACAATTTGTGAAAGCCCTGACCTCAAGTGTTAAAATGACCCAATATTCAGAGAGAGAAAAAAAAATGGTTTAGAGTCATTTTAACCATTTGAAAAATTGCAAAAGAAGTCCAGGTGTTAAAGTATCATACATTTTAGTAATTGTAGGAAGGTTTCAAGAGACTGAACTGCTTTTTTTCCTGTATTTTTTACCTCAGTGTAGTTAATAATGCACACATGCTTTTATGACACTTGTAGAAGTTAGTATTTGGAGTTTCTGTGATGAAATATTTCAATGAGTTTCAATGACTGAGATTTTCTCGAAGTCAGAATATAGTTTTGCAAATACATAAAATTCAGAATGGAGTAGTACATAAAAGACTAGAGTAATGATCAAGAAAATTTGATTCTAAATCTATCTTCTCACACCGTTTATATGATCATGGGCAAACAGTTTTATCTCTGTAAGTCTTACAATAATACCTGGAATTTTACCTGACAGAATTCTAATGAGGTTCAAATGAGATCATGTATGTGAAATATATTGCAATGTTTAAAGCATAATAGTAGAAGAAACTAAGATGGAGTCTGGGAGAAATATTCAAATTTCTTCTTTAACACCTACTGGTGGTGAGGGAATGACAATGTTAATTAATTTAGTTTAGTCTTACTTTCCACATCTCTACTCTGGCATAATATACTATCTCATTGGGGTGGGGTTGGCAATTTGAGGCTTAAATGAAATGTCTTTAAAGCACAGTAAAAAAAGTTCAAAGTGCTATTTAAAAAGTTATTATAACTAGTGTTAACAGGTCTTTTTTGAGTCCAGATATGTGATTGCACTGGCATAGAGAACTATTAATGAGGAAAATGTATTTGTTAATGTAACTCATCTCTTGCAATTAAACTTACAAACATAGACTTTACAAGTGTCTTGCCCAGGGTCACATATGTGTCAGAGGTAGAATTTATACCTAGATTTTCTTTAAACAGAGGTAAATTATCTATGCATTGTATGCCTCACAGTTCAATAGCAGTAACTCATTTTTCTTCTATGACTTTATTCTTTCCTTCTATTGATTATTAAAATCAATAATTTCAGTGATCATTACTAAAGCTTTTTTGAGAAAGGACAAAAATTAGATCAGAAATTCTATTTCCAAAGCATTTGAAATGTGTTAAGTGCTTAATATTTTATTTTGTACCTATAACCCATAGAGTAATAACATCTTTCATAGAGACGCACCGCTTAGCAATGGCTGTTTTAGCTGTCTTCCCAACCTTTTGCCCTGGACAAACGACCCTTGGGAGAAGTGCATAAACTGCTTCATAAACAAGAGAAGTTTCCAAATTTGGAGATGTGATATTTGCAGTGAGTCCAGAATTTGCCTGAACTTGTGTTGAACCATTTTTTCTCTCTTTGCCTTTGAAAGGGCTTTGCAGAGACTGGTGGAACATTCAAAACTTCCTCTCCACTGCCTAATGAAGGCAGGCTGTTCCCTTGCTCCTGTAAACACTGAAAAGAAAGAAAACAGCTGGAGCATGAAAATGAAACTTGCTCACACATTTCAAGATAACTTCTTTTAAGATACATCTTTAGATTATTCTAGCCCACGATCCTTTGGGCATAAATATGAAACAAATTGAACAATGCAGAGAAGGAGATTTGTTTTTGGATATCAAGATGTTCTGCCTAGCAGAAAGGTTTCTTCTCCCTGTAGGTCTCACAGGTTTGCAGATAAAAGGGGAGTTGTGCATCACTGGTTTGCTGTGGTCTCCCAAAGCATATCAAACAGCCTATGACATGCTCTACATTCAACAGATGGAAAATATAGCTTTGCCGGCTGGTGCCAGGAAGGGAGGATAGTTGGGAGAGGAGAATAGGGGGCCCAGAGATACAGACAGTCAATGTACATTCCAGCCAGTGGTTAATGGTCAAGTAAAGCAGAAGTTCACTGAGGCAAGACACTGAGGAATGTCCAAGGTTTTGTTTTTTTTTTTTTTTTTTTGTGATTGATGGCCAGTGGAATGCCAAGGACCAAGAGAAAATAAGCACAAAAAGACATTTCACAAGAGAACACAAGGCATTAATAGTGAATATTATACCTAACACTGATGATGATTTATCTTCTGGCTGGGAGACAAAACCACCAATCTGGTGCCGCTAATAATATGCAAAACATGGAAAACTTTTTTTTTTTTTTTAAATGACAGAGTACACAACAGCCACAAAGTTTCTCTTGGAAGTTTGCTTCTTCTTTCAAGATTTCATGTAATCATTCAATTTCCAAGTACATTCATCTAGATAGAAATCTATGGTGCCAGTGTGGCATTGCAATTAGAGATATGACTCAACCAGCAGTCCTCCAATCCAGACATCAAGGACTCACTTTAACATTTAACCAAAACACTACCTCCCTCTTACTTAAGCTATCCTTGACTTGACTGTGGGTACTTGTGTACTTTCTGATTTCAGTTTCCTTTCTTGAGGTTCATGTGGTGTTAGCCTTTACCTAAACATTAAGAAGAACAAGAGGCTTTAATATAGTACTTGGTATGATGTCATAATGCAGAAACTTTTCCTTTGACTAAAGTTTCTCTCTCCCACTTTCTGTCTCCCCCCTCCTCCTAGAGACAGGCTGTCTATAAAGTGAAAGAATGTCCCTACCCTACTCCCTTCATGAAGATAGCTTCTATCTCTATAGGATTTGCATGTTATTGGGACCACTGAATCTTATTTTAAGGGTATGACCCAAGGCAAGGAAAGTTGCAATCAGGAAGCATGAATCTTGGATCCTGTCATTATACTCCTTTATTTCCTTACTCACAACCCCAGGAGCTCATATTTTGATGCACCATTTGGAATAATTTCTTTTCAGCCACTATTGCAGTGTTAGAGAGAGTGAGGGGTTGGACAGTTGCAACCGGTCTCAGTCACTTTAAAGGATACAGAATAGGAACAGAAGTTTTGCTTAACTTGGTATCTGAAATGGTATACTATTCAAGAATTTGTCAACCTTAATAATGAGAACAGATTTTTTTCCTAAAAATCATTTTTTTATTTCACAGTAGACAAGAGGGAACCTGAAAAATATATATGGTTTCTGTTTTTCAGATTATCTATTTATTAGACTCATATGTATTGAAATCTATTTGCCCTGCTAAAATCCCCTCAACTTAATATCTGCACATTCATACTTCATTTTGTTATGATTTTTATCCATTCTACTTTTTTGAGGAGGAAATTTCATCTTACAGAAATAGACACCAGTATGGCACAGAATATTTTTCAATAGCACATTTTTAATGGGTTAGTGAAAAAGCAATGAATATGCAAACACTCTAGAGTGTATGAAAATGTGCGACCCTAGAACTTTTAAAATTTATATTTTATGATTTGGGGAAGTATTCAAAATATTCTATACAACTGGATGGGCAGAGGTAGGGGCATAGCCTCAGTACTGTTTTACAATGGGAAATAAGGGAATTATCTGTGGATTACAGATGAATTATTATAATTTGCAAAACTGGAAAGGTTCTGGAATAGGTCATTAAAATAAATTTGCCAAACACCTGCAGAATTATAAGGTGTTAAATAGCATTGAATGCAGATTTGTAAAAAAAAATTCTAAACTTAATTTCCTTCTTTAACAAAGTTCGTGACCTTGGATGAGGGTAATACATAAGTTACCCTTTGTTCTCAGTAATGTTATTATTTAAAAAAATAATTCTTTCACTATTTTCTTTGACAAACAGGATCTTAAATTCCAGAAGATAAGGGGATAGGAGAGGAATAGGGATCAGAACTGATAATTCACTGGGACATTGAACTCCCAAGTGATAAACAAGAAATGGGATGGGATATTAAATTCTAGACTATAACTGGGATGTCTAAAGGAAAACTCATACTTCAAAGGTTTATGATTTAGGACATACATCTTTTGTGTGAATACATTTTTGCCCTTGGCTAATCATAACTGCTCAAGATCTTTCAAGAAACTCTATGGGCAGAAAATCAACTTCCTAATGAACAACACAGCTAGTTAGTACACAAAAGACATCTGATCTCTTCAACAGGCCCATATTCAAAAACTTTACAACAAAACAGAATCTTTGATTATAGATTTAGAGTTAGAAGGGATCTTAGAGGTTATCTATTTGACTCTTTCTTTTAACAAATAAAGTAGGTGGCACATGGATAGTGCATTGGCCCTGGAGGGAGGACCTGAGTTCAAATGTGACCTCAGACACTTAATAATTACCTAGCTGTGTGACCTTAGGCAAGTCAATTAACCCCATTGCCTTAAATAAATAAATGTTTTTTTTTTAAAAAAAGCAAATAAAGAAAGTGAAAAATAGAGAGTTAGCCCATAAGTGTTTTCTAAGTGCTTACCATATATTAAGGATTTTCCTAAGTGATGGGGATCTGAAGATCTGAAAAACAAAGCCCAAAGACAATTAGTGATCTTGAGGATCTCCCAACTTAATAATGACAGCTTAAGTAACTTAAGGTCACTTTAAATCTTTAAGAACCTTATATTGTGTCTGTGTCACATTGAGACATCAGAAGAGTATCTTAGTAAAGCATAAAACTTTTCCATGAAACAGATATTTTCCTTCATTCTTGAAGAGGACCAAAATGACATCAGTATATTTGAACCAAGCTCCAATGTGTCTGACTGTGACTTATCAGATCAATATGAGCTCAAAAGTCTCTGCACAGGTCAGCCACAAATAATCAACAACAAGTCAGCATCTCAAGTTTCTTTTGAACTACTATAATTCTGTTTCACTCCTAGAGACAACGCCTTCTTTGATATGAGCACAACATGCTGGGTGGTCTTTTACCAGTGTCTCTCATGTCACCCAACTGATTTCAACATTATTCAAAGAGACCTTGAGTATGTCTTTGAATCATTTTTCTGACTTCCATGTGAACATTTGCCTTATGTAAGTTCTCTGCAAAAAACCCTTTTAGGAAAATATATTTTAACATTTTAACAAATGGCCTGCCCATCAGATGTATAACTTGCTAGTAAAATTTGAATACTTGATAGTTTAGCTTGAGAAAGAATTTCATTGTCTGGTATCTTATCTTGCCAAGTGATCACTAGAATCTTCCTAAGACAATTCAAATGAAAAAGATTCTGTTTCCTGGCTTGTCACTGATATACTGCCCAGTTTTCACAAGCTGACTGAAATTTTCTAGGTAACATGGGAAGAGAAGATTATTCCACCACATTGTACATCTCTACAAAAATGTATAATTTCGTATTGGAAGAAAAAAGATAACGTGGCCTACATTGGGATTTAATGTAGATGTGATATCTCATTTCTGTGATATGTACATAAAAGTGCCTCCTAAATGACCTGAGAAAATTTATTCATCCAAATTGTGTTTAGTTATTTAATAAGATATTTTTTCTCAGCCTTTATTTTGAATAGAGAAAGGGAAAACTAAATGATTCTTTCCTGAATCACACATTTCCTCAATATATACTCATAACATTTGGTGACACTCCAAAATGATGCTAGTTGGCAAGGACTAACCAATGTGCCCAAAAGTATTTTCTTCCACCTGAAGTAATACAACTTTCTAACTTGAAATAAATCATCAACCCTATTTTTCACTTTCTCCCTAATTATTTCTTTGTGGAAACTCAGTGTCCAATTTGAGACTCCCAAATTTGACAACTGAAGAATTGAAAAACTTAATTGAATAAAAATCCAATCAATCAATAGCTTCTGTTGAGTATTTTCTCTATTTTGGCTTATACTTATGGTGTTGTTAAGTGTTCACAAAAGGATTATAATCAGGGTTCTTAGAATGATTCTGCCTCCAAATGGGGATTGTGCATTAGTTAAATCAATGTCAAATACCAACAGTACTTTCAGTGTGGGAAATTTCGCTAATGAAGGCAAATCATAATCTACCTATGTCTTTTAATATTAAAGAAATTTGCCTAAGGCTCAAGATAAGTCAATAACACTTCCAGAGTGACACAGCTGAAAAATATTAAAAGGAAAATTTAAATCTATCTTTTCTTGACTTTATCCATTACATTAAATTGCCTCTTAACATTAGTTAAGTCATATAAACAAAAAAGGAAATTAGAACAAAAGGGAATATGTCCCATTGTCCATGGAATATGCCCATCCTTAAATATGTCAACATTCCCAAATGTACCATGGTAGTTACTGCTCAGTTTACAGTCTGGAAGGGAAGAACACCTGTAAAAGATGAATGAAATGTATTAAAGCATGAATAATAGAAACACTTTAATGAGTGCTGATAGTGATCGACAATTCACAGACTAAATTAAGCTTTGTGAGAGATATGACGCAAAATATACTGTATCAGTCAACTCCAGATGTTCATAATTTTTTAAATAGCAGCCAAAGTCTTTGTTGATAAAGTTTGAACTGCAAATATCACTGAGTTGAAAAACATTATCAATAAGGTATAAAAAACTGATATCAGATATTTTCTTAGGTTAGCTTATCAATAAGGGGAGACAATATCAGGGATGTAAGAGAAGGACCAAGAGGAAAAGAAATGGAGGTGGAGGGGAGAGGGAGTTGTAAATAGTGTCAATCAAAAAATCTTAGTAAATATCACTTCTCTCAAGTTTTGTCAAACTTGAAAAAGAAAAATAAAGGAGGAAAGAAGGATCAAAATGAATTGACAATCCATCTATCTGCTTTTTTAAAACTACTTCCACTATTTTCCAATTTCTCCACCTTCTCCCTCATTTTTCCCCACTCCCAGAAGTCTGAACTTAAGCTAAAAATAAAAATCAATTTGTAAAGCTTAAAAACAGATGTCAGGTCTAAGTTTCCAATGGGCTTATTTAAAAAAAAAACAGTTAAGCCCAATGTGATTTTAACATGTGCTTTTGTGTTAAATATATTCCCTTTACTTGTCTGTGACTGATCCTTCCAAAAATGATTTATTTTTTCTTCATTGTAATCACAAAACATGAAATTCTTATGTGTGCATGTTTATGTGTGTGTGCATGTATGTGTTATTGGAAAGTATTGGGAGGAATATCACACATCTGCTATCATAAGTTTTCCTGTCTAAATCAAAAGATTTAAGCCATGCTCAACTTAGTTACACTCAACTACATTTTAATGCTGCTTTGGAAAATAATAATGCTAAAATATTTCAGAGACTTCCTCACATGAAGAAGTTCATATGTAACAGGGAAATAACTGTTTTTTTTTTCATTTATATTTGTTTAACCAGTGTAGCATTTGCACGGGATTGTGAAGTGATGAGACAAGTCACCTTCCATAGAGAATATCTATGTTCAAGTCCACTTATGATATAACTTGACTGTGAGTGTCCTTATGGATATCATTTAACCTCTCAGTGTTTAGGTAAATGTCTATGACTCTAAGTAGCAGACCATTCATCTATCTGCAGCTTTCGTAGAGGAAGTTTGCTTAGCGAGGGATCAATAACTCTATCAGCAATTTTTTTAAAGTATTTACTGGGTTCCAGGCTAGATACTAGGGTTACAAAGAAAATAAAATGAAAATATTCCAGCACTCAGGGAGTTTACATTCTACCAGGGAAGAAAACATATACATTTAAAAACCTACTGAAAATAAATATGAGGTGGTTTGGTATGAGGGAAGATATAATAGCAGCTAGGGAAATCAGAAAAAAATCTCACATGGAAAATGGTGCTTAATCTGTACAGATATCTAATAAGCAGTCATGAGAAGGGAATATAAAGGAATAGAGCCAGAAAATGGGGGGGGGGGGAGTTGTATATGAGAAACAAGCTAAAAATCAGTGTAGCTGGACCATAAATTTTACTATGTCATGGAAATCACAAGTGTAGACTGAGAATTACATGCATTAATGCATGCACAATGCATAAATAAATTCATGGTCCATGTGTGCATAACTGGATGCTGAAATATAAGTATATACATGCAGATATATATGCATGTACATTTATGTACAGTGTAACTCTATCCAATTAAAATGGAAAATGTGAAAGAGAAACAATCATGTTAACAGTTTCTCTTTTTTGTTTGGGTTTTTTTTTTTTTTTTTGCAATGCAATGGGGTTAAATGACTTGCCAAGGTCCCACAGCTAGGTAATTTTTAAGTGTCTGAGGTTGGATTTGAACTCAAGTCCTCCTGACTCCAGGGCCAGTGATCTACCACCATGTCACCTAGCTGCCCATGTTAACAGGTTCCTAAAGAAATGACTACTAGTTTCAAAATTAGGTTTGGACTTCTAGTAAAGATGGCAGAGAGAAGCCTGGAATTTTGTTTAGCTCTCCTGGGTTTCCCTCAGAACTGACATTAATCAAGCCTCTTAATAGATTTTGGCGTGAGAGAACCCCCAAAATAACAGTGAAACACTTTCCAAAAATGTCTGTCAGGGAGGGGGAGTGTAGGTGTGTCCAGGGTAGAAAACAAATACCCAGTGCACCAGCAATGAGTGAGGAAGGAAATATACTGAAATCCATGACTTTTGCAGTTCAGGCTGCATGGTAGATGGACTGGAGCAAGCACTGTAGTTGTTCTGAACAGTGCAACCCAAACTGTGAACCCTTGATGTTCCCAGTTGGAGGGCCAGCAGAAAAAACCCAGAGACAGTCCCAGGTGTTCCCAACTCTTCCAACAACCTAGACAGTGGGTGGATGATTTCCCCAGCTCAAGGCCCAGATAGAGAAAGAGAGAGCCTCTGACCATTTCTAATTCAGAGGGTCTAGCCCAGTGACTGGGTTGCCAGTAGGACAGACCAGAGGCAGCCCCCAGGATTCCCACTGTTTTCAGTGACCCAGGAGTGAGTGGCTATCCTCAGGGTAGATGGTACAGAGAAATAGCCTCAGGTGTTCCTTATACTGAGCAACTTCTTGGAATTCCTAACATCAACTATCCCAGTACAGTAAGCAAGCCTCTAGGGTTTTCAACACTGAAGCTTTACAAGCAAGTTCCTCTCCAACACAAGATTCCTTGGATAGGTAACAAATTCTAAAATGAGAAAGAAAGGTCAGAGAAAAGTACTGTCTAATAAAATAGAAAGGTTAGACATAAATAGATTAGGAAATGATCTAGATTTAATACATACTTTAGAAAAAAGGGTTATGGTAATATGATTGGAAGGAGCAGAATTAGAGGGACTGGACATGAAAAGATCAGGAAGCAATTTTACTCTGCTTGATGCTTTGGCCACAATTGGAGCATGTGTGTTTTGCAGGGGAGGTATAAATAGTTCTTGAAATGATTTGGCTTTGCATGATGCTTTGACTCTTGAGGATTGTGTTCCCATGGAGAGTATGGAAAAGAGGGAGAACTCTAAATTAATTGTAATTTGATGTGATTTACAACTCTTGAGAAAAATCTATTAAAAATCTATTTAAAAAATCTATTTAAAAATCTTTCAGGGAAGTAGTGGGGAAGGGAAAGAAAAGCAGTGGAGGAATTGTTAAAAAGAAAAGCAAAGGTAAAATTAAAGTTAAAATTTAAAACAAAAATTAAAGAGGAAAGGGAGCAAAACATTGGTGAGGAGGAATAAGAGGAAAAGAAAGAAAGTATAAATGGGAAAAGATAGCAGGGAATAGTAAATGAAAATGTGAATGGGATGAACTCTCTCATAAAAATGGGAGTGGATAGCAGAGTGAATTAAAAGCCAGAATCCTACAACATACTGTTTACAGGAAATAGTGTAAAAGTAAAAGGCTGGAGCAAAATATATTATGCTTCAGAAGAAGTAAAAAAAAATTGAGGATTAGTAATTATGATCTCAAAAAAATAGCAAAAATAGACATCAATAAAAGGAATAAGGAAGGAGACTTCATAGACTTAAAAGGGACTTTAGACAATAAAGTAATATCATTATTAATCATGTATGACCCATGTGGTCTACCATCCAAATTCTTAGAGGAGAAACTGAATGAATTAAAAGGAGACATAGATAACAAAACTATAATAATGGGGCATCTCAAACTCCCATTCTCGGATAAGTCCAAAAACAAAATAAATAAGAAGGAAGTTAGAAAGGTGAATACAGCTTAGAAAATTTGATAGGCATCTGGAGAAAATTCTATTGAAAAGAATATACCTTTTGATCAACAGTGCATTGACTATGTACTTGGACATAAAAACCTTTCTATCAAATGCAGGAAGGAAAAGACAAAAGTGCATGCTTCTCAGATCATGATGTAATAAAAATTACATATAATGAAGGGTCATGGAAAGATAAGCCAAAAATTAATCAGAAACCAAATAACCTAATTTTAAAGAATAAGTGAATCAAACAACAAATCAGAGAAATATTCAACCAATTCATCCAAGAAAATGACAATAAGACATCACACCAATTTTTTTTTGCATTCAGTCAAAGCAGTTTTTAGGGGAAATTTATATCTCTAAATGTTTATAAAAATAAAATAGTGAAGGAGGAAATCAATGAATCAATTGGACATAAAACTAAAAAAACTAGAAAAAGATCCCCAATTAAATAATGTTAGAAATTCTGAAAATCAAAGAAGAGTTAATAGGAATGGAAACAAGAATATCATTGATCTAATAAACAAAAATAAGAGTTGACTTTATGAAAAAAAAGTGAAATAGATAAACCTTTGGTCAATCTGAAAAAACAAACAAGAAGACCAAATTATCAGTATCAAAAATGAAAAGGGGAAGGGGGCAGCTAGGTGGCAGCTAGGTGTTGCTGTGGATAAAGCACTGACCTTGAAGTCAGGAAGACACTGAGTTCAAATCAGACTTCGAAAAATAATTACCTAGCTGTGTGACTTTGGGCAAGTCACTTAACCCTATTGCCTTGCAAAAAACAAACAAAAAAAAAACCTGGAAATGGTGAACTCACCACAAATGAGGAGGAAATTAAAGGGATAAGCCAATAAATTCAACCACCTGAGTGGATAAAATTGAATAGAGATAGAAAGCAATATATCTTTTTCCTGAGGTAAATGGCATATACACAAAAATTGACCATAGGGCATAAACCTTTATAATCAAAAGCAGAAAGACAGAAATATTAAATGCATTCTTTTCATATCATGATGCAATCAAAATCACATGTAATAGAGGGGGACAGAGAGATAGACCTAAAATTAATTGTAAACTAAATAACCTAATTATAAATAGTGAGTGGATCAAACAAAAATTATAGAAAAAATTAATAATTTCACTCATGACAATAAGGTGACAACATACCAAAGCCTATGGTACACAGCCAAAGCAGTTATTAATGGAAATATTAAATCTCTAAATGCTTATATAAAAAAAATAAAGAGGAGTTCAATGAATTAGACATGGAACTAAAAAAAGCTAGAGAAAACAAATTATAAATCCCTAATTAAACAGCAAGTTAGAAATTCTGAAAATTAAAGGAGAAATTAATAAAATTGAAAATAAGAAAACTATTGAACTAACAATTAAAACTAAGAATTGGTTTTATGAAAAAGAATTAAATAGACAAACCTTTGGATAATTTGATTAAAAAAGAAGAAAACCAAATTAAAAAATGAAAAAGGTGAATTCACCAGCAAAGAGAAGGAAATTAAAGTCATAATTTGAAGCTATTTTTCCTAACAGCGTGCCAATAAATTTCTCCATCTAAGTGAAATGATTTGTGAATATGTACAAAAATATAAACTGCCCAGGTTAAAAGGAGAGGAAATGAAATACTTAAATAGCCCCATTACAGAAAAGAAAAATGAACAATCTACCAATGAACTCCCTAATAAAAAATACTCAGGATCAGATGAATTCACAAGAGAATCTGATCAAATATTCAAGGAATAAAATTCTGATTCTATATAAAACTACCTGAAAAAATAAGAGAGGAATGAGTTCTACCAAATTTCATCTATGACACCAATGTGGTACTGAAACCTAAGCCAAGAAGAGTTAAAACAGAGAAAGAAAATTATAGACAAAAATATTAGCAAAGAGATTACAGCAAGTTAATACCAGGATAATGCATTATGGTCAAGTCATATTCATACCAAGAATGCAGGGTTGGTTCAATATTAAGAAAACTATCAGCATACTTTACAATAACAATTCTAGCAGAAATCATATGAATATTTTAATAGATACTGAAAAAGTTTCAAAAAATACAAGACTCATTCCTATTATAAATACTAGAGAGGACATGGTTAACTAGAATTCCTTAAAATATAAGCAGTATTTATCTAAAAACATCAATCAGCGTTATATAAAATGAGGATAAGCTAGAAGCATTCCCAAAGGATCAGGGGTGAAAAAAGTCTGTCTTACCACTAGTATTCAATATTGCATTAGAAATGTAATTAGACATTTAGCAATAAGAGAAGAAAAAAATGAAGAATTAGAATAAGTAATGAAGAAACAAACTCCCCTCCTTGAAGATGATATAATGGTAAATTTAGAGAAACCTAGAAAATCATATAAAGATGAAAATAATGATGATGATGTTTGTCCTTCAATCTTGAAGAAGAAACTGTTATCATATGATGTCATGACAAGCATAGGAATTGAACTTGAGTAAGGAGAGTCACTAGTCTCACTTTCTCCTCCAGAGCCTGGGTCCAGTGATCAGACATAAATCAGGACAACTGGAAATGGCCCTGGTTGTGAGACAATCAGGACTAAGTGATTTGCCCAAGGTCACAGAGATAACACATCAAGTATGTGAGGGATGATTCAAACTCCCATCCTCCTGACTCCAATGCCAGTGCTCTGTCCACTTCACCACCTAGCTGCCCTCATCTAAAGAACAACGTGAAACAATCAGCAACATTAGGAAAATTGGATATGCAACTAAAGAACTGGATATAAAATAAACTCATATAAATTATTAGAATCTCTATATCTTACTAACAAGATGGTGGGGCAGCAGGGTGGTGCAGTGGATAGAGCACTGGACTTGGAGTCAGGAGGGTGGCAGTTTCAATCCTGATTAAGATACATGACACTTATTAGCTGTGTGACCTTGGGCAAGTCACTTAACCCTGATGCCTTACATCCAGAGTCATCTCTAGTTATCCTGGGTCCTGGCCACTGGACCCAGATGACACTGGAGAAAAAAGTGAGACTGGTAACTTAGCGCAGCCCCTCTCACTCAAATCCAAATTATTTGCTTGTCAAGATATCATATCCCTGTTGTCATTGTCTTCTTTGAGAATGAAGGACAAAATATCATCAAGGCTAACAAGACTGCAGCAAGGGATAGAGAGAGAAATTTCATTGTAGACATTCCACTGGGACAATATAAACTACCTGGGAGTCTACCTGACAGATATTATATGAAAACAACTAGAAAACACTTTTCACTTAAATAAAATAAGATCTAAATCACTGGGTATATGTCAATTACTCACTGGTAGTCTGAGCTTATATAATAAAAATGATAGGTCTATTTAATTATATTACTTTTTCAATATTATACCAATCAAACTTCCAAAAAATTGCTTTATTGAGCCAGAAAAAATAGTAGCTAAATTCATATGGAGGAACAAAAAGTCAAAAATATCCAGGGAATTAATGAAAAGAAAATGAAAAGAAATATAAAATTGTATTATAAAGCATTAATCATCAAAACTATTTGGTACTGGGGACGACTAGGTGGCGCGGTGGATAGAACACTGGCCCTGGAGTCAGGAGTACCTGAGTTCAAATCTGACCTCAGACATTTAATAATTACCTAGCTTAGGCAAGCCACTTAACCCCATTGCCTTGCAAAAACTAAAAAAAAAAACTATTTGGTACTGGCTAAGAAACAGAGTGGTGCATGAGTGGAATAGATTAGGTATAAAAGAAAAAACAGTAAATTACTATAATAATCTGTTATTTGATAAACCCAAAGAACTCACTCTTTGATAAAACCTTCTGGGAAAACTGGAAAATAGTATGGTAGGACCTAGGCATACATCAATATCTCACACCTATTACCATGATAAGGTCAAAATTGGTACAGAATTTAGACATTAAATGTGATTACAATTTGATTCAGAGAATAATAAATAATTTACCTGTCAGATCTTTGGAATTGGGATTAGTTTATAACCAAAGAAAAGATAAAAAGAAACTAATAAAATATGAAATGGATAATTTTGATTACTTGAAATTGAAAAGTTTTAGCACATATAAAAACCAATGCCACTAAGATTAAAAAGCAATTGGGAAACAATTTTTACAACTGATATTTCTGACAAAGGACTCATTACTAAATTATATAGAGAACCGAGTCAAATTTATAAGAATATAAATCATTCTCCAGTTAATAAAGGGCCAAAGGTTTTAAAAAGACAAATTCTCAGATGAAGAAATTGAAGTTAATTCTAGTCATATGAAAAAATTCTCTAAATAATTAGTTATTTATTGTTTTTTTTTTTTTGTGGGCCAATGTGGTTAAGTGAATTGCCCATAGACACACAACTAAGTAATTATTATCTGAAGTTGGATTTGCATTCAGGTTCTCCTGATTCCAGTGTTCTATCCACTGCACTACCTAGCAACCCCTCTAATTCATTATTGATTAGAGAAATGCAATCAAAACAGCTCTGAGACACTACCTCACAGCTATCAGATTAGCCAATAATGGTTAAAAAGGAAAATAATCAATGCTAGAGAAAATATGGGGAACTGGAACATTAATGCATTGTTGGTGGAGTTATAAATTGAACATAACTTTCTGGAGAGCAATTTGGAGCTAGACCCAAAGATCAATAAAACTTTGCTTACCCTTTGATACAACAATTCCACTACTAGGTCTGTATCCCAAAGAGATCAGGAAAGGGGGCAAAAACCCCCACATATATAAAAACATTTATAGCAGTTCTTTTTTTTGGTAGTGGCAAAGAATTGGAAACTGATAGGTTGCCCATTTATTGGGGAAATGACTGAACAAACTGTGGTATATGAAAGAAATCATGAGGGACAGTATTTCAGAATAGCCTGGAAAGATTGTATGAACTAATTGAGTGAATTGAGCAGAATCAAAAAAAAATTTACATACTAACAGTAACAGTGGGTGATGATCAGTTATCATTTTGGAAGCACAATGATCAAAGACAATTCTAAAAGGCCTGTTATGGAAAATACTATCCATATCCAGAGAAGTAACTGTGGTTTTAAATGCAAACCAAAGCTTACTAACTTCAATTTTTTTTAAAAATTGTCTTAGTGGGGCAGCTAGATGGTGCAGTGGATAGAGTGCTGTCCCTGGAGTCAGGAAGACCTGAGTTCAAATCCTAGCTATGTGACCTTGGGCAAGTCAATCGACCCCACTGACTTGCAAGAAACCCAGAAAAAGTTGTCTTAGGTATTATTTATTTTTCTCTATAATGCTATTTTTTTCATTTTCACTTGATTCTTTTTTCACATATTTAATGTGGATGATGTTAAGCATGACATGTAAAACATGTATAAACTTTATTAGATTGCTTTCTGTCAGAGGGAGAAGAGAGGGAAGGGAGAGAGAAAAAATGTAAAACTCAAAAACTTGCAAAGAAATGATTGTTGAAAACTGCCATTGCTTGTAGTTTGAATATTAAATAAAAATACTTTAATCCTAGACATTTTTCCTGAACTGAAAGTGTGCTCTCTCTCTCTCTCTCTCTCTCTCTCTCTCTCTCTCTCTCTCTCTCTCTCTCTCTCTCTCTCTCTCTCTCCCCCTCTGTATTTCTGACTGTCGTGTCTCTATTGTCTGTGTGTGTCTGTCTCTCTATCTAGCCCCCACACACATACACATAATTTTAGGTATCTATACCCACCTTCACCCCTACCCATTCCCAAGAATAGCAAAGTTAAAAGAGACAAAGCTAGATTTTGGTCTTGTGGCAGGGTCTCAGAATTATCTGGAGAAATTAACATTATTTTGGTAATAAATCCATTTTTCTTGTAGATAATGACCATCTGTTATTACTAGATTTTGAGATTTAGTAAAAATTCTTCCCCAAAATTGAATAATATAGGGGAAATGTGGATGCCAAGGTTAAATAAAAAAACTATTTACATTCAGAAACAGTATAGCAATGCTAAGAAAGGGTGAAAAAACTAATATTTAGTTGTATTGTGGACATTCAAATGAAAAATTATTAGAAGTTGTTTTCCCAACACTAAATTTAATGTTGCATTCCTAACATTGTCCAATTTATAATTTGTCAAAACCAAAATAATTTTATATTATATAAAGTATTATAGCTATAATACCAAAGCCATTATTTAACCTGAATTATTCACAGTTAGTCTACTGAATAAAGCTCTAATGCTTATAATTCTTTTTACTTACATAGTTTATTTGTTAACCATAGGAGGTGGGTATTTAATCTGTCAAACATTTGTAAAACACCAAAAGCAATCTGACCTTTGACTTGGGTCTCTAAAATGGTACCAAATTCTAGGAACTTTTTTGTATCACCCCCACAGGTTTCATACATTTGTACTATGCCTTTTGAAGCATGTGGATGGAGTATGATCTTTGACTTCTGGCCACCTGTGTCCCATACTTTTTGTGTGAAAGAAATAAATGACAGTTTTAGAGATTAAGACCAGTTCTTATTCTTATTCTTATTCTCTCTCTCTCTCTCTCTCTCTCTCTCTCTCTCTCTCTCTCTCTCTCTCTCTCTCATTCAGTTGCATTGTCAGTCGAAATGAAGGACCCATAGGTGTTAGGTGTTTTAAACTAATTTCCTCCTCCCAACTTAAAACAAGGCATGTGTGACTAACAAATTATCTTAACAAATGATTCACAAATGAATTTCTTTTGTGAAAATATGAGGCCTGATTTGAATGCTTATTATGTATCTATGCAAAAAGTTTAATCTGAGCATATTGCTTTGATATATCCCTTTAATATACAAGAATACAACTAATTTGCATGTGCTTTCCATATTAATGTCATCATCAACTTTTAAAAATAAGGATCAGTGACATTTTGGAATACACTATATGACTTCACAACTGAGATTCATGTTGCTATTCCAGAAAAGTCCTAGGAGTGATATCTGAAGATTCCATTGTGAAAAAAAAAAAACTTCATTTGAGCAGATCTACAGAGTCCTAGCTGAGTAAACAACTACAGAGCATCCACATAATAAGGCACAAAACTTGAAGCAATATCCAGGTTTCTCTCATGTGAAACTAGTATTATTGTGGATTTTCCTCTTTACAATAAGATGGTTTGAAAGGGAACATAGTTACTCAGTAAATTCCATAACCAATTTATCATTTCAAAAATATTTTATTGAGCATTGATTTTTTTACGGAATAAACATTATCAAAAAAAAACCCTTTTCTTTATTTGACATTAGTTTAGTGACTATGCAGTATATAGAGATGTTCACTGGACCCCCAGTGAGAAAGCCTGGGTTCAAATTATGGTTCACTATCACATGAGGCATGGGAGTTACCATATCTGAGTTCCTGTGTCCTTATCTGTTAAATGGAGATAAAAATTCTTGCTTATATGTTGTATAAACCCAAAAGTTCCATGATAAATTGAGATAGTATTATATTTCTAAAGCTTCTGAGAAAAGATAATGAAATTCAACTGGTTTTATTTACCATGGTTGAAATCATCATAAATAGTTGAATTCATGTTCCCTATGCTCCTGGAAATATAGGGTGCCACAAGAACCAGTGACACTTGGTCTCATAAATCAGGATTGCAGTCAGGAAACCAGAAGGGAATATAGAGTCCATCTTTTCTAAACACATTTTACATCTGAGGAAATTCAGAACCATAAATGTGAAATAAATTGACCAAGATCTCCCAGGTAGTCTCAGTATTCTCCTCTGTCCAAGTATATGGAATTCATTCAGGTCTTCCTTCTTTAAATTTTAAATGTTTTGATTCCACTAGAGATCCAAAAACATACGATCCCTCCCCATTTCAAGAGTTCTAAAGGATGAATCATTCTGTAAATTAAAATGTATAATTTAGGTTATAGAACATCATAAACTTTTTTAAATATTTCTGAATTCTGCCATGAATTTATAATTTCATATTAATCATGAACAGCTTACCTTGGCTCTAATTTTCTTTAACTATTTCTTAATTTTTAAAATGAACAGTAAGAAGATAATGGATCCTTGAAAGTTACTTTAACACTATCTATTACATTTAGTTTATTATTACCCTACCAATTCATTCACCAAATATCAATTGCTTGCTAATTTCAATGAACTGTCTTTGGAAGAGAAGCATAATTTAGATAAGATATATAATTCCTTGCCCTCACAAAGCTTACCACCTACCATTCAATGGTAATAAGACATAAATGTAATTATAGGTAGCTGCATTTGAAAGTAGAAAAAAATTAATATCAAAAGGAGAAGGTTGGTACCAATCAAGAGAATCAAGAAAGTTTTATAAGAGTTGTGATTATAGAGATTGGGTAGGAATATAACAGATTAAAATGTAGATAGAGGATATATCTCAGATACTTATTAATCACATAGCTGTATAATCTGAGGCACAAAAGTAGAAGAGCATGTTCTATATTTGGGATTCAGAGAGTAAACTAGTATTGCTAAAGTCTAGCATGGATTGAAATAATTTCTAGAAATATAAATATATATATATATTCAGAAAGAGAGAAATGCACACATATATATATATATATATATGCAGACAGAAGATAGACAGATGATAGATAGATAGATAGATAGATAGATAGATAGATAGATAGATAGATAGATAGATAGATACTTGA
The DNA here is from genome assembly GCF_037893015.1 of Macrotis lagotis. NCBI lineage: Eukaryota > Metazoa > Chordata > Mammalia > Peramelemorphia > Peramelidae > Macrotis > Macrotis lagotis. Next base: position 135,024,790 of record NC_133663.1, on the reverse strand, counting down.
TATAGTTCAATAGAAAGATGAAAAGCTAATTTTTGGTAGATAACTTTGAATTTCAAGCTAAGTTCAAACATAAATCAGTAGATAATAGGGACCCACAGATGACCAGATAAAAAGTAGGATCATTAGTTTGTAGGATGATGTGTTAATTTCTGCCTGGAAACCTTAGAGGTCATTTAACCTAGCCCTGTCACCTTCCAAATTAGAAAAGTAAGTTCCAGAGATGTTAAGTAATTTGCTCAAGGTCATGAAGGAAATACAAGACAGAGATCTTTTGGTTTCAAAAGTACATTCACACCACTGACTAAAATTATTAATAAGAAATATTATAGTGTTGTATATGTATTTTAATTCCCTATAAGTAATGCTCTATTAGAAATGTTGAAAAATTTAATTTCTGAAAAAATGCAGAAAGACTTACATAAACTGATACTGAGTGAAGTGAGCAGAACCAGAATATTGGACTCCTTATCAGCAACATTTTATGATGATTAGCTTTGATAAATTTACCTTTTCTCAGCAATACAGTGATCAAAGACAGTTCTAAAAGACCTGGGATGAAAAATGCCATCTACAACCAAAGAAAGAACTACAAAATCTGAATGAGGATAAAAATATGCTTTCTCTTTTTTAAATTTTTGTTTTTAGTTTTTTCCTTCTTTTATTTCTTCCTTATTGTTCTAATTCTTCTTTCACAGCATGATTAATTCAGAAATCTATGTAAAACATACGGAATTACCCATATCAGATATCTTGTGACCATACAGTGTGGGGAAGGAAGGTTAAGAGGAAGAAAACTTTCCAAAAATGAATGTTGAACTTTTCACACAAACAAAGGCATCTAAAAATTGGAAAAATTTCAAGCGATCATGGATAAATTAAACTAATGTCACAAAAATGCCAATTTTACCTAAACTAAATTACTTACCAATAAAATTATCAAAAGACTAGTATTCACAGAACTAGAAAAAATAGTAACAAAAGTTTTCTGAAGAAAATTATGTCTGGGGGCAAAGCCAAGATTGGGGGTGGGGTGGAGCCAAGGTGACAATAGGAGAGGACCCACTCTTAGGTGCTCTGGATCAAAACTTATAAACTAAGGACTCTAAGTACATTTTTGAGTTACAGAATCCACAGAGGGACCCAGTGAGGCAGTTCTACAATGCAAGGTAACCTGGAAAAGAGTGAAAAGGCTCTGCTTCCCAGGGTTGGAGGGGTGGTCCACCAGAGTGAAGGAACTTCAGCCTCCCGGAGGCAGCCCCAGGGTGCTGGTAGCCAGGGCAAGGGCAGTTTCCTGATCTACACCTCAGTTAGCACCAAGCACAACTTGGGGGATCAGTGGGGGAACCTCTACCAGAGTGAGGACGTGAAGCCCAACCCTCAGGGCACACAGCAACCAGAGGGGCCTCAGCAGCCCAGATCCAGGAACTGGAAGCAGAAGCCAGTAAGCAGGAGCCCCCAGGGCATGAGTGCTGAGTCTAGGGAGGGGAGTGAAGAGAGAGGGCCAAGATCTGTCCTCTGTCCTTGGAACAGGACTCTGGGGTTTTGACCACATTCCAACCCTGACTGCAGTCTAGGACCCCCATAGAACAGCAGGGTCTCCCCCCCACTTCAGCCCCGTGGCAGAGGGGTGTGCTTGAGGTTATTCACAGACCAGGAGGGAGGAAAGATCCTCACAAATAGAGATCCTTGTGGGGATGTCCCACTAATACTTAAAAGCTCAGGAAGCACCCCAAAACCAGGCACAGGCTGGAGAAATGAGTAAGCCCAGAAAAAAGAGGAACACCATTGAGAAATACTTTACCTATGACCCCAAGAAGGATCAAAACATTCATTCTGAGGATGAGGAAGTACAGGCTCCTGCATCTAAAGACTCCAAGAAAAAAGCAGAAATTGGGGTCAGTCTATGACAGAGATGAAAAAAAGACTTTGAAAATCAAGTGAGGAAGATAGAAGAAAAATTGGGAAAAGAAATGAGAGATATTAGGAAAATCATGAAAAAGAAGTCAGCAGCTTAGTCAAGGAGATCCCAAAAAAATGCTGAGAAAATAGCATGTTAAAAACCAACATAGGTCAAATGGATAAAATAGTTCAAAAAGTTATTCAGGAGAAGAATGCTTTAAAAAGCAGAATTGGCCAGATGGAAAAAGAGATAAGAAAGCTCTCTGAGGAAAAGAAATCCTTCAGACAAAGAATGGAACTGAGGGAGGTTGCTGATTTTACGAGAAATCAGGACACAATACTTCAAAACCAAAAGAGTGAAAAATTAGAAGAAACTATGAAACATCTCATTGATAAAACAACAGATATGGAAAACAGGTTTAGGAAATTATTGGAATACCTGAAAGTCATGACCAAGAAAAGAGCATTGACATCATGTTCAAAGAATTACTACAGGAAAATTGCCCTGATATCCTAGAAGCAGAGGTCAAAATAGAAATGGAGAGAATCCACTGATCCCCTGCGAAAGAGACCCAAAAATAACAACCCCCCAGGAATATTATAGCCAAGTTCCAGAACTCTCAAGTCAAAGAGAAAAGATTACAAGCAGCCAGAAGGACACAATTCAAATATCATGGAACAGCAGTCAGGATCACACAGGACTTAGCAGCAACTAAATTAAAAGCTCATAGGGCTTGGAATAAATTTAATATTCCAGAAGGCAAAAGAGCTTAGAATGCAACCAAGAATCAACTACCCCAAAAAACTGAACATCCTCTTCCAGGGAAAAAGATGGACTTTCAATGAACCAGGGGAATTTCAAATGTTCCTGTTGGAATGGCCAGAGCTGAATAGAAGGTTTGGTCTTCAAATACAGGACTCATGTGAAGGGTAAAATATGAGGGACTTAATGATGATGAATTGCATGTGTTCCTGTATAGAAAAATGACACTGGTAATGCTCATATGAACCTTCTCATTTAATAGAGCAGGTAGAAGGAGCTTTTGTAGATGAAGCACAGGAGAGAGCTGAATTTGAAGATATATTGTGTAAAAATGGTGTCAATAGATAAAAGGGAAATGTAATGGGAGAAAGAAAAAGGAGTGGAGGAATAGGCTAAAATATTTCATATAATAAGATTTTTCTTTATTGCTTTTATTTTTTATTTATTATATTATATTATATATATTATATATTTATTATATTTATTACTTTATTATTTTATTTATTACTATTCTTTATTATTATGATATGGAAGGGGGAAGGCAAAGGGGAATGAGGGAATCTTTGCTCTCATCAGAGGTGGCTAGGAGAGGAAACAGGATATATACTCAATGGAGTATAGACATCTAGAGTAAGAAGGAGAGAAGGGAGATAGGTGGAAGGGAGGATGTGAGTGATGGAGGAGAGGGTGGACTGTGGGGGGAGAGCAGTCAGATATAACACATTTCCTTTTTACTTCTTGCAAAGGGCTGGGATTGGATGGCCTGATCGGGAACATAGGGTCGGATTGATGCTGGGCCTAAGGGCTGGTATGTGGGTTCAGGGCTTCTTGGCCCCAGGGCCGGGGATTTGTCTCCTGTGCCAGTCAGCTACCCTACAGCAGAGACAGAGTGAAAGGAGAGAGAAAATATGGTACATGGTAATGAAGAAGTACAAATGGAGGGAGTTGTGATCAGCAACGACAACAGTGGAAAAATATAGAAGCAACTTCTGTGATGGACTTATCATAAAGAATATGATCCACCTGTGACAGAGCTGGTGGTGTTAGAACACAGACTGAAGCACATTTTTTATTATTATTTTTTTTGGGGGGGTTGGGGCAAATGGGGCTGGATGGCCTCTCTGGGGCCGCACAGTTGGATGATTGTTGGGTGTTTGAGGCCAGATTTGGACCCGGGTGCTCCTGGCTCAAGGGCCAGTGCTCTGTCTGCCACCTGACTACCCCTACTATCATTATTACAATTTTATTTTATTTGGGTCATTAATTTTTTGGTTTTTGCAGGGCAGTGGGGTTGGGGTGGCTTTCACAGGATCACACAGCTGGGTGATTGTTGGGTGTCTTGGGCTGGATTTGGGCTCAGGTGCTCCTGGCTCCAGGGCCAGTGCTCTGTCCACTGCACTACTTGTCCATACCTACTACTACTACTACTACTACTACTACTACTACTATTTATTATTATTATTATTATTATTATTATTATTATAAATTTTAATTTTTTTCTCTCCCCTTTACTTTATCACTCAGGTGGATCTATATTTTTGGGGGGGAAGGGGATATTATGTTTACTCTTAAGAATATTTTAGTAATGTATAAAACATTATTTGTACAAAATAAGAATAAATCAATAAAAATTTAAAAAGAAAAAAGTTTAAAAAAGAAACAAAAAATAAAAAAGAAATTTAGGTCAAAAATATCAAGGGAATTAATTAAAATAAATGCAAAGGAAGTAGAGTAGCCATTCCAAATCTGAAACTATATTGTAAAGCAGCTTTTATCAAATCTGTCTGGGTCTAGATATGAAATAGAGTGTTGTATTAGTGGAATATCTTAGGTACAAAAGAAATAGTAGCAAATTACTATAGTAATCTGCTATATGACTACCTACTATATGATAAGCACAAAGACTTGAGTGTCTGGTGGAACTACTAACTAGTTGAAAAGAACTGCTGGAAAACAGAAAAATAGTGTTGCAAAAACTAGACATAGAACATCATCTAAGATCCTATACCATGATAAAGTTGAAATGACTAAAGGATTTAGACATAAAAGGTGATACCATAAACCAATTAGAAGAATAAGGAATAGTCTACCTGTCAGATATATGGAATGGGGAAGAGTTTATAATCAATCAAGATATAGAGAACATTATGAATTGTAAAACTGATAATTTTGACTATATTAAATTAAAAACTTTTAGTACAAACAAAACCAATGTAACCAATATTAGAAGGAATGTAGAAAACAGAAATAATTTTCTGATGAAGGGCTCATTTCTAAACTATATAGAGAACTGAGTCAAGTTTATAATAATACAAATCATTTTCCAATTGATAAATAGCATGAAAAGGCAGTTTTCAGATAAAGAATTTTAAGCTATCTATAGACATACATAAAAATGCTCAAAATCCTTATTGATTGGAGAAATGCAAACTAAAACAATTATGAGGTATCACCTCACAACTATCAAATTGGCTAAAATGACAAAAAGGGAAAATAATCAATGTTGGATAGGATATGGGGAAAACTGTGACATTGTTGCATTGTTGGTGGAGTTGCAAACTGATCCAGGCATTTTGGAATGCAATTTGGAATTATAACCAAAGAGTAATGAAGCTGTATACCCTTTGATCTAGCACTACCACTGCTAGGTTTATATCCCAAAGGAATCATTAAAAAGGGACAAAGTCCCACATGTTTAAAAATATCTGTGGCAGCTTTTTGTAGTAGTGAAGAATTGGAAATTGAGGGAAGTCTATCAAATGGAGAATGACTGAACCAGGCATGGTTTATGAATATTATGGCGTGCTACAGTTCTATAAGAAAACATGAATGGCCAGACATTAGAAATTCCTGGAAAGACTTACATGAACTGATTCAGAGTGAAATGAGAATAACCAGGAGAACATTGTATACATTAATAGTAACACGGGGGCAGCTAGGTGGCACAGTGGATAGAGCACTGGCCCTGGAATCAGGAGTACCTGAGTTCAAATCTGGCCTCAAACACATAATAATTACCTAGCTGTGTGGCCCTGGGCAAATCACTTAACCCCATTTGCCTTGCAAAAGAAAAAACTAAAAAAACAAAAAAAACGACAACAAAAAAAAAAAACAGTAACATGGTGTGATGATCAACTATGATGGATGCAGCTCCTCTCAGCAGTTCAGAGATCAAAAATACTCCCGAAAACATGTCACAAAAATGCTATTATCATCCAGAGAAAGAACTATGGGGTCCAAATGCAGAATGGGGGCATGTTATATTTACTTCGTAGAGCTTCTTTTGTGTGTTTATGTTCTTTCTCATGATTGTTTTTCTCCTTGGTTTTACTTCCTCTTTCACATCATTACCAATGGAAATATGTTGAACATGATTGTATATGTACAACTTTTATCAACTTGTTTGCTGCCTTGGGTAGGAAGGAGGGAAAGGAGAGATGTGGAAAATTGTAGAAATCACAAAACAATGAATGCTGAGAAGTATCTTTACATATAATTAAAAAATAAAAATGAAATAACTGACAAAAATGAATATTGAAAATTATCTTTCCATATAATTGGAAAAATAAATATTTTTAAATAAATATTATTTTTTCTGGGGTTTATGTAGTGATATTTAATTCTTACAGAAAAGACCTCAGAAATAAGGTATACTGGCTGTGCCTTTCAAGTTACTCTCTATAATGGTAGGTTGCAAGAGACATGCCTAATTGTATTAATTGGGGGGGGGTTCTTCTCCTGGGGGTGTCTTAAAATAATGGAACTTTAGTCCTCTCCCCTTTCCAATTTTTATTCCAGTGATAAAATGAATTCAATTTAAAGTGCAGGCAGGAAGACTTGTTGGGAAGTTATTGAAAAATTACAAGCAACTAAAGTGAAACCAAAGGCTGGCATTGGTTTATAAATCTGGGATTAAGAAGAAGATGGTAGAGATGTTGAGCAAGCATTTTTGATAAAACTTGGTAAATGATTAGAAGAAAAAAGAAAAGGATTAGAAAATAGTTTAAAATTCTGTTTAGAATTCAAAAAGATAATTTCCACTTTAAAGGATACTGTTTCCTGTATAATTAGGTAGATTCTTCCCATTTCAAATTCATGTTCTTTCTACTAGTTCTCTCAATAAAGTAAGCTGGTAACTAGGTGGCACAGAAGACAGAAGGCTGGACTTTGAGTCAAGAAAACACGAGTTAAGTGTTTTAATCAGTTTCCTCATCTATAAAAATAAGTTAATATTAGGATATTTCTTCCATAGTTTTTGTAAGAATCAAATGAGACAATATTTGTAAAATGCTTTGCACACTTTCAAACATATAAATATAGGTTATTGCTTTCAATTAGATCTATCTGAACCTCTTTGGTAGTAGAGGTATCACAGGAAATCACTGATGAAACTTAATTATGGGGAATTGTTAATTCTATTAATCCTTCCTCCATCATTAGCCTTTCTTTTAGAAGTTGTTATGAGAAAGGGGAAAAAAAGGCAACAAGGAGCATAGGGTGTTCTTTTTTTTTTTTGTTCATTAGGGTTCATGACTCCATTTGGAGTTTTCTTGGCTATGATACTGAAGTGATGGGACATTTCTTTCTCCAACTCATTTTGCAAATGAGAGGTTAAGTGGCTTGGCCAGGGCTACACAACTAGTCTCTGAGACTAAATTTGAAGTCGGATTTTGCTGGCTCTACACCTATTGCTTTATCCATTGAGCCGTCTAGCTACTCAAGTACAATCCATCATAGATTTTAATATGCATCATATGGAAATTCAATGGGATAGTTAGATTGATTTGAATCAAAAACTTCAGAATCAATCCTGCTATCGCACTAGTCACCTAGATTTGTCTGAGATTTAAGGCAGGGTCAAGACCTTGGGCAAAATTTCAAAGTAAATAAAAGTCTTTTTTTGTCTCCCCAATCCCCATTCTAAGTCACTTACCTCTTGCTTTCTCTTCTGAACCTCCAAGGCACTACAGTGTGCTTATTCTTTGTTGATTCAACTACCCTCAGTCAGCCACCAGGACATGGGAAGAATCAGGAATTTATGAAGTCAGAAGAAAGCAATGTCCTGGTGGATGAATTGGAGGTAGATAATTAAAAATGAATATTAGAGTAAAAAAAACTACCCATTTTTCCAAATGCAATTCAGTCAAATCTCTTTCCCTGATTTAATTTTGGGACTAGCATTTTATACAATACCACACCTAGTGATGAATTATGTGTATATTATAGATACATTATGTCTTCCAATCCACTCCTAGTATTCTGTCAACTTTTCTGTCACTTTCCTCATTTCCAACTGGAATAACACCCTCCATGACTTCAAAGACTTTTATCCCAACTTTCAGTTCTTTCCTGAGAATGGTCTATCCTCATTAAAACTTTACTTAATCCATAAAATAGAATGGGACCTAGACCATACTTCATCCTGGACATCTTGCCATCTACCCTCTAACCATAGATAATACGTTTCTCCTTTCTTCCAAAATATCCATGTTATGCTATAATAACAGTAGTTAAATCATTACTATTGCAAAAAGCAAAAGAACTGAATGAACTATTATTTTATTCACCATAGATACAATATCCCAAACCAAAACTTCTTTCACTCACTACCACTAGCCTATATAGGTTATCTTTTTCTATTAGAGGGGAAAGTTCCTTGAAGGTAGGAACTGAACTATTGGTAGGAACTAACTCAATTCCTGGAAAATTCATTCATTCATTCATTATTCATTTTTATTTTGTAGTTTGTTGATAAAGTCATTTCCACTTAAATTACCTGACTAATGTGGTATATAAGCATTATTATCCCCATTTTACACTTGAAAAATTAAAAAAATGTAAAGTAAAATCTGTAACACTATCTTATGAGTTCATTGACAAAATCAGAAATGGTAATTAATCAGTTCTATATTTGAACCAAGACCTTGAGACTGTGAGCCCGACATTCTTCTCCCTATATCATGCTAAATTTCTCAAGTGGTTGAGAAGTTTGACAAAAGGATGAGAGAAAGAGATAAGGAACAAAATTAGAACTATTTAAATTTTTGAAAAGAGAATTAATTGTCTATTGTTGGCCTAATTCAACATACGTCCAGCTTCATATCATGATTTCATCAATATATGTTTCTCAAAAACATTAGTGTATAGGCAAAATTAATTGATTCTTAAAAAGCAAGAATTTCACTGAATTGCCTTGGTAGTGTTCTGGGTCTTGATGCAGTTATTGCATTATTATCTATAAATACAAGTATTTAGAGAAACTTACCTTCAATATGAAATATTTATTTTGGGAAGTCTGTGAAGAACAATCTCCATGATATTGGCAAACTCTTAAAAGCAACCAAATAATAGCATTTTAATGCCTTATTTCATGAGAGAGTGGCTCAAAGACATATTGAAAAAAGTTATGATTTGATAATGTGCATGGTCACATCCCTATAATTCTTCTGTATTTTCATACACACATGAGACATGTCTCTTTTGGTAAAAGCCTTTCAGACTGAATCTGACTTAGATGAATTTTTAAACTTTTTTTCCCATCAAAACATTAGATTTTCAAGTATGTGCTTGAGGTAATATTGGTCAAACTAAGGTCACATTGCTTTTATCACTTCAAAATGGAAATCTGTTTATTCAAAGAATTTTAAAATATCAAAAGTAAAAATGAAGCAGGATGGAAGAAAGCTTACAAAAATAAATTCCCTAAAAATTAGATCTATTGAACAAATAATAAACAAAAAGAATAAAACGAAGTAATGTTACAAAGAACAGCAATCTCCAGAATGGTTGAGAAGTTTGACAAAAGAATGAGAGAACGAGATGAGACAAACTTGGAACTCTTCAAGTTTTCAAAAAAGAGACTCAATTGTCTAGCATAGAAGGTAGAGGATATAAACAAATGTAAAGAGACAGAAATGCTTAACAACTCCTTTATGGACTAGTGCCAAAAACAAAAAAGACTGAACAAATTTACAAATTATGCTATAATGAAGTAATAGAATAATTATATACCATAAAAGGAATAAATATGATAAACTTAGCAAAATAAAATGAAGTAAGCAGAAAAGTGAAATAATATACACAAGAATACAATAACACAAATAGAAAGAGTATTGTTTATAATGTTTTAATGTCCAACGTTGATCCAAAAAAAGTTTTGAGGTTATGTACTTCCCTTCCCTCTTCTTAGAAGTGGAGGTACTTCCTGGTATATAGTACATTCATTCTTGCCTTTTCTAAACTGTTGCTTCAAAACTGTTGTTTTGTTCCCAAAGATGGCCCCAAGGGTTGTAGGGAGAAGAGACATATATTCAAAAATTAAAGTGATATAATGTTGAAATGTATTGAAAAAAGACTTCCTTTGCAGATTTCTTCCATTATTTTTCTATTTTTTTTCTCATTTTTACTCCTAAATGCATTAAAAGTTAAATTTGTTTAACTGGGTCTGCCACCAAATTTTATGTGAATTATTTTTATGCTCCAATCATTGTCTCTGTTTTGAGAAATGATATTGCTCCTAAATTCAGGGAGACCAATAAAGTGGAGAATCTTTAAGAGTATGTTCTATTTAATTATGGATATAACAAGATTACCTTGGTAGGAAAAAGGGAATAAGATGGGAAAAATCTTAGAATCTCCTTAAGTAGAGAGTAACAACAAAGCTAATCACAACTGGGTTGCAGAAATGTCCTTAGTCTTGACAGCAGCAAAGGAAAACAGACCTTCACAGATTTTATCACACTCTTCTCTCAACACATATACATACAGCTAAATGATCCAATGCATTTAGTTCTTGTAGTCAGGAAGATATGGAATTTTATTCTTGCCTTAGATACTTAATAGATTTTTGATCCTGGGAAAGTCATTTAATCTCATTGTGACTCAATTTACTGATCTGTAAAATGTATATAATAATACCAACTACCTCAAAGGTCAGATATGTGAATCAAATAAAATATTATATAAAGTCATTGAAACATAGTAGATCCTTAATAAATACTTTCTTCTTTCCTTTCTCCTCTACAAACACTCTTTACTCTGATGGTGTGACCTGAATTTCCACTCTATCCCTTGTTAGTACCAGTTTAAATTGTAGATTTAAATTTGAAGGATGACTTCAATTCATTTATTTTACAGATGAGGGGTAGTGAGATTGTTTAAAGATTACTTACCTTCCCTAAGGTCACATAGCTACTAAACATCTAAGGAAGGATTTTAACTCTAAGTCCAGAATTATACCTATTATCATGTACCCACAATAAGTTTTAATAGGAGTAGTCTTCCTATATCCTAATATATAGTAGATTCTTCATCATTACTTGCAGACCAACTGATTGGTACATTAAATTGACTTTTGTGGGTTAACAAAAGTAACTAACTACCAAATATATAACATCATTTCTATGAGAAAATATGCTCCAACTTACAAATAAACAACTTTAAAACTAACTCTTTCCAGGTTATTTGGAAGTTGGAAACTTTGTAACCCTCTCCAGAGATACAGTGAGAAGACAGCCTCCTTTAAATGTAGAAAATGAGCTGAACTTGTTAATTTAGTTTTTATTTTCGGTGTGTGTCTTTTTTTTAAATGGAAGAATTATACTATACTTTTGTAAAATATTTAGTTGGAAACATAAAATAGAAAAAAAGGTTGCACTGTATACAGTATCATAGAGGATATCTTATTTGAGCTACCTGGCATCAATTTGTTAGTATGGTTTCAATCTTGAGGCAATGAAAATGGGCTTCTCCTTGTGCATGGATATGCTACTGGCAAAGTGTGATGAAATAAACTCCAGATTAAATCTTTTTTCCACAATGATGTTCTTTATCATAAAACAATTACTTCACTTGTTCCAGTCATTGATAAAAATCTTTCTTAACTCCAAGCTTCCTAGACAATCCCTGTACTATTCCATTAATAGGAATAGCTCCTGATTTCCTTTCTTTGATGCATAGGAGGCTCTAAACAAGCAGTCACAAGCCCAGAGGTCATTTTATAGCATGCTACATGACCTGGGCTTGCTGGCATTTTCCACAGGGCTGGAAGCTTTTCTATGTCTCCATTCCTTTACTGGCATTTTTTATAAGTCTAGACCAAAAAAAACTATACAGAAATGCTTTGCCACCATATGAGTGCCAGAATGATTATGTTAAACATGACTCTCCATGGTATTTGTCAGAAACTCCAGTGAGAGTTCTGTGCTCCAAGAACAACAGGTCAAATTATTTGTATCCCTTCTAGCTCAAACATTGGGTGATTTTATAATACAGTTAGGACTTTAAATATTTTCAGCATCATGATCTAAACATTGTTAAGTATTTAATGAATCTTTGGTGAAACTAATGTAGAAATGAATGAAAGCTGCAAAGAGGAAAATTTCAGCTTGATATTAGAGAACACTTCATACAAATAAAGCTGTCTGAAAGTGAAATGGTGACCCTTAGAGAATTTTGTTTTAGCCTCCTTGGAATTTTTCACACTGATACCTGGATGATCATTTGCAAAATATTTTATAACAGAAATGGCTTTCAGCTATGAGCTGACCTAAATGTCCAATAAGATCCAATGCAATTCTCAAATTCTGTTTGCATATACAAAATTTAGTTTGAAGTTGCTATAGTAAGAATCAGAAAATAGAATCTTCCCAAGTTTTGGAAGACACAGTATGATCTTTTAATAAAGGCTATTTGTTTTGATTCTGAGATTCTGTAAATATTATTTCCTCCATAAATCTCTCCCCAATCTCTTCAGTTAAATAGGATTTCTTCTCTGAACTTCCATTGCATCTTGTACTTTTCTTATTGAACTTAACTTGTCCTGCTTTGTACCATAGTTATGTATGTACTTTGCTTGCTTCCCTTCAAATTAGACAGTTTATTTTGTGCAGTGCTATTATTCTTTTCATTTCTAGGGACAGTTAAATCATGCTGTGAACAGTGTCGGTAGCGGAGTGAGGAAGATTCATCTTCCTGAGTTCAAATCTGATTTCAGATACTTACTAGCAATGTGACCCTGGGCAATTAACTTAACCCTGTTTGCCTCATTTTCCTCATCTGTAAATGAATCAGAAAAGGAAATAGCCAAACCCTCTAGTATCTTTGTCAAGAAAACCCCAAATTGACTCATGAAGAGTTTGATATGACTGAAAAAGAATTGAACAACGAATTTCTAGAGATCACTTGCATACTTTGAAAAAATACTTGCTGATTTGAATTGACCAAAATTTAAATTTTTATAGCTTACTTCTAAATCTTTTCTAGTTTCTGAACATTTTTAAAAACTTAGAATGTGATAATATATACCTAACCAAAGCTAAATGACAGTAGTCTATGCCATGCTACTATTTCTGTATCCCACTTTAAACTGACTTTTTAAGCATCAAAATCCTACATTATCAAGGCTTAGAGACCTTCAGCTTCATAGAATTTCATAATAAAAACAAAAAGTATTTATTAAAAGACCATTCTGTGTCTCCCAAACCTTTCAGGAATTAATAGCATTTTCTTAGTCAGAGATGCTGAATGAAAGGGTCAGGGAAATATATTTCATGAGAAACAATCTGTTATAGTGAAAAGAGTATTGGATTCAGAGTTAGAAGATACCTGATTTCAAATCCCATCTAGGAAACTTATGAGTTATGCCCCAAGAATAAATCTCTGAATCAAAGATTCCCCATCTACAAAATAGGGTTTAAATGCCTTAAATTACCTCACAAAATCAAGGCGGCAACCAATAAAGACAAGTGTGATCTTGGATTGCATTTACAAAAATATTATCCATGACTAGGAAGGTTTAAGTGCTATGGTACTTTTTTTCAGAGTTCATATAAAGTACTATATTACTTCAGAGCACTATTATGTGAAAAGATATTGATAAACTGGAGAATGTCCAGAGGAGAGAAACTAGAATGGGCAAAGGCCATTGCATCATGACATATAAATATTGGTTCCAGGAATTAGACATGTGAAGACTTGGAGAAGAAACACATAATAAGGGAGACATGAAATCTAGCTTCAAATTTCTGTAAAGTTGTTGTATGGCAGAGGGATTGGATTTGCTCTGTTTGATCCCAGAGGGTAGAACATGGAGAAATGGATAAAAACTACAAAAAAATTAGGTTCAATGTCAGGGAAAAAGTTTCTAACAATCAGAACTATCTAATCTATGTGTTTCTACTTATTGGAGGTCTTTGAGCAGAAGCTAAATACTCATTTCTCATTTTATATTGGGGGATTCCTTTTGTGTATATGTTGGACCAGATGGTTTTTTGAGTTCCCATTCAGTTATCAAATTTGATAGTTCTTTGGACTATGGTGAGAAATAAATGAGTTTATAAAACACTAAAAATGTTTTATTATTAAAGGTGTACAGAGTATGATCAATGAAGGTATGTATATAGTTAAGATGGAATAATAAAAGGTATTTGGGGGGGCAGTAAGTAGACTTTCAAGAGATTAATTTGAAATTGTTGGAAAAGTAGAAAGATATTAATGTACACAACTCATCTTTCCTAAAAATAAAATACTTAAAAGGTAGTTTTTAATAAACTTAGTATACATCTTAAACTAAAGGTTATCATTTTGTATTATGGAAATAGTGAAAGCTTTTTCCAATAAATAAAGAAATATTAAAGGAAAATATAGGAATATGATTTCCCTATTTGACATAGTTCTGGAATATTAGCAATAAAAAGAAGCAAAAGGGAGGAAACAAAATACTTAAGTAACTCCATTTTAGAAAAAAATAATTGATAAGTCAAAAATAAGTTCCTTAAAAAAATCTCCAGGGTCAAATGGATTTACATGTCAATTATACCAAACAATTATTTTATTTTATTTTATTTTATTTTATTTTATTTTATTTTATTTTATTTTATTTTATTTTATTTTATTTTATTTTATTTATTTGCTAGGCAATGGGGTTAACTGGCTTGCCCAAGGCCACACAGCTATATAATTATTAAGTGTCTAAATTCGGATTTGAACTCAGGTCCTACTGACTTCAGGGCCAATGTTCTATCCACTGCGCCACCTAGCTGCCCCTATACCAAACATTTAAAGAAGAATTAATTCCAATTTTATATACACTATTTTTGAAAATAGGTGAAGAAAGAGTTCTGCGAGATTCCTTTTATGAAACGAACATGGTATTGATACCTAAACCAGGAAGAGACAGAGGAGACAAAGAAAATTATAGACCAATCTCCCTAAAGAATATTGATGCAAAAATTTTAAATAAAAATTTTAGAAAAGAAATTTGAGCAAGTTATTATTAGGACCATGATCAAAACACTTTATACCACTTAGGCAGGGATGGTTCAATATTAGGAAAACAATTAGTGTAATTTAACAGAAATTATATGATTATGTCAAAAGATGCTAAAAAAGCCTTTGACAAATTACATCTATTCTTTTTTTGAACTCAAGGGTGATTTATTGTTTTAAGTAGCTAAGCAAGAAGAGAAATGAAAGATCCTTGTTTTGGTAAATACAGTTGGTTCACCACCATGAACTCGGCTTTCTAGACACAACATCACTTAGTGTACCATCTATTCTTATTAAAAAAAAAAACACTAGAGAGCATAGAAATAAATGGAGTTTTCCTTAAAATGATAAGCAATATCTATCTAAAACCATCAGAAAGCCATATATACAATAGGGTTAAACTGGCAGTATTCTCAATAAGAAGAGGAGTGAAACAAGGATTCCATTATCACCAATATTTTTCAATATTATAATAGAAATGTTAGTTGTAACATTAAAAAAAGAAGAAGAAATTGAAATTAAAGGAAGGGGCATCTAGGTGGCACAGTGAATAGAGCACTTGCCCTAAAGTCAAGAGAACTGGCCTCAGACATCTAATAATTGGACAAGTCAATTAACCCCCACATCCTTACAAAAAAACAAACAAAAAAAGCTGAAGTAAATAGAATAAGCAAATAGGAAACGTTTACACTTTTTGCGAACAATATTATGATGTACTTAGAGAATCCTAGAAAATTAACTAAAAAGATAAATGAAAAAATTAACAACTTTAGCAAAGTAGCAGGATATAAAATAAACTCACATAAATCATCAGAATTTCTAAATATGATCAATAAAGCCCAATAGTAAGAGATAAAAGAGAAATTACATTTAAATAACTGTAGACAAAACACTTAATATTCTCTGTCTTCCAAGACAAACCCAGAAACCATATGAACACGATTACAAATAAAATCACATATAAATAAAGTCAGATCTAAATAATTGGAAAAATGTCAGTTGCTCATGGATAGTCTGAGTTAATGTATCAGAAATGACAATTTTGCCTCTATTAAATTTATTATTCAGTGCCATATCAAAAAATATTTTATAGAGCTAGAAAAATAGTAACAACATTCTTATAAAGAAATAAAAGATCAAGAATATCAAGGGAATTAATGGAATAAATGCAAAGGAAAGTGGCTTAGCCATACTAAAGTGAATACTATACTAAAGCATCAATCATTAAAGCTTTGTGGTCCTGGCTAAGAAGCAGATTAACACAAAGACTGCAGTTTCTGGGATAAGACCTTAATAGTTGGCAAAAGCTGCCAGGAAAACAGGAAAAATAATATTTTAAAATAGAATAACAAAGGCATGGAATAACATCTCATACCTATACAAATCAAAGACAGACATGGATAAAGAATTTAGATATAAAGGGGCAAACCATAAGCCATATAGAAGAACAAGTAATAGTCTATTTGTCAGATCTATGGTACAGGGAATTTATGCTCAAGTAAGAGATAGAGACATTATAAACTTTGAAATTGATAATTTCAACTACATTAAATTTAGAAGTTTTAGCACAGCTAAAATTAATTCAACCAAGATTAGAAGAAACACAGACAGTAGGGAAACGATTTTCACATCAAGTGTTTCTGATAAAGGCCTCATTTCTGAACTATATAGAGAACTGAGTCAAATTTATAAAAAAGACTAGTCATTCTCCAATTGACAAAAGGTCAAAGGATAAGAACAGTGTTTAGACTAAATTAAAGCTATCTATAGTTATAACAAAAAAATGTTCCAAATCATTATTGATAAGAAAAATGCAAATTTAAAGTAAACTCTCAGGTACCATTTCACTCCTATTAGATTGGCAAAGATAACAATAAAGGTAAATGATCAATCTTGGAGAGGATGTGGGAAAACTGGGATATAAATGCACTGTTAGTGGAGTTGTGAACTGATGCAACTATTCTGGAAAAAATTTGGAACTATCCCCAGAAGTATAAAACTGTACATACCCTTTGATCTACTAATACCATTATTAAGTCTATATCCCAAAGAGACCATAAAAAGAGGAAAAGACCAATATGTTCAAAAGTATTATAGCAGCTTTTTTGTGAAGTGACAAAAGATTGGAAATCGAGTAAATGCTCATTCATTGAGGAAATGGCTGATCAAGTATATGAAAGTTATAAACTATTACTATTGTTCAAGAAATCATGATCGACAAGGCATTCATGAACTGATGCAGTGAAGTGATCAGAACCAGGAGAATCTTGAGCACATTAATAGCAACATTGTGAGATGACCAACTATGAAAGATTCAGCTCCTCTCAGCAGTTCAATCATAAAGAATGATACTGAGAAAGACCTGTTTTGAATAATTCCAACCACATTCAGACAAAAACAACTATGGATTCTGAATTCAGAGTAAAGAATAATATATTCACTTTTAAAATCTCTTTTACGTTCTTTTTCTTTCATTCTTATTACTTTTTTCCCCATAGTTTTTATTCCTTTTTCACAACATGATTAACATGAACATATGTTAAACATTATTGTATATGTGCAACCTAAATAAGATGGCATGGTGCAATGGGGAGAGGGAAGGGAAGGGAAGGTGATGGAAAAGATTGCAATAAGATGAATGTAGAAAACTACCTTTGTGTGGAATTGGAAAAAATGCAATTTTTAAATAAAGAGCTAAAAAAGAAACTAATTGAAACAAGAAATAGATGCAATAAAATAGTAGGGTATAAAATGAGTCTGAAAAAAAACTATTACTATCACATCACTGTAACAGTAGTTATACAAAACAGGAAGAAATATTAGAAAAGAAAATATTATAAAAACAACTACAAGATGCATATATTATCTTGTTGGATCAAGATATCCACTCATAAATACAATTCAAAACACTTTTTTAAAGAAGCAAATAATTATATTTATAATTGAAGAGAAATTCAGTACTCAACTTTGGGCTGTGCATTTTTGGATTGTACAGAGCATTTTCCCCAAATGCATTTCATCAATTTCCCAACTTACTTTGTAATTCATGGGAAATATTAAGAGAATGAGTATTTGGAATTTGCCAGAATTGGCTCTGCAAACAATAGAGAGATATAACAAAGAGAGCCTTTTGATGGAAATTGGTATTTCAGCTCTATGTCACAGGATACTAAAGTTCCATAGGAATTTTGTGTTCTGTCTCCCTCCATTTATGTCAACATTCGTTGATATTTTGTCATTGGAAGAACTTAGTTGTGGCACCACCACAGGGTCTCTACCTCTGCAAAGACGCTATCTAGGATGGGTCATCACTTTGCCTTTACTGTTCTCAATTTGGGCTGAACCAATTTAATGGCTGTGCCATCAGCAATTAGCTATGATAGTTCCAATCAAAACTTTTCCGGCTCTCCTTCTCTGCTTCTGAGATAATGGAATAAAGTAGAATGGTGGACAAAAATTCTCCCCCTTTGCAAAAGCTGTGAAAAGCCCAAATTGAGAAAAATCATCTTGTTCACCTGCATCCAAAAATAATTCAATCCTGTCCCCTCACCTCTTGTGTAGCTTCATCATAATCAGACTTTCTCCCTTTGGTACCTTCATGACTCCATTTTCCTTTTGGCAGTCTCCAGGTCTCTTCCTGTTCCCACAGAAATGAAACATTAGAAAAAGAGCGAAGGGAAAATAGAATAATTGAATAGATGCTGTTTATATTTAGTATGGAACAAAACTCAATAGTAAAATTCAAAATATGTTCATCACTTCCAAAGGAGAAAAGAATACTGATTTTCTGTTAAGTCTATGCCCTTCTATTTCAGTTTAAAATTTTTTCTGATATAATTAATCAGTATTTATTCTGAGTTGGTTACAAAGACTCCATTAATTTTGAAACTTATTTTGAAGTTCTATGTTACACATCTCATGAATTCATTTTGTTTTCTTTGTTCTTATGATGACTCCAATTAAGGTGAGACTAAATTAAATTGAAAGCATTCTGTGACATTTATGATCATTACTACTTAATTTTATAATAAGAAACTTTAACAGATTTGAAGAGGCTAATTTGGAAAAAGTAGATCTTGAAAGGTTCAGAGAAGCAACATATCCCATGTTCTAAAATTCTATAAAGGAAGTTTATAAAACAGAGGAATGGTTTAAAGAATGAAATTCTGAAGGAACAAAGAAATAGTTTTGATAAGAAGAGAAAGTAAATTTTCTAAATATACTAATGGGGATACACTACAAAGTTACCAACAGACTTGGATTTCAAAAAAGTCATATAAAAGGAGGGGAAAAGCTCAAGTAATAAAAAATGAAAGCATTCAATAAATACAAAAGAATGGTATAGTACTCTAAAATTGGTTTTAGAAAAGAAAAACCAGAATGAACCAAGGTCCCTGAGGAAAATAAGAGCCACAAACATTTTTTTTAACTCTACTGGGGTAAAATAAGGGACCATTTATTTAGGCAACTCTTATGTGTCAGCCATTGCATTAGCTGGTTTATAAGTAAGATCCCTTTTGATTCTCACAATAACCCTGTTAGATAATTGCTATTATTATTATTATTATTATTATTATTATTTTAAAGTTGAGGAAATTGAGAAATACAGAAATTAAGTAACATGGTTAGTATCACACAGCTTGGAAGTATCTGAGTGCTCCATCCATTGCACCACCTTCCTGCCTCAAAATAAGAGAAATGAAAATGGAATAGTTACTACTTAGATGTATAGGATGATATTAATTAATGAAAAAGAGGAGCTGCTCAACTCTTATTTTGCTTTGGTTTTCCTCTACCAGGAAGAACACTGTTTGGACTAGAAAGGACAGAATAAAAATGAATAATAGGGCAAAGATCCTCAAGATAAGTAGAAAGATTAAAAAAAAAGCACCTAGCTGTCCTTGGGCCATTCAAGTTACCAGGTCCAGATGACAACTCTGGAACTTACTAATTTTATGACCTTAGCAATACCACTTAACCTCTGTCAATTGTAATTACTTCATCTGAAAAAGAAGAATGTTGGACTAGATGGGGTCACTATCCATCACTGTTGTGAAAATGCTTGGGTGAACACAGAAAGGTCTCCATAACTCTAAATCTACATTAATCTTCAGGGAAATCTAGAGAAGAGAGGACTTTTTTCCAAGCTAAAGTCAAGTAGTAGTTTTAGGAACTTGTTCAGCAACATCTTGGAAAGAATGATAGATATCAGTAGTTTAAAGGTATATTTATTTTAAGTTCTAAAATTTTCATCTGTATTTACTGCCATTTTTTAGTCACTAATCATAATTTAATTTTTTGTGAATTAAAAAGTTAGAGCTTTTTAAGGCGAACATTATAAAATGGCACCTTGTGCATTTTCCAAACCTTGTATTTTAATTTTAACCTACTTATAGCTCTCTACTATTAACTTATGACTAGAATATGCATTGCCAGGCAGAAGAAAATAAAGGATATAAATTTCTTATTTTATTAGCAATGCTACCGCTTTTCAAATAATGTTGATCTCATGGACCTCTGAAATAGAGAGTAAAAGTATTATCAAACAGAAGTTAATACTCAAATTAGATATGGAAGCAGAACTAGAACTATTCTTCTGATTGAAAGACCATGGAGTACCCTCAACTTACTAAACATCTCTAATTCCCAAACTACAGCATAGATTAATCACCTAATCATTTCTTTGAAAAAGTAAGATGTATATATTCAATAGTTTTATTTCTATATTAAAAAACAAGATAACTTACTTTGACAAAGATAAAGCAAATAATGACTTTTACTTTCCTAAAAATAACCAAAGGCACTTCAAGCAAGTTATGATTCAACTTGTGTGTTGTAGTGAGTTGCTCTTAAGGTTGAGAAGAACTAGGTTCAGGTTTTACTTTGAACACACACTAGCTATTTGACATTGGACAAGTCACTTAATCTCCCAGTGATCCCAAACAATGCTCTAATCCCATAAATTAAAATGCAGCCAAAGGGTTAAATGGAATTTGTAAAGGAAATTTCTTCACCAAGAATTTTCTATACCAATGGAATCATAAGTCTAGTACCTATCATAGCATCTGATATTAGTTTGGGTTTTTTTTTGTTTTTGAACTTTTTTTGCTTTTCAGAGCTCAGTTTCAGGCTTTATGTAATGTCACAGAAAATACTAAATTTCAAGATCACTTGTTAATCCATTTTTAAAAACATATATATATGTATATATATGTTTTTTATTAAACAGAAAATAAAATTATGTCAATCCCTCAATTAGGCATAGCCTACACCTTCTCAATGGTCAGAACTAAAACTTGGCTCTAAATCAATTCTCACCATAGAGTCACTCATGCATATTTTGAAAGACATGTTTTTCTTCCTTTTTCTTTTTCAGTTTATTTCTCCACATACACATGATCAAGCTGTTCTTATTGGAAGATTCATTTAATAAAAGCAAAAATAAGTTTACTCAAAAAACTAACTTTCACCCACTTCCCTAACACTCTTTTGCAACTTTGCATTTTTCTCTGAGAGATCCCTTGATCGTTCCTCTCCCCATAATAATATCTATCTTCATATCATAGTTTGAGATTTGTAAATCACTTTATAATAATATCTCAATTTATGCTCACAAAAACTGGGAGGCAAATATATATAATTATTATCTCAACCTTGCACATAAACTGAGGCAAGTTAAAAAAAAACTGAGGCAAATAAAAAAAAATCTGAGGCCAAATTTAAAGTCAGATCTTCCGGATTCCAAATTCAACACTGATTCATTGTATTACCTAAAGATCATATTACCTAAATTCACATTGTTTTCTACTTAGATGTTTTCTACTATGGTGCTGTGAATTTAGTTTCCATAGCTATTTGGATTGTAGAGCAATGATATTTCTAGTAAAGACAAGGTTGTGTCTTTTTCCCCTCTCAATTGCTACCTACTGATAAAAAAATATATCAAATAAACCTCCAGGGTGAGCAACTTCCCATTGAAACACCTAGCTTACCACATTATAGCTGTTGCAATCAAAATTATTATGCTAATATCTAAGAACAGTGTTTCAAATTTATTCCATAATATCACACAATGTTAATCACATTCTGTTTTATTGCTATCCAGTTATAAACTTTGAGAAAGTATTCTTTTGTAGTATATCTCATCTGGAAGTGGGAGTCAATGGATTGTGGATTCGGAATGAAGAACCTAAAAAAGTTGAAACAAGATGTGAAGGACCATGTAAGTATCAGTAGTCACAACAAAGCCAGAAGGAAGAACTATGTAGGGCACTTGGAAAGACAGATATTCTAAACCATGAGTAAACAAATATCAGAGAGCAGCACAAGGAATGACAGCACAAGTCTAAGAAAAGAGGCAGGAACCAGGAAGTCAGAAAAACTGTATAATAACGAAAAAGAAGCAGGAGACCAGGTATGAGGGACAAAAATCATGCAGCTTTTTCTCTACTCCTGACTAGGGAATATTTAATAAACTTTCTGTTAAGGCAGTAAGTGGAAGCACTTTGGAAGGATGATAAAGACACTAAGATAAACAGACTCTCATTTTGGTCACCAATGAGCCTTTAATTCAAGTTTCTCTTGTCATCTAAATTCTCCCCTAAAATAGACCTAATCCTCAAGAGGATATTATTCTTACTCAGAATATAGCCAGAATGTATATCATAGAACCATTTCCCATGAATTCTTAAAATAATCAATTCTCAGTGTCAAGTAATCATAAAATTTCAAATTACTTTTGAGATTATTCATGTTGGCTTATCACAAGAAGACATGGAATACACACCCAGGAATCATGCCAGAAATTATTTTGCATAATTCTAGTTGATCCCCTCTATCCCACGACATGAGGACTTGGGCATTTTGAGATGACAAAGCAATAACTTTAGTGAATTGGCTTGTATTAGTAAAGCCATGGAGGTATAAAAACCAAATAAAACAATGAGTCCTTCGGCTCATTAATGAACTGGAGAAGGGAGAAGGTATGGCAAATCTCAGTCAGATGAAAGAGGCACCAAATTTTAAGTTGTAATGAATAAAATGGAGAGAGTCTAACCCTTATTACCATCAGGTCCTTTGGCATCAATTATACTGTGTCCATAGGCTAAGGATCAGTCAAGCCAATGTCAAAGAGAACCATTAGCAGAAGGTTAGACCCAGACAATGAATTATTTTTCCTTTAGCAACTCATAATATCATCATCTAAGACATAGAGGGGCTTCAGTAGTATTTGAGAATAAATCCGTGCCTATAATACCAGGTATTCTGATGCAATAAATTTAAAAAAAAATAAAAATAGTTAATATTTTTAAAATGAGCAAATTCTTAGATAAAGTTTACAAAAAAGTGACTAAAACTTAAAACTATGTTTTTTGTTCTTTTTATAAATCTATAAAGCCTTAGGTTTAAATTTGTAGTCCAAATTTCTTTGGGATGGAGGAGAGACATAACATTTTAAAATATTTTTAATAATTTTTTAATATTTCTTCAATATATTAACACTTACCTATTTTAATTGACTAAATAAATTAACAAGTATTACTGAAATATTTATTATATTCTGGAGACCTTAATCCCCAGGGATTAAGACAAGGATGACATTCCTTCTTCTTAAAGGGATTAAATCTAACTACAAAGATTACACACACATATAAAGAAAGAAATGCATATACCCCATTCATACAAAGTAATATCAAGTAAGGAGAGAGGTCAGCATTAGCATTAGCAGCTGGAGAGACTAGGAGAGACCTCATTCTTAATGTTAGCTGCAAGATATAAGGCAAAGGTAAGGAAGAAGTATACTACAGGCATGAGGGTTAGCCCATGCAGTCAGAAACAAGAAGGGAACATAGCATATGAGAAGCAATCACAGGTCTCTGGAAAGAACCTCACAGTCCCAATGAGGGGGACTTTCTCCTGGAAGTTTTTCCTATTCAGTTAATGTGGCATTGTTTCATTCACTTGTTTCAGACATGTCCAACTCTTCATGACCTTTTTGGGGTTTTTAATGGAAAAAATATTGGAGTGATTTTCCATTTCCTTCTCCAGCTCATTTTACATATAAAAAAACGGAGGCAAAAATGTCTAAATCACTTAAATTAAGTGATTTTTCCCAGGGTCACATAACTAGTATCTGAGACTGAATTTGAATTCAGGTGTTCCTAACTCCAGACCTGACTATCTACTGTGTCACTTAGCTGTCCTAGCATCTAAAGTGTGCTATTTCCTACCCATTCCCTCAAATATTAATAATGCTGAACTACTACCATCATGCTTTATCAAAAAAGAAAGACAGACCTATATATAGCCACAAATGTTTCATATTTATCTCTATATCTATATGTGTGCGTTTGTATGTGTGTATATATAGATATGTATATTTATTTAATTCTTATTTTTATCATTTAACTCTTGTTATTTAATTCTTATTGTTAGTTTACTGTAAGTCAATGTAAACCTTCAAATAGCTTTACAAAAATCTCTCGCCATGTGAAAAGATCACTACCTAAAAATCAGACTAAGAAAACTTTGACATTGGTTATAATGGGATTTGACCTGTATATTAAAATTTAAAAAGTTGAAAGTGGGAAATAAATTATCAACTAATCAGTGTATATTTTCTCTAAGCTCTCACTTCTAAATTTCCTTGCCGTCATTTCCTATAACCATATCTTACCTTTAAATTGAGCTTGGCTTTTATTAAGCTCAGCTGGGGGTTATTATTATATTAGTTTCTCACCTCTAGAAAATGGTATTGAATGTGGATTTATATTGCAAATGGAAAATTTGCGACTGACGGTGAAAGACATTTTCCATATGGCATTCTCATAAAAACACTACTTAGTGTATTTTCATTCAAAGGAAGCTAAAAGAAGTCTTTTAGATACATTCACAGTCCTGTGAGGAAGTGCTAATATAGAGACTATCTACTTCACTGCTGCTGTTTGATTTAAGAAAGTATAAACACAATTTTAGGGAATTCATAATTAACAGATGGAGCTCTAAATTCACAGAAGAATCAGAGGTATGTATGCATTAACTCCAATTATAGCAGCCCTGAAATACATATTGTAACATCTTTCCTCTGGAGTACACAATGAGGTAATAATAATAGTAACTTTTATATTGAACTTTATAAAATACTTCTATAAAGTACCTTTCTCAAAAATACCATGTGAAATAGATAGAACAAATGACACTGCCTACATATGGAAGATAGGGAAAGTAAGAATCAATGAGTTTAATAAACTGAACTATACTCTAGAATATCACAGAACCAGGACTCACATCTTCATACCTCAAGAGTAGAAGGTGTGTTTATTTTTTTTCTATCAATCACAATGCCTCTAGTTCAGAGAAACATAGACTTATTGGTGGGAGACACATTAGATATCCACTAACATAATTATATGGTACCCTGGTACTTCTTAGATATAGATCTATGCTCTTATCCAGTGAACTCAAA
The DNA here is from genome assembly GCF_037893015.1 of Macrotis lagotis. Classification (NCBI taxonomy): domain Eukaryota; kingdom Metazoa; phylum Chordata; class Mammalia; order Peramelemorphia; family Peramelidae; genus Macrotis; species Macrotis lagotis. The sequence goes on along the minus strand of NC_133663.1, from coordinate 134,999,396 downwards.
CCCCTCATTTTGAAGATGAGGAAATTGAGGTTTAAGAGAGCTTCAATTATTTGCATATGATTTTACTACTTGCAAGCTGCAGAGATGGGAGTCATATCTGGTTCCTCTGATTCCAAATTCAGTTCTCATTAATCTATGCCACAAAATGTCATCCTTATATCATTCAACAATATGTCATTCCTTCCAAAAAAGGAAAACTCACCTCCAAGGACTTTTCACCTAAATTAAAAGTAACTATGTAATTAGTGAAGAAGAAAAGGCAAAAGGCTCTTACTAACAAGATTAATGCAATTTTACCTCATGGATATCTTTGATTCTTGGATATTTTTTCTTTTCTTTTTTTTTGAAATATTATCTCAGTTTCCATTAGAAAAAACAACAAGGATACAAATGTACTGTGATCCCTCTGACTAAAAATGAGATTGAGATTTCAAGTCATTAGTCACTGGAGGTTATTAACAGACATTGACCCTTTCAGTAAATCCAAGCGGCATATGTTGCATATCTTTAAAACTTTTAATATTAATTATTTTCACTCTTTCTCTGCTTGTGTTTAGGGGATATTTAGATGAGTTACCAAAATATGAAGCATATATAGTAATTCCAAGAAATTTCCTATTCCTTGGTAAATCTCACAATCTGTCTGGAAATAACTATTCAAGCAAAATGATTCTCTGAAATAGTGTTATTCAACATCTTTCAGGATAACTACTCAATAGGAAGGTTCAAAGGAAAGAGACATCTTGTGATCCAATCCATCATATTTCCACTTTAATCTCTCAGCAAGAAGCCAATTGATTTGGGCCAAGGGAAGTTATTATATGTGTGAATAAGAATCAATGATATGTCAGTAAGAAATGGAAGAAACCAGACACAGGAGGAAACAACCCTATCCAGGTATCCAGGTGGTCTATAATTGCCTACTAGCACTTTCTCCTCTAGTTGGTATGCAACATCTGTTTCTAAAGTGAAAGGGTGTGAAGAAAATGAGCTCCAGTAGTGAGCACTGACATATGCACAAGAAGGGAAGTGATTTATTTTATGCTACAGATTGTTACTATTGCAAAAACAAAAGTGAAGCTTGAATATGCCTCTGTATGGTTTGCATACTATGTGTGTGTGTTTAAGAAGATTGTATATTTTTATTAAATCATAACACCAAAATACAGGGCTCAGAAAATCTAATTAGCACAATGAATGAAAACAGGAGCCTCATAAAAAATCATTTCAGAAATAAGTATAGGGGCCTACCAAAAGTTTTTTTTTTTTAATAAGGGTGGAGATGCATAAAGAAAGAAAAGCACAGTTACCCTAAAAGTTAAAATGTAAGACACTCTTTTTGATTGATCTATAGGCAGTAAGCTTACATGTAGAGGATTTACAGAGAAAGAAACAATGGAGATCATAAATATAAATTTAAAAATTATCTTTAAAAAGCAAAAAAACATAAAAGTACTGATTAAGCAGAGAATAAGTAAAAAGGTCATAAAAATTCCTCAGTGTTACTGATATTCCTGGCATGAATGAGCAAAAACATCATTATTACAAGAACCTATAAAGGATTAGAGTCATGGGATTCAGGTGGGGATCCTTAGACCAATGGAACGTTAAAACTGGAAGAGACCTTAGAAATTATCCCAAACCAGTGAATAAAGAGAATCTAGAGGTTCAAATAATGTGAAGGGGGAGAAAAGAAAGAAATCATCTTAAAATCACATCCCTGTGGCCCTAACCCAGCACCTGGATGTACCTCCATTAACTCTGGACAATTCAATTCGCAGTTGTATGTCCACAATTCTGAATGTTTTCATAATTGAAACAATTTGGGATTAGAAACTAGATATAGAATTGGAGAACTTAACTTAAAATGGTAAAAGACAATATAAATCTAAAGAAAAGTATAAAATTGAGTTATATTAATGTGTCCATGTTCTAACGTGTGTTCACTAGGTTCCCTCTAATATTTGAAGGATTAGGATCCCTATCATCTATGAAAGATTAGGATCTATTAATTTAAATATGTGACATTCTTTTATTTACATGGTGAATAATTAAAAAGGAAAAAGGAATCTTCTAAAATATATAGTTTTAGAACAAAAAAAGACAAGTCAATTATCAATATAACACTGGGGTTTTTATGTAACATTAAGGAAATGTATAAATGTTTAAGAAAGAATAGAATTTTATTTTGAAAATCAAAACATTAAAGCTACCAGAGGAAAAGTCAATAATTAAAATGTCCCCAAAAGGTTCCTCTAAGATTGCTCCTTTCCACAATATTAATTAAAGACATACATAATGGAGCAGGTTCGCAATGTTCCCTGTGTTACCAAGGGAAAAAATGTGAGTAGACTTAAAAGGTAGGATGACTACTCATTAGGTTAAAGATAATTACACCAAAATAATAACATATTGGGGTAAAAGTTTGTCTTCCTGTGAGGGGAAAAAGATTAAAGGCAAGACTAATATTTAGAAATCAGACTGTGAAAGCTCATATATCAAATCAATGCCTGGACAGCTAGGACATTTCTATTTTTAAGCATTTTTTGCATAACCAATTTACTGATAGTTAAAGCAAAGGTTTGGAGAAAATTGGGGAGGAAGCTTTTAACATGTTGAATTACTAGATGAACATCTGGCAGCAATTAGGAAAATAAACAGGATGTTGAGGTGAATTAACAGAACACCAATTAGACATGACTGTGATAGCATTATTTTGACGAATCATTAGAGGAAGCAACAGCTGGAACATGATGTACAAGGATGGTGCCAGACAGCTACAGTATACTGAAAAATTAATTCAACAATGACAAACAGCTATGACATATAAAGTGCATAACAAAAATGGGGTATGGATAGGCACTGATCCTGTAATTTCATTTCAATGTGTCCCAATGTAGTTTGTCTTTTCCCAAATACTCACTCCTCTTCCAACCTTTGTGTTTCTGTCCAAGGCATAAACATTCTCCTAAGTTTCACCTCCAGAAATCAATAAAACATATTCTTTTCATAGATAAAATGCAGAAGTAAATAAAAATATTATCTGTTTAGATAAAAGAAAGTAGATGATCATTCAGGACAAGAGTAACATTAGTTAAAGTGGCATAAGACAAGTCATAGTTCCATTTCTTTGTCTCTGGATAAAAGAGGCAAGGGATGTGATCCTCACAGGGAACTGAGGGTCTGGGAATCAAATTCATACGTGCAGTTCATATATAGGAAAGAGTTACTTTTTAAAGCTAGTATTAATGAATTTGCATTATATTATATAATTAATTAAGCATTAATAATTTTTTCTTAAAATACAATGCATATATCTATTATACAAATTTCATAAGTAAGTTTCCATTAGGCCTGCCTGAGATGATGGGGTTTAGTAATGAGGGTTATTAAATTAACTATCCAGAATTTTACTTTCCATGTACCTGAGCTTAGAATAAATTTAAAGGAGAAGGGATTTTAGAAATCTTTGTGTTCAGTTGCCATTTTACAGAAAAGGAAACAGAGGCCCGTAAGAGTTAAATCACTTGCTTCAGATACCCAGTCAGTAGATAATATCTAGGCATGGCACTAATGAAAATCCAAGTCCAGTGTTTTTGTTTTGTTTTCTCTTGTTTTGTTTGTTATACCACATCATTTCTTAGCCTAAAGATGTCCAAAAAGAGGAAATGACCCTGAAAGAATATGGTTTGAGTTATTTGAAGGTGAGGTGAATAACTGTAGCGATAAGAAGGAAGAGAGATAAATGGGTCAAAAGAAGTCAAGATTAAAGATATTGGTAACCTTCCTTCAGGTTACCAGTTCCCATCTAAGAGTTCCTCGGGTGCTTCAACTATTCATTGCACAGTAAAGTTGAATTTGAAAGCTTGAAAAGCCCCTAGAAATTATTTTCTTCACCCCCTTCAATATTGGATACATTAACATTTCACTTACTGCCCAGATCTACCATCCATTTGGCTAAAGAATCCTTAAAGAGAGTAATGATTAAAAACTTGAACCTTTAATTTCCAATTGCAACATTCTGAAATGGAACTCAATGAGAAATAACATCTAATAAAATAAGTTTGAAACTGTACCAAAATGCACAACCAAATAAGGATTTTTGCAAATAGCACATTTAATCTAGCAAAACCATACCTAACAAAATTAAATACCAATACTGTTCTTCATTAGTTATCTAAAAGTAGTTTCATGAGAAATAGTTTCCTTTGTCTAGATACCTTTTATTCAACTGTTACAATTCTTTCCATTTTATGTTTCTCTTAACAACTGGACTTATCTTAAATTATTTGGGTTTTTAATTCAAAATATATTTGATAATTCAACTACCGAGGCTCCAGTCAGGATTACACAGGATCTGGAAGCATCTACATTAAGGGATCGTAGGGATTGGAATATGATATTCTGGAAGGCAAAAGATCTTGGTTTACAACTGAGAATCAACTATCCAGTAAAACTGAACATACTCTTTCAGGGTAAAAGATGGCCATTCAAAGAAACAGGGGACTTTCAAACTTTCCTATTAAAACAACCAGAGCTGAACAGAAAGTTTGATCTCCAAGTACAGGACTCTTGTGAACCATAGAAGGGGTGGAAGAGGAGGACTAACTATGAGGAACATAATGATATTGAACTGTTTTTATTCCTGCCTGGGAAGAAGAGATATATTATTTATTATATTATATGATATTATATGATATTATATGATATATGATATTATATTTATTATATTTATTATATTGTATTATATCATATTATAATTATTATATTATATGTTAGAAAGAGCATATATAGACAGAAATAGGACACAAAAAGGAGCACAATATAATGGTGTAATATAGTAAAAAAGTTGGAGTCAATGGGTGATAAAGGAAAGTACTGGGAGGAAGGGAAAGGAGAGGGAGAAGAAGCTAAGAAATTTCTCATGAGTCAAAAAAAAGCTTTTTCAATAGAGTGGAAAGGGGGAAGGCAAGGGGGAATGAGTGAGCCTCCATTCTCATCAGAAATGGCTCAGAGAGGAAATGATATACACACTTAATAGGGTATATTAGAGAAAAATGAGAAGAAAGGGATGGGATAAGGGGGAATGGGAGAGGGAAGGCGAGAATAGGTGATAGAAGAGAGGGAAGATCGATCGAGGAAGATTGGATAAGGGAAGGATGAAAGGAGAGAGAGAGAAAATACAATAAATGAGAGTGGTGAGGAATAGAGTGGAGGTACAGCTAGTAAGAGCAACTGTGGGAAAATACTGAAGCAACGTCTATGGTAGATTTATGATAAAGAAAGCAACTCACCCCCTGAAGTACATTTCTCTATTTCTCTCTCTCTCTCTCTCTCTCTCTCTCTCTCTCTCTCTCTCTCTCTCTCTCTCTCACACACACACACACACACACACACACACACACACACACATACACACACACAGACATACACACACACAGACAGACACAGAGTATTCTTGAGGTTTCTCTTCTTGGGCGAGTTATGTTTACTCTCATAACAAAATTATTGAAATAATAGTAGTAATAAATTAAAACTCAAAAAACAAAATACATTTGATATTATGACAAATAAATGATCATATATAGAATGATATCCACTTACAAGTGGAATTTGTAGTTTGATAGTTATCATCTTTCCTTTTCATTTTCTTATCTTTCTAGGACTGTTCTAATGCAAGAAGATTCAGGTATAATGATATAATGACTGAGATATAAATGATTTAGATATGCTGAAACATATATAAGAGGTTCTTCATTTCCCTTTAACTTTTCATGCTTGGTGATCTTATCAAATCCCATTTGTTAAATTTTCAAGTCTATACTCATGATTCTCAGATCAACATATTCAAACTTTAGCTCTCTCCTGTATATCAGATCCAAATCATTGAAGGACTGGTGGCATTCCCAACTGGTTTTCCTATAGAAATCTTAAATACCAGCAAGAAAATCATTCTTAAAATTAATACACAAGTCTTCCAAGCATCTTTATTTTCCTAACCATTCATACTCATAACCCCTGAAACATTCTATACTCTTTCTTCTTCCTTACTAGTTTGCATTATCCAATCAGTACAGTAAAAAACTGAGTTTTTTTATTCTACTTCTGTAAAATCATATTGATCTCCTTCTCTTTTTATTGATATTGGCCACTCTACATGCTATCTTGCTTCGATTATTGCAATAACCTCCTAATTAGTTTCTCTATCTCATATTTTTTCTTTCTCTCTAAGACACACTCCATACAACTGCCAACTTATTATTCCTAAAGCTCAGATCTTATTATATGACTCCCCTTTTGAGGAAACTCCCAATAGCTGCCTGTTGTTTCCAAGAAGAAATGCAAATTTCCATGCTTAGAACTGAAAGTGTTTCAGTATGAGTCTGGTCTAGTTTATCAGACTTACTTACATTATTCCCTTTTACTCATTCTACCTTACCTTTAGTCAAATTGTCCTTCTTTCTTTTGCTCTTATCTTCCCTTTCTATAATCTCTTTAAAACCCCCAACCATCCATGTTTGATATCCAGGAAAACAACCCTCCTCAAGTTCAAGGATACTCTATAGGTCTACATACTTAAAACTACACAAACTCCCATTGGTACATTGGTATAATTACCTGTAACAGCTGGTCAATAAATTAAATAACTCAAAGTAAAGATATTATCTGAGATGAAACCATAAGAAAATTAGCAAAACATTACTCCATAATATTCTAAAGGAGGTTTGATCTCCTGCCACTATACACAACACCAGTGGAAAGAATAGTTATACCTTTTGAATACATTTGCAAATAGTCACAAATTTAGGAGAACACATACATTAGCACTTCAGGGCCATTTTCTCTTTGTAGCATCCCGTTGGGTAGCATTTCTGCTGAAAGTTAATCAGCTGGTTGGGCTCCTTCCTCTTAAAAGTAAAATTCTGGGCTTCCCAAGGCTATCTCTTGAAATGTTTCTATTCTATGTTGTCAAGGTTCGCATTACTCAGAAATACCCCAACAATTTTCTGATGGGTTTGAAAATATGTTTCATTTTATTTATAACTAATCTTTTTCCAGCAAATGACTAGGTGTCCTCTAATACTATCAAGAATTTAATAAAACCTCAAGGGGGAGTTACAAAGTGATAACCCTTCATTGTTTGATTTTAGAATATTATCTTTTTCTAGGTTATTTAACTTTTATAATCTGTGGTTTTATCAATTGGACTTTGAGAAAGGGAGATAAATTGATCATAATTACTTTAATCAATCTCTTCCAACTACATAACATTCCATATTCCAGTTTTATTCCTTTCTACAAAAGACCCTTTTTGATTGTCAGGTTATTTCTCTTCACTTCTGCCATTTGAAACCACAGTTTCCCTCTAAGACTCAGTTGAGATTCCTCTCATATTTAAAATGGACCAACATAGTAAACATTCTCCAAAACCATAGACTTTAATTCAAGAAGAGAGACAAATTTTAACCTTATCAAATGACATAGAACAAAGACAAGAATTTACTATACATTTATGTTTATGGATCTATGACCAGATGTAGAGTGGCTATGGTGGTCAAAGTCATTTTTTAAATAGAAAGGAAAGGGTAGCTAGGCTACAAATAAAATTATTCTGAGACTTGAACTGCACACAATCATTTAGAAAGCATTTATTAATTATTCTGGAAATACAATTAAAAGTCTCCCCTGAATTCCTTCTTTCATATTCTAATATGGGAGACATTAGGCAAACAACTATTTATATACAAGCTACACACACACATACACATGTGTTTACATACGTGCATGTATATGTAAATTGGAATTAACTTGGAGGGAAGGCACTAGCAATGGGAGAGAAGAATTGGGAAAGGCCTCTTATAAAAAGTTGGTTTTGAGCTGAGACATGAAAACAACATCAACAACAACCAAAAAAACAGGTAAGCCAGGAAATGAAGATGAAGGAGAGCACCCTGAGTATGAAATGCAGCCTATGTAAAAGAACAGAGTTGATAGAAGAGCAGTATTGTTGATACATACAAAATGTGAAAACAAGTAAGAAAATCACAAAGAAGCCAAAAGGCAGTGAATTGTAAAAGTCAAAGAATTTTACATTTGTTCTTAAAGACAATAGGAAACTATTGGAATTTATTAAGTCAGAACATGCAAATCTACACTATAGGAAGATCAATTTGGCAGCTGAATGGAGGATGGACTAAAGTGGGAAGAGAACTGATAAAAGAGACAAACCAGCAGGCTACTGAAAGAGTCAATTCATAAGATAGTAAGAACTTGCATCAGTGATGAGGTTTTGTAAATGGAAGAAGGGTGACACCTAGGTTTTGAGCCTTGAAGATTGGAAGGATGCCATTTAACAGTGGTGGAGAAGTTTGGAAGATGAGAGAATGTGAGGGGGGAAATAATGAGTTGTTTTGTACATGTTGAGTTTAACATGTGGACAATCGAAGAGGATGCTTGCTATTAAAAATACAAACATTTTGAGGATACAGAAAAAAGGGTGAAGTGATCCAGTTCCAAGCTGTATCTATTTTTTGTTTTCATAATAAAACAAATATTAAGGCTATAATATTTACATTTCTTGGTCTCATATTTCCTCTTTTTAGGAGGGGAAAGAATTGAGTAAACTAAACCAAATTGAAGATTTTTTATGTAGAAATAGTTCATTTAGGCTTGAAGAATTGGCTAAGTATATAACTTTAGCAGATACTGGTTAAGATTTAAATTTGAATCACATAGATAGGTCCTCATGAATCTTATATCAAAATCTTTTTTCATTCAGAAAGCCCACCTGAGGATTCAGCTCTGTTTCTGTGTGTGTGTGTGTGTGTGTGTGTGTGTGTGTGTGTGTGTTTGATATGGGGAGAGTTAGCTGCTAGTAAAATTGTTAAAAATAATGTGCTATCTATGTGTTCAAGCAAATTAAGGATGAAGATCAGGGACACAAAGTATTAAAGATAGGAAAAACTTTGAATTTCATCTTCATGTATAGAGCTTAGTCATATTGGAAGCCACCAAATCAGTAGCAAATCCATCACCTTCAGTAGTTGCCCAATTTCTATAGAGAACTATTTCTGAATAGTTCCTAAACTATTTCTGAAATTCCTAGAAGTGGATCAGTAAAGGCATCACGTTAATGGCATGTTAATAGAGAGCATTAAAATGACAGTTGTTATGTTTTAAGATCTTGAATATAGTTGACTGATATAATGTCACTATGCTACCATATATTTTATATAGTTAGAGTTATATAACTTTACTTATGCCAATTTAAGACTGTAAATACTAAGAGGACAGAATGAACTTTTTGAACTTTGTATTGTTCCTTAATAAATCCTTAGTAAATGACTGAATTGTTTTTAAAAGGACTTAGTTTCATTGCCAATACACTCATAGGAACTTTATTGATTCCCTCTCTATATTATGACATTGGACAGGACAAGAACATATACTTTATTATCTCCCCAAAGAGGGCACAAGAGTGTTCCTAAATCCTATGTTCATCCACTGCTTCTTTTAGCTGAAGCAGCGGCAGAGTGGCAATTTCTTCTTCTATCTCCTTATCATTTTATTCAATTCAACCAATATTTATTAGGTTCATGTTAGGCTCAAAGGGATGTGCTAGTTTCTTGGGATACAAAAGGAAAAACAAACAAACAAACAACCAAAAAACATTTTCCCCCAAAAAGCTCACATTATTTTAGAGAGTTGTAACTAATATATAAAAAGTCAGTAAAAATATACACATAAAGTCATATATGATAACTGAGGAGGGAGCAGGACTAGCTATGAAAGATCAGGAAAATCATGTTGAAGAAGGTAGTGCTTGAATAACTACTGGAAAAAAAGAAAGGATTCTATGACCTCCTGATATGGAACATGACTTGGGTAAAGTCCTAGAAGCAAGAGGTGAAACATTTTCAGTGGAAAACATTTAGCAGACCATTTTAACAAGAAATGGAGAGCGGGAAACTAAGAGGGGATATAAATTAAAGTTGTGCAGCTTCATTGTGGAGGATTAAACTCTCAGTTGAGGACTTAGTATTTTCCTTTAGATGTAATAGCTTCTTAAAAGATCAGGTCTAAGCCATACTTCCCTGGCTCTCCTCCAGAAAAGAAAGGATGAACTCATAATATTCTGCATCAATCTATGGTATTTCTCCAAAGTCTTCTTTCTCTCTTGGATTCCCCAAATCTTTCTTCTCCCATCTTTCTTCTCCAGCTTTTATTTATTTTCTACAAATACCTACAAATTATCAACTCAATTCACTACTATTTAGGTTCCATGCAGATATGTTTCTTTCTCCCAAAGGAGAGAACAAATATCCAGTACATTAATGAAGAGCAAATACTTTGTTGACATTTAATTACTATTTTATTTTTCTTATTTTTCTATAAAGAGTTCTATAATTCAGCAACCAAACAGTCAAAACTCAAGGTATCATTATGTAGCATAGAAAATCTGCAAAAGGTGTGTATAATTAATTCCTACATAACTAAAACTTGTGTGTGTATGCATATAAGTTGTGTATGATAACTAACAAAATCCCACTAAACTCAATAAAAATGACTCAAATGCCTTTAAGGAGAACTTTTATAGCTCTAATTCCAGCCCTTTAGAAAACAAAATTGGATATTCATCCCTAATATGTCCCGTTCATAATGTTTGCCATTTAGAGATCTCTTTTGCAAACAGTGTGATTCTCATGCATCTGAGCTACTTAAAATAGATATGAGAAAGAATTAGGACTTGGATTAAACATCCTGCTTTTTTTTTATTGTGTTTTGTTGTTGGGTCCTGTTAAGTAGTTGCCATGTTTCTCTGTAGGTGTCAATGTAGTTCTGATTACTAACACCATTCTTGTTACAAGAATTATAGTCCTGTGGGATCCAAAATAACACCCTGTTTTCAATTTCTCTGAGCTTTCTGGGGAAACATGGTCAATCTTTGATCTAAAATTTTTTAGATCTCAAGCCAGGACACTATTGCATTTCTCCCCCCAATAAGACTGGAACTTGAAAATTTTCCCTATTTGGAATAAGTTTACTTCTAAAATTCCTACCCACAAAAATAAAAAGCAGAAGTTAATAAGACAAATGCAACCCAATAAATGCATTCAGTGGAATCTATTATGTTTGCATCCTATTTCTAATGTTGTTTACATAGTACACATATCTATTTAATCCTGGAGCATCTGCTGACTTGAAGGAAAGTATTAAGGAAGAACTCTATATCTTATGCTTTTTTCCAAATCCCCAAAGGAGATGTTCTCAGGAATTTGAACAAAACACTGAAATAAATACTGCAGTGAATGAATGAATGGTTTGGAATGAATAAGGCACTTTAGTACATACAAATATGTTTCCCATATTACATCTCTTCTTCCTTTTCAACTTCCTTTTCAACTCATATAGCATTCCAGTAATAATAAACATCTTTCAATTTGCACATGTGTTACAGGTTTAAGCCTATTTGTTCAACCATTTTTTATAAATACAAGTAAATCTAGAATGCTGCACAAAGTGGCTTAGTCCCTCCAAAGAATGCCATTTCCATTTTGGAAAAAAAAAAAACTTTTAAGATATCTTTGTACCTTAAAAGGCATCTACAAAACTGTAGAAAACAGAACAAGTCTATAATAGGAAGGCAGCAGAGGTATGAATTAAGTGAATAAGTTTTGAGAGGAATAGCTACTATAAGTGAAGCAAACTTTACATATTAAAATGGGAAATATAATTTTTACCCCCCCCCCAGAGCCTGTAGTCAAAAAAATTTTATAACACAAATACAATTGGCAAATTGGGGAAGGCTATGAACCACTGCTCACACACACACACATATATATATATATATATATATATATATATATATAATTGATACTACATGTTTACAAACATACATACATATATATATATATATATATATATATATATGAAAGACATGGTAAAATTCAGTTAGGAGTTAATAAAAATAAATGTGCAACTTTTTTCCTATCCAAGTTCTCAGGTCCTTTTAAATGTATTCACAAATCACCTAAAGTTCTGAGGATATCAAATTATGAACCTTTTTATAGGAATTTTTTTAATGTCACTAGAGCAAATAAAATGGTACTTTTTACAAGCTGCAAATAATCCTAACCCTTTAACTGACAAAGATTTGAAAAGACATAGACTTGAGTCATTATTGTGATAGAGCTAATACTTCATCCTAATCATTTTTCATCACCTTTTATGTACATGGTATGTTCATACATTTTTTGGTACTAAAGAATTTTAATCAAGAAATTAAGGGGACAGCTAGGTGGCGCAGTGTACAGAGCACTGGCACTGGAGTCAGGAGGGCCTGAGTTCAAATCCACCTTCAGGCACTTAATAATAGCCTAGCTGTGTGACCTTGGACAAGTCACTTAATCCCATTGCTTTAAATAAATAAAATTTTTAAAAAAGAAAACAAGAATTTTTTCTTACCAGGTAGGTTGAAAATTAGGAGCTACTATTTCATCAAATACTTTATCAGCACCATGTGCACAGACAAATAAATTTAGGAAAAAATTCAAGATATTCTCCAGTTGAAAATACAATTTTGAAATATTTGCTATATAATTTCTGATTAAAACCTCATTTATCTACATTCTGACATTTTCTTGACACTATGATGTCATTTTATTTTTATGTAAATAAAAATATTTTAATCAGTTTGGTAGCAAAATTAGTGTCTTAAGCATGATTAGGACTTTGAATAAACAATATAGGGCAGCTAAGTGCACAGTGGATAGAGCACTGGCCCCAGAGTCAGGAGGATCTGAGTTCAAATCTGCCTCATATACACAATACCTATGGAGTTGTGTGACCTTGGGCAAGTAACTTACCTCCATTTCCTTTGCCAATAAATAAAAAAAGAAAGAAAAAGAAAAAACAATGCAAAATACTAGTACCAGAAACCTAGTTTTGAATGACTTTGCATCCCAAGTGCCTTCCATATACATAGCAAGAATCAAAAGTAGGCAGGCAAGCAGGCAGGAAGGAAGGTAGGTAGGAAAAATGAATAAATGAAAGCAAAGGAGGAATACAAAAATATTGAAAGACAGGGAGAGCAGTACAGAAAATGAAAAGAAATATATTCATATATATGTATAGAAGAAGTAAAGAAGATTGAAAAATTATTGAATTTGATTATTTGTACCATAACATGTCTAATTTGTTTGCCTCTAGTATACTGGTATGGATTTTTGTAAATCATTTAAATATTAAGATTTACTAAATTTAAAAGGGGCTAATTTTCTTCATGCTTCATGAAATTTATCCATTTTCAACATGAAGATAAAAGTCTATTTTTTCCAAAAGAATAGCTGAGAATTTGGTGATGTTTTACTGTGAAATTCCTTTAATAAACATTTTTATCAAACAAAAGATAAGTCAAAGTCTGTAACTCCATAGCGTCTGAATAATTTCAATTTTTTTTAAATAGCACTTACATTACATTGAAATCTTACATAATATCCACAAGAATATCCTTAGAGGTAATAATTTTTGCTGTTGTGAAAATAGGTGTTTGTGAACCTATATTCAGTCTAATAAATATTTATTGATATTCTTATTCTAATCAAATCACTGAAATGGAGGGACAAGAAGATCTAAAAAGCAGGGACATGATCCTGGGAAATTCATACTATTTGGATTTCTGAGTAAATTCTTGAATCTGAAAAAAAATCTAGGAACTAAAGATAACTCATGGGTTCCATTATATTTCAGAATTAATTTCTATATATTTCTGTTTTTTATAATTTCTATATAATTCTCTACCCCCTTTTTGAAGTCATATGAAAGTTAACGTACATGTTAATCAACTCTGGTACATTTTCAATCACTTATAAAATATTATGGGATTATAGATTTAGAATTGCAACAGGTCACCTACTTCAGTCTCCTAATTTTGCAGGTAAGAAAACTGAGTATCCAATGAGGATCGTTTAGTGATTTATACAAATATTAACATTTCACAATTACCTTCATGTTAAATATTACTCAAAAATTTTAATTAAAATAATACAAAATAAACATTTTTCTGAACACACTTTTGACATCATAAAATCATTCAAGTAACATTTGTCTGAAAATCTGTAAATATTTGTTACAACAGTGCCTTCCCAATGTCAAAATTTTCATAACTTCAATATAAAATTCAGTCATCATCTTAAAAAAATTCAACTATATAACATGGAATAAATGGTTGACTGAATTTCTCCTTTTTACTTTTTTTAAATCAGATTTGTGGCATTATGTACACATATACAGAAGGTAGAGAAAATTAGGACTTATATAGATCCAAATAGATTATTTTACCTGAATTACTTTTAAAATTTCAAAATAGAAATCTAAGATAATGCCTATGATAACAGGTTATCAAATCAATAAAGAACACATTAACTGATTTTTCAGAGCATATCAGTTCCCTATTACATCATGATTAACAAAAGTAATTTTTAAATAAAAAGGTACTAAAAGAAAAAATATAATTGATAAATAAAATAAAAGAGGGGAAACAACCCAAAATTGCCCCAGAATTAATCATACCTTCCTTTCAATTGCAGAAATTTTAAACAGCAAGTTTTTTGTGTCTTCTTTGACTCACATGCTTGATAAATGTACACATATATATGTGTTAAAAGTTGTTGTACTGTGTTAAAGTACATTAAGTATATTAAAGAAACATGACAAAATAACAGACTTATCAAATATCACATTTGCAAAGAACTTCAAAAATGAAAAGTTCTAATTGATAACTAAGAAGGAATCTCCACATTACCAGTTTTTTCTCTGATGAATTCAACTATACTCAGATGTCTCTAATCATTAAAAGGATTCATTTTACTCTATAAGCTTTAACATTCCAGATTATTTTTTCATTTCACAAACTCCTAGAAAAAGCTATAAAAACTTATAACCTCTACCTCATTTGCTCTCATTTACTGGAAAACTAGCTCTACAACTCATCACTCATCACTCATTCTGTCCAAAGTTACTAATGATACCTTAATTGAAAAAATCCAATAGTTTTTTCTTAATGCTCATTCTTCTTGGTTTATGTAGCATTTGACAACTATCTTATGGTTTTACTTGACTGTCAGATTTGTTTGTTTGTTTGCTTTAACTGAGACTACATTCTCTTGGTTTTCTGTCTTCTAAACTTCCATTAATAAAACATTACCTATGTCTCTCTCCCTAACTGTGATCATTTACCAATGCTTTGTTTTGGACTTTCTTTTCCTTTTCTTTCTCTATAAACTCTTTTCTCTACTTTTTTATTTATTCTATATAATTTCTCTCTCTCTCTCTCTCTCTCTCTCTCTCTCTCTCTCTCTCTCTCTCTCTCTTTGTCTGCCTCTCTCCTTTCCTTCCTCTCACTCTCTTTTACTTTTTTCTCTTTCCTTTTCTCTCATCACTCCTCTCATTATCTGCCAGAAATTGATTTATTAATCTATCCAAAAACCTCCTATATTTATATATCCATCCTAATTTACTCTCCAGAGTACCTAACCCTCACCAATATATGCCTATTTATATTTTGAACCAGATATGTATCAAATAGAACTCATTATTTTTTCAGTACCTCTTCCAAACTTCCCTAATATTGTCAAAGTCAACAATTTCTTTTTAGTCATTTAAGTTCCTGTTCCTTAACTCTTTACTCTCCTTAAATCTTGTCCATAAGAAGAATACCAAAAACTCTGTCAAATGTATTGCTAAAAATATAAGTATCCATCTACAGTATGCACCTTGTTTTATAGACTAGACAAAAAAATGAAATTTTGGTATGATCACTTCATAATGAAATCATAATGGTATGCTGCAATCACTACTTCCAATTCTAGAGTTTCATTGCTTTTATAGTACTTTAAAATGTTTGTAACATGGTGATAAAGAAAAAATTACTTTTTCATGAATGAAACCTAAGGCCATAATCCAGTATCATACAAGACACTAATTAATGATTCTAGTGGGATCCATATGAAAGCTTATCACAGATATGAAAGTTCAGTGCCTTGATTAGCAAAACAGCAATGGTCGTATGATATCCAGGTTATCTTGGGTATCCCTTTAAAGGGAAGAAAATCATTATGGTGGAAGTAGACACATGTCTTTGACTTGCATTTGCATAGTCAGGGTGTGGGCTGTTTTTTTTATGAAATGATTCTTCCCTCCCATAAGGCACTCTTAACTTGACTAGATATTTATTCAAGAATTCAGTCATATTTTAGTTGTGTCCAACTCCATTACTTCATCTGGAATTTTATTGGCAAAAAAAAAAAAACAGGAGTAGTCTGTCATTTCCTTCTCCAATTTATTTTACAGATTATGAAACAGAGGAAAACAGAGTTAAGTGACTTGCCCAGGGTCACATAGCCTAAAAGTATGAGTTTTCATGAGTCCAGGTCTTTTGCTTTATACCCTGAGTCACTTAGCTACTCCCAAATACTCAGACAAAGGAGAAGGTAAAGTATACCTGAATTTTTTATATGCTCAGTATGTCATATTTTGTCTTTTCTGTGTGAAGCAGTGTGACAAAGATAAACTAGATTTAGAATCTATAAAGCCTAGCTTTGTGCAAGTCACTTCACTTACTTTGGAGTTCATTCCCTATGAAAGTAAAGGTAGGGCAGCTAGTTTGTACAGTGCATAGAGTACAGGACCTGGAGTCAAAAGGACCTGAGTTCAAATCCGGCCTCAGACACTTAATAATTACCTAGCCATGTGACCTTGGGCAAGTCACTTAACCCCATTGCCTTGCCAAAAAAAAAAAGTGATTTAAAAGATTCATTAAAAAAAGAAAAGTAAAGGTTAGATTAGAAGATTTTCAAAGTCCTGACCAAATCTAAATCCTATGATGAATTTCTGTAGACTATTTGTCAATGATAAAATAGAGAACTAAGAAATATATAAGTAGATACAAACATAGATTCTCTTTGTAAGCATGTATAAATTTCAATATGGCATACTATATAAAGGTGATAGCTGGAGATATGAGTTTGGATATGATCACTAATGGAATAAGGGTTGAGAAAAAAAGAATAGGGTCTTAGAAAATATTGGGAGTAGAGGGAGGAAGAGGAGGATGCAGAGATAGAAATAAAATGAGAAAGATGAAAGGTGAAAAGGAAAGTATCACAACACAGAATGAGAAAATTTCAAGAATTAGATAATCAGGAGCAACTAGGTGATGTGGAGGATAAAGCACCCACCCTGGGGTCAGGAGGAGAGTTCAAATTCATCCTCACACACTTAATACTTACTTATCTGTATGATCTTGGGCAGCTGGATGTGCAATGATTAACCCCATTGCCCTGCAAAAATTTAAAAAAGAATTAGATAATCAAATGTGTCAGGTATCACATAAACATTGAGTATGATGAGGTCAGAGAGAAGATCATTGAGCAAAAAAAAGAAGCATTTAGTCGAGTAGTTCAATTAGAATAAAAAAGTATTAAAAAGGGGCAGCTAGGTGGCACAGTGGATAGAGCATCAGCCCTGGATTCAGGAGTACCCAGGTTCAAATCTGCCTCTGACACTTAATAATTACCTAGTTATGTGGCCTTTGGAAAGCCACTTAACCCCATTTGCCTCACAAAAAAACATAAAAAAGAGAACTTATAATAAAAAACCATTGCATATATTAGACAAACAAAGTGAACAGTATCTATACAGGGCAGTATTTTGAATGAAAGTTTTATGTGTGTATGTGTGCATGTGTATATGTCTGTGTATGTGTGTGTGGAAAGAGACAGAGAGACAGAGACAGAGAATTTTTTTTTAAAGTAGGAAAGATCTGAACACTTGCATAACTTCTTAAAATTTACTGATTCTATTCTTAAAATGGCATTATATCAACTAATATTGAACATATAATCCTATACCCCCTGACTAAGGGTGAATTAATGAAATTCAGACAAAAGCATTGTCCTTAAAACCACTCTTTTTGGCTCATTTCATCCTCACCCAGAAGGTGCTTTGGGAATTTCAAAATACAACTCACATCTCAATCTCTACAGGTATGGTTCAAAGGCACCCATGCCAATATTCAAGATGTAATACAAATCAGGTAAAAATACAGTTTTAATTTCACTCCACAGATTAATTGCAAATGAACAAAACAAAACAAATACCAAGAACAAAGCACAAAGCACTTACAATAATATTTCTGGTGAGGCAAATTTTTCCCCAAATACCAATTCAAGTCTCCAAAATCAGAGCACCAAACTATGATTTGGACTTCATTTGGACAGGCTTGTAAAAAAAAGCAATTCCACTGTGAACTTTGATAAGTCTTACCCCAGAAGCCCATATGAGATTCTCTAACCTTACCATACTTTCTTAAAGTAAGACTATCCTGGAATGAAAATAAATTTGCAGTTTCTAAAGAAACATAATTTCCTATAGAATTTACAGGGAAAAATTAGTTCCCTGGTTAAACAATTCAATATGTATCCCAATTAATGTCATTTGAATGACATTACAATAAGTTTAAGACATTACTGTAAGATTTAATTATAATATACTAAAGTACTAAACTAAGTTATAGTAATATTATATATGTCTCTCTGTATAATAGCAATAATTCATATTTTATAGTTTAAAATACTTTCTTCATGATAACTTTTAAATTGGTAAGAAAAAGTAAAAGGAGAAACTGAAGATAACAAAGAATCCATTCTAACTTAATGAACATTTATCAAGAGCCTATAGTTAATAAAAAAGAAAAACAGTCCTTGCTTTCAAGATGCTTGTAATCTTACATGTACAAAAGGAAAAGGTGAAGGAATATCAGGGGATATCCAGCACAAGAACATCATGTTCCCTGGAGTTGAAACTAGGCAAAGCAGCAGATGTAGAGTGAGCCCAGAGGTCCAGTCCCTACCCTCTCTAAAGAAAGACATTGGGAGGAGTTTGTTATTTCATCCTAAACCCCTCCAATTGGAGGGCAAAGGAAACTAAAGGAAGTGCTGTCAATAAAGGTTGAGTTAGCAGCAGGATAATGAAATTAGAGTGGATGAACTTAATATGGAAAGATGGAATTGAAATCAGATAAACAGCAATTGAAAAATGACACAACAACCATAATCACAACAGCATGGGGCAGCATATGGTGCAATGAATAGAGTATCAGGTACCAAGTAAGAAAGACTTTTCTTTGTCAATTCAAATATGACTTAAGAATGTGGGTGACCCTGACCAAGTCACTTAATGCTATAGTTTTGTCTGTTAAATGATCTAAAGAATGAAATGGAAAATCAGTCCAGTAGCTTTGCAAAGAAAATTCTAAATTGGTTCAAAAAACATACTGAACAATAGCAAAAGTGCAGCAGATGCAAGAGGATATCAAGTATCCAGGTTGACAGTAATATAGTGAATGCATTATCCTTAAAAAAAAAAAAAAGAATGTCTTCATATGATACCAAGTATAATTAAATGACAGAGTAGAATATTGGCAAAGTGGATATAATACTGACCTTGGTGGGAGGAGGACAGGAGTTTCCAATCCAACCTCAGACACTTAACATTTATTAGCTGTGTAACCTTGGGCAAGTCCCTTAATCCTGACTGCCTCACATCCAGGGCCATCTCTAGGCATCCTGATTCATATCTAGCCACTGAACCTAGTTAATTCTGGAGGAGAAAGTGAGTCTGATGTATTTAGCACAGCTTCCCCTCACTCAAATCCAATCCATGTGCTTGTCAATGGCATCACCTCCCTGATGTCACAGTATTCTTCAAGCATAAAGGACAGATATGGAATATATTGTGAGGTGAAAACCAATATGCTGGAGGTAGTTCATGGTGAATCACTGCAAACTTCTTAAAACTCAAGTAATGGTCATCTGCTAGGATCAAAATTATAGAGGGTGCCAAGAAAATGGAAGTCCATAATATCTGTTTTTAAGAATATGATTCAAAATAATGCTTCAAATCATTACATATTAGAAACATGCAAATTAAACCATCTATGGCATTTTAGCTCAAACCCATCAGACTGACTAAAATGACAAAATGAAAAAATAATCTGTTGGAGAAGTTGTGGGAGGACTGGGACATTAATGCATTGTTGATGGCATTATGAATTAATCCAACCATTCTAGAGAGCTCTATGGAATTATGCCCAATGAGCAATGAAACCAATCATATCTTTGACTCAGCAATTCCAATTCTAGATTTATATGCTTAAAAACATCATAAAATTTGGGAGAAGTGTCATGTTCCAAAATATTTGTAGCAGTTCTTTTCGTAGTACAAAGAATGGGAGGGAATGCCTATCAGTTGGGGAATGGGTAAACAAGTTATGATATATGAATGTTATGGAATAATATTATTCTATAAGAAACCAGACATGTTTGGACTGAACATGGAATGAATTACAAGAACTGATGCAGAACAAAAGGAGCAGAACCAAAATAACGTTGTACACATTTAACAAGAACTTTGTGAGTCGATCAACCTTGATGGATACAGTGCATCTCAGCAGTTCAGAGAGTTAGGACAATACCAGGAGACTGGCTTTGGATAATGCTATCCTATCCAGAAGAAGAAAAGCAAAACCAAAAACTCCTATAGCATCTGAATGAACATTACATTCGCTTTTTTAAAGAAATATTTTAATGATTTTGAGTTTTACAGCTTTTCCCCCATTCTTGCTTCCCCACCCCAGAAGGCATTCAGTTAGTCTTTTCATTGGTTTCATGTTATACATTGATCTCAGCTGAATGTGATGACAGATAAAGCATATCCTTAAGGAAGAAAAATAAAGTATGAGATAGTAAAATTACATAATGAGATAACAGTTTTGTTTTTCCAATTTGAAGATAATAGTCCTTGGTCTCTGTTCAAAGCCCATAATTCTTTCTCTAGATACAGATGGTATTCCCCATTGTAGATAGCCCCAAATTGTCCCTGGTTGTTGCACTGATGGAATGAGCAAGTCCATCAAGGTTAATCATCACCCCATCTTGCTGTTAAGGTGTACAGTGGTTTTCCGGTTCTGCTCATCTCACTCAGCATCAGTTCATACAAATCTTTCCAGACTTCCCTGAATTCCTATCCCTCCTGGTTTCTAATAGAACAATAGTGTTCTATCACATACATATACCACAGTTTATTAATTTTTTGCTACCACAAACAGGTCTGCTATATAAATATTTCTGTACAAGTGATGTTTTTAACCCTTTTTCATAAACTCTTCAGGGTATAGACCCAGTAGTGCTATTGTTGGGTTAAAGGGTATGCGCATTTTTGTTGCTCTTTGGGCATAATTCCAAATTGCTCTCCAGAAAGGTTGGATGAGTTCACAGCACCACCAACAATGTATTAGTGCTCCAGATTTCCCAAATCCCTTCCAAAAGCTGATCATTGTCCATTCTGGTCATATTGGCCAGTCTGAGAGGTGCTATCTCAGGAATGCCTTAATTTGCATTTCCTAAATAAGCAATGATTTAGCACAATTTTTCATATGACTATGGATCCCTTTGATTTCCTCAGATGTAAATTGCCTTTGTATATTCTTTGACCATTTGTCAATTGGGGAATGGCTTGTTCTTTTGAAAATTTGACTCAGTTCTCTGTATATTTTAGAAATAAGTCCTTTGTCAGAAATACTAGTTGCAAAAATTGTTTCACAATTTACTATATTTCTTTAGATCTTGATTACAGTGGTTTTGTCTGTGCTTTTTAATGTAATGTAATCAAAATTATCTAGATTGCTTGGAATGATGTTCTTATCTCTTCCTTGATCATAAACTGGTTCACTTTACATAGATCTGACAGGTAAATTATTCCATGATCTTCTAGTTTGCCTATAATATTGTTTTTTTAGGTCTAAATCCTGTATCCATTTCCATCTTATCTTGCTATAGAATGTGAGGTGTTGGTCTAATCTAAGTTTCTTCCATACTAACTTCCAATTTTCCCAACAGTTTTTGTCAAGGAGAGAGTTTTTATCCCAGTAGCTGGACTCACTGGGTTTATCAAACAGTAGATTACTATAATCATTTCCTCTTATCACACCTATTCTTTTCCATTGATCCATGATTCTATTTCTTAGCCAATAATGTTTTATAATATAATTTTAGATCTGGTAAGGTTAAACTACCTCCTTTTGCACTTTTTGTCATTGAATCCCTGGGAACTCTTGACTTTTTATTTCTCCAAGTAAGTTTACTTACAACTTTTTCTAGCTCATTAAAGTAATTTTTTGGAATTTTTATTGGTAGTGCACTAAACATGTAGTTTAGTTTTGGTAGAATTGTCATTTTTATTATATGTGCTCGACCTGTCCATGAACAGTTGAAGTCTGCCCAGGTATTTAAATCTGATTTTATTTGTGTGAGTAGAGTTTTGTAATTATTTTCAAAAAGTTTAAGAGTCTGCCTTGGCAGGTAGACTCCCAGGTATTTTATTTTGTTGGAGGTTACTTTGAATGGAATTTCTCTTTCTAACTCTTTCTGCTGTACCTTGCTGGCCATAAATGGAAATGTTGAGGATTTGTGAGGCATTACTTTATATCCTCCTACTTTACTAAAGTTGCTTATTATTTCTAGTTTTGGGGATTCTCTAGGTATACCATCATGTCATCTGCAAAGAGTGAGAGTTTTGTCTCCTCCTTCCCTATTCTAATTATTTCAATTTCTTTGTTTTCTCTTATTGCTGAAGCTAACATTTCTATTTTATTATTATTTTTTAGTTATTGCAAGGCCATGGGGTTAAGTAGCTTCCCCAAGGCCACAGGGCTAGGTAATTATTAAGTGTCTGAGGCTGGATTTGAACTCAGGTACTCCTGACTCCAAGGCCAGTGCTCTATCCACTGCGCCACCTAGCTGCCCTGAAGCTAACATTTCTAATACAATATTGAATAGTGGTGGTGATAATGGGCATCCTTGTTTCAACCCTGATCTTATTGGGAATTCCTCAAACCTATCCCCATTGCATATAATGCTTGTTGATGGTTTCAGATAGATACTGCTTACTAGTCTAAGGAACAAAACATTTATTCCTACACTCTCTAGAGTTTTTATATGGAATGGGTGCTGTATTTGTCAAAAGTTTTTTCAGCATCTATTGATATGATCATATGATTTCTGACAGGTATGGTATTAATGTAATTAAATATACTAAGTTTGTCTAATATTGAACCAATGTTGCATTCCTGGGATAAATCCTACTTGATCATAAGGTAGTATGAGAGTGATAATGAGTTGTAATTGTTTTACTAAGATTTTATTTAAGATTTTTGCATCTATATACATCAGGGAGATAGGTCTATCATTTTCTTTCTCTGTTTTTAACTCTTCCTGTTTTAGGTATCAGCACCATATTAGTGTCATAGAAAGAGTTAGGCAGAGTTCTATCTTCACCTATTTTCCCAAAGAGTTTACATAGAATTAGAAATTGGAACCAAATATTCCTTAAATGTTTGATAGAATTCACTTGTGAATCCATCTTGTCCTGGAGATTTTTTATTAGGGAGTTTAATAATGGCTTGTTGAATTCCTTTTTCTGAGATAGGATTATTTAGGTTTTTAATTTCCTCTTCATTTAAGATGGGAAATTTATATTTTTTTTGAAAATATTAATCAGTTTCACTTAGATTGTCAAATTTATTGGTATATATTTGGGCAAAATAATTCTGAATTATTACTTTAATTTCCTCATCATTGATGGTGAGTTCACCTCTTTTTCTTTTATGATACTAGCAATTTGATTTTCTTCTTTCTTTTTTTTAAACAAATTGACCAGAGGTTTATCAATTTTATTGGTTTTTTCATAAAACCAGTTCTTGGGTTTAATTTATTAGTTCAATAATTTTCTTGATTTCAATTTTATTAATTTCTCCTTTAAATTTTAGAATTTCTAATTTGGTATTTAATTGGGGATTTTTAATTTGACCTTTCCCTAATTTTTAGTTGCATATTTAATTCATTGATTTCTTCTTTTTCCAGTTTATCCATGTAAACATTTAAAGGTATAATATATACTCTTACACTTGCCTTGCATGTATCCCATAGGTTTTGTTATGTTGTTTCATTATTGTCATTATCTAGGATGAAATAATTAATTCTTTCTATAATTTTTTGCTTGATCCACTCCTTCCTTAAAATGAGGCTATTTAGTTTCCAATTATTTCTGGCTCTATATCTCCCTGGCCCAGCATTATGATCTCAGAAATATATATTCATTATTTCTGCCTTTCTGCAATTGATCATGAGGTTTTTATGTCCTAGTACATGGTCAATTTTTGTGTGAATGCCATGAACTGCAGAAAAATGTATATTCCTTTCTATCCCCATTCAATTTCCTCCATAGGTATATCATATCTAGGTTTTTTTAACAATCTATTTACCTCCTTAACACTCTTCTTGTTTATTTTATGATGCAATTTATCTAAATCTGAGAGCATAATGTTGAGGTCTCCCACTAGTAGAGTTTTGCTGTCTATATCTTCCTGTAGCTCTAGCAACTTCTCCTCTAAGAATTTGGAGGCTGCATATTGGGTGCATACATATTTAGTATTGAAATTACTTTATTGTCTATAGTACTGTTTAAGAGTATATCATTTCCTTCCTTATCTCATTTAAAGCTATCTATTTTTGCAGCTGCATTGTCTGAGATAAGGATTGCTACCCCCTGCTTTTTTTTAATCTACTCTGTTGTGCATTTACATTTTAAGGGAGATTTCATCCCATTCACATTCAAAGTTATAATTGCTAACTCTTTATTGCCCTCTATGCTATCTTTCTTCTGTTTGTATTTTTCCCTTTATCCATATTCCTCAGTGTTTTGTTTCTGAATACCACCACCTTCAGTGTGTTTGCCCTCTTATATCAACACCCTCCCCTTTCTTCCCCATCTTCCCCCCCTCCCTGTCCCCCTTCCCCTTTTCCTTTTTTAATACTTGAAAGATACAATAAGTTACTCAACTGTGTGTCTAAGCTACCTTTAAGGCAAGTCTGATGAGATGAAGATTCAGGTGATTCTCACTGCCTCCCTTCTTCCCCTCAATTACAATAGATCTTTTGTACTTCATGATAAAATGAGATTTACCCCATTCAGTCTCCCTCTAACCTTCCTTCTCCTTACTTCCTCCTTTTTAAGGAGGTATTATTGTAAATCATTCTACCTGAGTCATGGAAAAGATATGAGTGTCTATCACTTCTGGCTATGTATATTTTCTCTAATAGAGTTACAATTCTCAAGAGTTATGAGACTCTTTGTCCGTATATAACCAGTTTCATCTTATTGGATAGCAGGTTATTTTTTAACCTTATCATTTGTCTCTTGAGTCTCCTTTTTGATATCCACATTTTCTCTGTCACTCTGATCTTTTCATCATGAAATCTTGGAAATCTCCCATTTCATTAAATGTCCATCTTTTTCCCTGGAAAAGAATGCTCAACTTTGCTGGGTAGTGGATTCGTGGCTGCATTCCAAGCTCCTTTGTTCTTCAGAATATTTTATTCCAGCCTTTGATCCCTTACTTTTGACACATCAAGGTCCTGTGTAATCCTTACTGTGACTCCTTGGTATTTAATTTTTTTTTCTTTCTGGCTGCTTGAAGGATTTTTTTTATCTGATAGCTCAAGAATTTGGTCACAACATTCCTTGGAGTTCTCATTTTAGGATCCCTTTCTGGAGAGGATTGATGTATTCTTTCAATAACTATTTTGCCCTCTGGTTCAATGATATCAGGGCAATTTTCCATCCCTAAATCCTGTAATATTAAGTCCAGTCTTTTTTTCTCTTCAATGTTTTCAGGAAAGCTGATAATTCTGAGGTTCTCTCCCACTTAATCTGTTCTCGAGATTAGTGGTTTTGCTGATGCAGTATTTTACCTTTTTTTTGATATTTTGGGTTTGTTTAACACAATCTTCTTGTCTCATACAGTCATTAGTTTCCACAGATTCCATTCCTTTTTTGTTGGTTTTTTTTTAGGTTTTTGCAAGGCAAATGGGGTTAAGTGACTTGCCCAAGGCCACACAGCTAGGCAATTACTAAGTGTCAGAGACCAGATTTGAACCTAGGTACTGCTGACTCCAGGGCTGGTGCTTTATCCACTGCACCACCTAGCCGCCACCCCCATTTGTTTTTTTAAGAGAAGATTGTTCTTCATTTATCTTTTGCAACTCCTTTTCCAGTTGGTCAATTCTATTTTTGAAGTACTTTTCTGTTTGCCCAAGTGTAATTTTGAGAGAATCATTTTCTTTTTGCATTTGCCCAATTGAAGATCTCAGAGTTATTCTCATTTTGCATTTGTCCAATTGGATTTTCCAGGGATTTGTTTTCTTGTTGCAAGGTGTTAATTTTCTGTAGAAAGGTGTTAATTTTCTCTTGAATTTCTTTTCCCAATTTTTCCAATTAATTCTTAAACTCCTTCCTGATTTCTTCAAGGAAGTCTTTCTGGTCTTGAGACCAATTCATATTCTCAGCAGTGCTTGATCTCTCTGGGTTAGAATCTATTTCTTTCAAGTATTTCTCCATGAGCTCCCTTTTTCTCTGCCCTTTTTTTCATCTTTCTAGGATCTTGTGTTGGGGATGGGGGGAGCTGACTCTCAGAGGTTTGGTTTTGAAGATCCTAAAGGCTTTTGTCACTTGGCTTAGTAATTCCAAGGACCAGCCAGTAGGGGGCACTGATTTCTTTCTCTGGAGTGTTTGAGGTCTTCAGCAGGAGGGTCTGAGTTCACCTTGAACACTGGGCTAAGCTGGGCCCTGGGGGAGGGAGCTAATCTCTTTCTGTTGAGTGAACACTCTTGCCCTGAGGGGATGGGGGTGGGGGTTGTTTATTTTTTGTTCCTGGCAAAAGGCTCTGCTGAAAGTATGGAGCTCAAGTCTCTGGTCCAGCTGGTTGTTCTCCAGGTGTGCTCTGAGACTCTGTGCTGGAACTCACCCTCCCATAGCTCCTTCCCACCCACCCCCGCCCCCACCCAAAGACTCCACAGCTAAAGCTAGATTCTCCCATTAGCCACTCACCAAAGTCTCTGTGGCTGAAGCTGGCCCTCTGTCTTTCAGGAGCTGCTATCCCTTTGCTTATCCTTTGCTCTTGTCTCCAAGTTCACCCATTCTCCCCTGAGACAGACCTTCTTGGTGTGTGTGTTCTTCTCCTAGCTTCTCTTTCTGGGTTTTGTTGATCGAATTTCTGTTAAGTGGTTTCTCATGTGTTATTTTTTTTTTAGGTTTTTGCAAGGCAAATGGGGTTAAGTGGCTTGCCCAAGGCCACACAGCTAGGTAATTAATAAGTGTCTAAGACCAGATTTGAACCCAGGTACCCCTGACTCCAGGGCCGGTGCTTTATCTACTACGCCACCTAGCTGACCCTCTCACATGTTATTTTTGAGGGGAAAGAGGAGCATTTAACACAGTGCCTTTCTTCTCTCTGCCATTTTGGCTGGAAGTCCCCTCCAGTCTTACATTCACTTTTTTTTTTAAATTTCTCTTATGTATTTCTTTCCTATCCCATACTTTTCTTTCTTTTCCCTTGATCCTAATTCCTTATATTAAAAATGACTAATCTGTAATCATGCAAAACACAAATGTGTATATACAATATTCACTGAATTGTCCCTGAGAGGAGGAGGGTAGGAAGGGAGGGTAGAAGGAAATTATGTAACTTAAAAATGCATATAAATGTAGATAAATGTTGAAAAACTTTCATAATGTAAAATTGGAAAAATAAAATAAAATAGTTGAAAAAAGAGTGATTCAAGATGTCAAAAGTAACTTGATGAGTTTCATATATGTCTATAGAACAAGAGATTTACAACCCTTCTATGTATGCATGTGTTATGTTTGTATGTACATACCTATATGTACATATCTAGAGATAACTGTGATATATAGACATATATGTGTCTATATATGTATAGGTGGATAAAAGTGTGTCCTTTACTGGATTATAACCTCCTATCAGAAAAGTTTCTAAGAGGAAAAGAGGTATCTATCATATCATTTGTTTGTGTTTTGGGGTTTTTTTTTGCAAGGCAGTAGGGTGAAGTGACTTGCCCAAGGTCACATAGCTAGGTAATTATTAAGTGTATGAGGCCAGATTTGAACTCAGATCCTCCTGACTCCAGGGTTGATGTTGTATCCACTGTGCCACCTAGATGCCCCAGTATCTATCCTATCTTAAATATCTTCAAATATTCCCTTATCTAGCACATTTCTCTGCCAACTCTTGAAATTCAATCAATGTTCACTGAAATAAAGAATATTATTAAGTTACTAAATGCTACAGGAATGCAAAGAATTCACTAACAATAGGAAAGATTTTATGGAAGAGGGTTGTCATGGAATAGCTGTATTTTAAAGATAAAGTAAGAGCTTGACTAAGTTCACATATATACGTAGATGTCTGCTCCATGTACAGCTTGTATTTGTACTTACATTATGTACTATACTGCATTTTTATTTTTTTAAATTTGTTTAATTTTTATTTATGGAATAAAACAAGAATTTCTATAAGATATTTTTAAAAGATAATTGTACATGAAACTACAATTATATACAACTTGCTATTCCTTTAAAACATGTAATAAAACTATCATGTACATATTTTTTCTTTCTTCCCCTTTTCCATTCCCCCTAACCTTGAGATGGCTACCATTAGATGCACATTGTTTAAGTGTGTGTGTGTGTGTGTGTATGTGTTTGTAGTCATTCTTCTCTCTGGAGGCAAATAGTTTCTTTCTTCAAATATCCATTGGACTTAATTTGGATATACATAATAGTCAAAATTAGTTTTTCACTTAAATTGTTCTTAATATTGTTGTTACAGTATACATATTCTCTTGGTTCTGCTCATTTTGCTCTTCATTATTTCTAATATGTCTTTCCATGTTTTTTCTGAGATCATCAGGCTTATTATTTCTTACAGCACAGTACTTTTCCATGAAAATCATATAATAGTGTTTGATAAAAAAAAATTCAGTAACATATTTAACCACCTCAAATGCTTTAAGAATCAAATATGCAACATTAAATGTTTAAAATTTATTTCTTTCCAATACTCCCAGTATCAGCTGCCACTCCCATAAAAAATGGTCTTTGTTGGCAATTTCTTCAGGGGGTTTAACTATTTAATGAATTGCTCAGCTCTGTACCTTTATGTATTTTCCTGAAGTTTAGACCGTTTACATCCTGTACATTTAGTTTACACACCTTTCAGGATGAATCAGAAAGTCATCTCAGTTACTGTGGAGACCTAAATGTGTGCTAGTAGAGGATTAGGCACTGATTGCTACAGTCAATTAGTACTTCAAAGGGAAGCTGATTTTTTTGTTTTATCCATACAGCGCAAGGGATAAAAGATTTTAGTAGGATGTCTTGTAATCTTTGTTGTTTCAGTGTTGACCAGGACAGCATGATATTAGAAGGCTTCTCCAAAGGAAAAAGAGTGTCTCTCATTGACCAGTTGTTAATGGAATTAAGCATCAAGAGAAACAATGATAATCAGTGGTGTTTACTCTTTCATTTAGCATTCCAGCCTCTGACTATGGATGTTCAAGTCAAAAGGGATGTACTGCTAACATCTTGAACTGTTAGGTCATAATATTTCTATTGGAACAGTTCAAGTTATGATCTATTCATTTTTTCTTAATTGCATATAGTTCTTTTTAATATGTAATCTCTCTATGATGTAGTAAATTGAGAATTTGGTCCTAATTACTAAATGTCTCTTTTTTTATTTAGCATTGGCATCACAGACATGGGAAGATAAAAGTTAAACACTCCATTTCTAACAAATATAAGAATGGATGAACAATGTTTATTAGCCCATATCCATTCATTATACTGGACATAAGTTCAAAGAAGAAAATTCTTGTTTTAATATACAAGGTTTTTGCAGACAGTAAGGAAGTGAGAAAAGCAAAATATTGTGAGAAGAATTTATAAAATGGAGAATCACAGAAACACATTCTGGGAATTTCTATATATCTTCAACTCGAGAACATGCATACAACAAAAAATGATATATGTTTGGACAAACATACAGATGCATATATGTATATATTGTAGGTATGATATGCAACTATATGTGTATATGGAAGTATATTCATATATTGATTATGTATACATATATTTATATTTTATGTGCAATATGCTATAACATATAAACATTCCTTCTTCCTATCCTTTTTTCCTTCATTCATATGTACATGTGTGTATATGTGTATGTAGATGTATTCAGATATGTCTATGGAAGGTCATACTCCAAGAGTTTACAAGGAGATATTCTCAGTTCAACTTTTTCTGGTTATTTATATGTAGACTAAACTAGTTTGCAAATGTTAAAGCATAAATAAATATGATTCATCAGTATTATTATCATTACTAGTGATGGTGGAAGTGGTAGAATCAATAATAGTTGTTATTATATAACTCAATGTAAATGGCTTGTGAGTCTGGAAGTTACGTTGAAAAAGAATTAATTTTAAAATTTTGATCTAAGTTATTATTATTATTATTATTGTGATATTCACCCTGCTTTCTTATTTGTGTTGTTTTGTTTTGGTTTTGGATTTGGTTTTGGTTTTAGTTTGTTTGATTGGTTGGTTTGGGTTTTGGGGAATCAAAATGGCTTACTCCATGCAATGAAAAGACCCTTCTTTGGAGAGGTCACTGCCATACAATGGCACACACCCCATAGAGATCCTTACTCATGAGGTATTTGTAAGGAAGTAAAACATATGAAGCATGTAATCAAAGTAAGCACCACCTTTCCCAACCTTTCTTGTTCCAGCAAATAAAAATTTAAAGTAAGACCACAAAAATACCTGTGGGAATTAAAGGGCAGACTACTGAGGGGAGCAAAGCTTAGTTTGGCAGACGACTGTAGGGTCCATTCCTGACCTACTCCTCCCCCTTTTAATCCCCGTGGTGAAGTGGAGGGGGGAAATAGGAGATGAAAAGAAAAAGAAGAAAAGAGGAACAAGAGTCAGGAAGGAATACTTTTGGAAAGAGGGAGAGGTGTAGATAATTCTCAGATTCAGAGAAAAGGAGATTAGACACAAACATGCATGGATATGTGTGTGTATGTGTATATACATATATATATATATATATATATATATATATATATATATATATAAAACACAGTTTAAAAAATGAAAGATAAGTTGCTTTTCTGTTCCATTGATAAGTTGAAAAAAAATTCAGGGTAAGCAGTAAGATTAGTACTTGAAGGCGAAGCCCAGCAACTCTTAGCCCCACCTCAGACCATTGGATAGCTGCCTCTTCAATCAATTGGCAGATCTGGAATCAGGTTTCCTGGATCTCAACTCTCAGGTTCTTTCCATGCATTTTTCTCTGTACCACAATTATATCTGGGATCCCATGACAAAACAAAAAAAAAAAAATGGTTTCTGATTCTTGCGTTCCTTGCACTAGCTAACTCAAGTTGTTTCAGGTTAGAAAAACAGTATTTTACCTTTATATCTGAGAGTTTTTATGTCCTGGTAATTGACAAGTTATATCATTGCTAAATAAACAGCCTCAGAGGGCAATCTGGGCATCATTTTTTCCTTCTCATTCTGCAGCTAAGAAAAAAAATTCAATTCAGACCTCTATCAAAAAGTTACTTTCAAAATCAAATCAGTTTTTACTATTCACAAATTCTGTCAAGACAAAATGGGTAAGTGTGGGCTAGTTTGACAACCTCAGCTCTATACAATGCATTGCCCATTTCCTGTGGAAGTGATTTTCTTTCTCATTCCATCTTGTTTACATATTTGTGCAAGACCACACAAGATACACATCACTACTGAGAACTTAGGAATGACAACATGTTTGCAGATGGCTTTGGTGACCTCATTTTATGTGCTTTTGAACAAAAAATGAAAAACAGCAAGCTGACCTAGTGAAATACAGACTTCTTAGGGAAAATATGTTGCGATAAAGTCTTTAAACTACTTACTGTTTGAGTTTTAGTCATTCTTCAATAGTAATAAAAACAGTTGGTACATTTTGAACTGAAAATATTTTCTTTCTTACTTTTTAATAAAATCATTGTTATTTTTCATAATACAAACAAGGCTAAATTGGTTTTGAATAAGGCAGATATATGATATTATACAAAATCATTTTTGTATACATTAATTCTACCTAGCTATTTTCAGAAAAGCTGTCCTATTATTATAATTCCAACATGTCATTGTTTTACTGACAATGGAAAGCTCTGGTTTCCCAGAAGATATTTTTTTACCTGACTCAGTATAGATGAAATTTCATATGAGAAGAAGAATGAAATTGAGGGGCAAACTCCTCTTCTATCCTTCCACCTCTACCACCCGCCCATTTTGTGAAGTTTTGTGTATTCCTAATTTATTCTAATCCCTAGTCAGAAAGTTTCATCAAGCCTCTTCCTTAAGTTTTCATCATTATGTTTGGTGGAAAGAAAGACTTCTTAATGAACTAACTTGGAAGTATATTTTGATTAAATTGTCCATAAAGAGTCAGGCCATTCTTCTGAATATTAGGTGGGAAGTCACAGAATGAAAGATCTAAGAGTTTTCCTCCTTCCCTTCCCCTACCCTCAGGTTGCAAAGGTTTCTGGATTATGTGTTCCAATAAGATGTTATCCACACCAAAGCACATAATAGGAAGAAGGTTCAAATCTAGAAATCTCACAAATGTTTTACTCACATGATCCACAGATTTTTTTTTCATTTTATTGACCAAAGAGATCAGTTACTTTGATGTTGTAGAAAAAAACCTAAATGTGTTTTACTGCTTTTTTTCACATTATCATATAAGCCTTATTTATTGGGGGTATGATGATCTTAACGACTAACACTGATATAGCAATTTATGGTTTACAAAGAATGTTGTATACTTAATCTTATTTCATATCTCAACTGTACCATTCCTTCCACAATCTGTAATTTGCATGGTGTTCCATAAAATAACAGTCAAATAAATATTTCAGATTTCAGAGAGAATGCCATGGGAATAACAAATTACCCAACTATGCATTTAATTTAATTTTTTGACCAACCAAATTTGACCTAATTTAAATTTCATTTAAAATCAGGATCTCAATACTGGTCAAGGGCTGCTACATGGGACAGAAGTTTGATAACATTTGATAACATGGCTAAAAATATCATCCTAAAAAGCAAAGGAACAAGGTCACAACTTTGTTTCACTCCACTGGTGACCAGAAAATCACACGAGCATCGTCCACTATCCAGAACCTGGGCAACTATGCCATCATGGAACTGATGTACAATACTGAAAAACTTTCCTCAACAATCAAATTTTGACATAATTTTCCTTAAGCTCTCATGACTGATGGTGTCAAAGACCTTGGACAGATCTACAAACACTGTATACAGATCTCTGTTCTATTTCTGGCATTTTTCCGAGTGTTATTGGGCAGCAACTGTCCTTGACCCTTTCTAAAGCCACACTGGCTCTCAGAGAGGCAATCATCAGGTGAAGGATCAGCCTATTGAGAAGGACTCTGACAAGAATCTTAACAGCAATAACTAAAACAGAAACACTCCTGTGAATGTCACAAGGCAATCTATTCCCTTTACCTTGATAGAGATGGACAATGGAGACATCCTTGAATTCTTGGGGGATAACCTCTTCATGCCACTTAATCTTTTGTGTAAGTCATAGCCATAATGTGTTATAGGGATATAATTTCTTAGGAAACAATCTCCAGAGAAGAGAAGGAGACTCAATTAGACTATCAACAAGCATTTATTAAGGATCTACTATTTGTCAGGGCAGCTAGATGGTGCAATGAATAGAAGACTAACTTTGGAGTCAAGAGGATAGGAGTTTAGTTCTAGTCTCAAACCCTTGATACTCATTAGCTATATGACCTTGGACAAGTCACTTAAACTTGATTGCCTTGCATCCAGGGCTATCTCTCCATCATTCTGATTCATATCTGGTCCCTGGATTCAGATGGTTCCAGAGGAAAAAGTGAGGATGGTGACTTAGATCATGCTTGTCATGGCATCACCTCCTTGATATTGTGGTTTTCATCATCATCATCATCATCATTACTATGTGTCAGACACCATGGTAATTGCTGAGGATACAAATACAAAGAGAGAAGCAACTCCAATGTTTAAAGAGTGTCTGAGAAAGAAAATGGATATGTAAGTACAGATAGAACAATGTTTTTAATTTATATAATATTTTATTTTTCACCAGTTATATAAAACAATTATCAACATTCATTTTTAAAACTTTGAGTTCCAAATTCTCTTCCTTCCTCCTACCACATACCCCTTCTCATTAAGAAAGTGAGCAATTTGATATAGGTTAAAATGTGTAGACATGCAAAAAATTTCCATAATAGCTAAGTTATGAAAGAAAATGAAGACCCCCTCCCAAAAATAATTTTTAAAAGTATGCTTTAATCTGTATTCAGACACCATAAACACTTTCACTGGACATGATAGAGTTATTTATCATAAATCCTTCAGAGTTGTCCTAGGTCAGTCTTGCTGAAAAAAATATAAGTTATTCAGAGCTGATCATTCTACAATATTTGTGTTACTTGGTACACAGTACATTTCGCTTTGCATCATCAGTTCATGAATGTCTTCGCAGATTTTTTTTTCTTAAGAATATCCTGCTCATGATTTTTTATAGCAGAATAGCATTACATCACACTCACATGTTACAGTTTGTTCAGTTATTCCCCACTAACGTGCATTCCCAAAATTTCCAATTATTTGCCATGAGAACAGAGCTACTCTGAATGTCCTTGTACATAAAGATCCTTTTCCTTTTTTCTTTCCATCTCTTTTGGAATACAGACCTAGTAGTGGCATTGTCAGGTCATACTTTTATAGCCCTTTAGACATAGTTCCAAATTTCTCTACAGAATGGTTGAGTCAATTCACAACTCCACCATCAATGCATTAATGTTTCATTTTCCCTACATGCCCTCCAATATTTGTTATGTTCCTTTTCTACTCTATTAATCAATCTGATAGACATAAGCTAATACTTCAAAATTATTCAAATTTGTATTTCTCCAATCTATAGTGCATTAATATATTTTTAATACAATTATCGATAGCATCAATAATCTCATCTGAAAATTGTTCATATCTTTTGATCACTTATCAACTAAGGAATGGCTTCTTTATAAACTTGACTCAGTTGTCTATGTTTGAGAAGTAAGAAATGAAACTTACCAAAGAAATTTGCTACAGATTTTTTTTAGTTAAAATTTCTAAGTATTTCTCTCCAACCTACTCCCACTTCATGTTATTCTTTCTCTCCTTTTACCCTGTCCCTCCTCAAAAATATTTTGTTTGTGACTAGCTCTTCCCCCAATATGCTTTCCTGTCCATCATCTGCCTCCCATTTCTCTTATCCCCTTCCCCTCCTACTTTCCTGTAGTGTAGGATAAAATTCCTTCACCAATTTATTGTACATGTTATTCATCTTTGAGTCAATTCTGATGAAAGTAAGGTTCACTCATTCTCTCTCATGTTCCCCCTTTTCTACTCCACCTTTTTCTGTCTTTTAATATGAGAAAATTTGCCCCTTCTACCTCCCCTTTTTTCCTTTCTCCAAATACATTCCTCTCCAATCCCTTACTTTTATTTTTATATCATCACTTCTTATTCAACTCACACTGTGCCCTCTGCATATATATATACATATATGTATGTATATATATAGATATATTCTTCTAACTGCTCTGATAATAAGAAAGTTCAAAAAATTATCAGCATCTTTACTCTCTTCTAAGTAGGAATATAAACAGCTCCTTTATAATTTCCCTTTCCTCTTTACCTTTATAGACTTCACTTGAGTCTCATATTTGAAGATCAGAATTTCTGTTCAGCTCTGGTCTTCATATCAGGAAAGTCTAAAAGTTCCCCTCTTTCATTAAAAAGCCATTTTCCTCTGAAAGAGAATGCTCAATTTTGCTGATAGTTGATTCATGATGGTAATACAAGTTCTTTTTCTTGCTGAAATATCATATTCTAAGCCCCAAAATTCTTTAATATAAAAGCTGATAGTCTGACTATGACTCCATGATACTTGAATTTTTTGGTTCTGGTTGCCTGAAATATTTTCACCTTAACCTGGGAAATTGACTGTATTTATAATCTTGGCAAAGAGAAATACAATTGATTACATTAAATTAAAAACCTTTTGTACAGACAGAAGTACTGTAACCAAGATCAAAAGAAATGTAGTGAATTGGAAAACAATTTTTATAACTAGTACTTCTGACAAAGAACTCATTTCTAAAATATACACAGAACTAAGTCAATTTTTTTTAAAAAAACAACCCATTCCCCAATTGAGAAATAGTCAAAGGATTCAGAAAAGCAATTTATAGCTGAGGAAATCAAAGTGATCCATAATCATATCAAAAATTGCTTTAAATCACTACTTATTAGAGAAATGCAGATTAAAGCATCTCTGAGGTACCACCTCACACCTCTCAGACTGGCCAATATGACCAGAAAGGACAATGATCAATGTTGGAAAGGATATGGGAAATCTGGGACATGAATACATTGTTGGTAGAGCTGTGAATTCACCCAACCTTTCTGGAAAGCAATTTGGAATTACGCCCAAAGGGCAAGAAAAATGTGCATCCCTTTAATCCAGCAATACCATATACCCTGAAGAGATGATTATTAAAATGGGTAAAAACATCACTTTTACAGAAATATTTATAGCAGCCCATTTGTGTTGACAAAGAATTGGAAATTGAATGAATGTCCTTCATTTGGGAAATGGCTTAATAAACTGTGGTATATGTATGTCATGGAACGCTATTATTCTATTAGAAACCAGGAGGGATGGGAATTCACGGAAGTCTGGAAGCATTTGCATGAACTGATGCTGCGTGGGATGAGCAGAACCAGAATAACATTCTACACCCTAACAGCAACATGGGGATGATGATCAACCTTAGTGGGCTTGTTCATTCCATCAGTGCAACAATCAGGCACAATTTTTGGGACAGCTACAATGGAGAATACCATCTGTATCCAGAGAAAGAATTGTGGAGTTTGAACAAAGACCAAAGACTGTTACCTTTAATTAAAAAAAAAAACATATCTTATTATGTAATTTTGCTAGCTCTTATACTTTTTTTCCCTTAAGGTTATGATATCTCTCTCATCACATTCAACTCAGATCAATGTATACCATGGGACTAATGTATATACTAACAGATTGCCTTCTGTGGAGGGTGGGAGAGGGAAGCGAGATTGGGGGAACATTGTAAAATTCTAAATAAATAAATAAATTTTAACAAAAGAGAAATACAATCTTATTACTAAAGACGAGAAAAGAAGGGAAAGAGAAGAAATACATTTAAGTAGTTTTAATATTAAGAGGAGGGTGGAGCTCATGGCAGATGGCCTCAATTTTCCCAGTTCAAAGAACAGAGGAAAGGTCAAGTTGTGAGAGATTTAAGATGAGAAGATGATATTTGGAATCTTTTCTCTGAGGAGTAAGATAAGAAATCATTTAGGAATGGGAAAATGATTTCCTTATTGAGAATGAAAAAGAATGACTGATGAAGTGAATTGTTCAAGCAGAAGATGAGAAGGAAAAAAAATTATCAATGAGTTAAGAAATCTTTCTGAAGTGTTTACTATGTGCTCAGCATGACACTAAATGCTGGAGATGTGAAAATGGAAAATAAAACAGCAAAATAGCATTTTCATTCTAGGAGCTTAGATTCTGGGGGAATGATGGGGCAGACAAAAATCTATGCAAATAAGAAGATACAAAACTTACCTTGCCTAAATTCAGACTAATTTCAAGGTGGGAGGCAATAGCACTGAGGGGAGAGGATACCCAAGAAAGGCATCATATAGAAAATAGTGCTTGAGATGAGCTATGAAGAAAGCTAGGGATTCAAATTAAGAGGCATAAATGAAAGGATTAGCCTTGACAAGGAAGAGGGTCATTTATCCTCTGAGATCGGAGAATTTTTGTGAGAACAAAGAGGTTTTTAGGTATGGCAAGGCAGGTGGTCAGAGTTAGAGAGCTCAGGTGGCTTTTGATATTAACTTCACAATAAGAGAACTTTGACTCTGAAGTAGACAAGGAAATTCCCCCTGTGGTTTCTGTTCCTTGAAGATTAAGGAGTTTTAATAATTTTAAGGAGATTCTCCAACTTGAAGAAATGTCTTCACAAAGAAGTTTAATTTTGTTCTAAACTTTCCACTAACGATCACTGATCATTCTGATGAAAATGTTATTCAAAGTTAAATCATGTCTAAATAGCATAACAAATAGCAAAATGATTGAATAGGTCAATGATGGAGCACTCTCTCTTTCCATATACATGTACCTATCTTTCCTGGTCTTTTTTCAATACTTTAGTGACATATTTATGCAAGTGAATGGGTCATTTCAACACGCCATTTTGGTACTACATCAAACTGAGCCTATATAGTGAATGCCAAGACACCATGGAAAAAGTTCAGAAGTCATATATTTGGCAAGATATCACCAAGCATGCAGATGATTGATTGAATCATTCTTTTTTTCATTCAGAATTCTAGAATATTAGTTTTTTATGTAGGCAAAGTATGTTAATGATTCATGGAATATTTCACCATTTGTTGGAGGCTTTGTCCTCCTATATGTATGTGTGTGTGTATAGAGAGAGAGAGCAAAAGACAGACAGACAGAGAAGAGACAGAGAAACAATCATAATTAGGGAAGCATTCCAGCCACCTACCTGTGCAAGAGAAAATACAAAGCCAAGGGACATACAGCAATGAAGCATGTGAGTCACAGTGTTCCAATGGGCACAGCTGCATGCAGACTTGGCACCATTCGTGGACTGAAGAAAATATGGTTTTAATTTTAAAAAATGAATTCTAATGGATTTTTTGTCCCTTGAACATATTTGAGAAATTTCTTCAGGCAACTAAATCCTGCCCACAAGAAAAGACTGCTATTTTGCTGCAACACATTAAAGCAACTGCTTCATTGAAGATCTATTAGAATGGAAGCAGAGAAAAGACTAATTATGTATTTTAACTGCATTTTGTTATTTTTATACCACAATTCTTCATGATCAGCTAATATTTACTGAGTATGCCACTTTGATTGGGTACTATACCATACTAGTATTATTCCAAAAGGATTCAAATCCTAATTTTTTTTTGAATTTGAAAGCTATTTTTGTTAAAGGAATCATTAGGCTATTTTACAATGAACAGCTGCTGCTGATACTGATGACATCTTATGAAAAGATAATGATTCAATAATGACTGCTAAGGACATATTTAAAAGCTCTTTTGTCTGCTCTAAAGCCATTACGTTTGAAGCCATTAAGGTAGATTTATGCTTCTAAGCTCTCATTCTTTTGGTCATGTAAGCATCTTTTGTATAACTTATAATAAGCAAATTAAAATTACATTTTAATTCTAAGCTTCATAATAATCTAATATATAAAGCATTTCAAACATATCCCTCAATCACTGAATCATTGACCCTTAAGGCTCAAAATTTTTTTAAAAATGTTAATAGGTATTCAGTGTTCTCAGATATTTTTGTGTATAGACAAAAATGTCAGTCTCTTTGTGTTCATTTTGCTGCTTAAAATTTTGTTGCTAATGTGCCCTGTTTGCATTTCTTTGTCAGCTTTAGATTAGAAGCTCATGAAAAGTGTATTGTTATTTCTTTCATCAAAGGGCCAAACAGAATGCATTCATGTAATCATTAAATTCAGTCAAAAGGAACCTTAGAAGTCAGCTAATCTCCCTCTCTTTTTGTACATGGTGAAACTGAAGCTCAAAAAGGTTCAGTGATTTACTCAGCATCACATAAATTGTTAAGTGGAAGAAATGGAACTTGAACTCCAGATCTTAGATTCCAAATTCATCATTCTTCCCATTGTAATTTTCAATAATACATGGATTAAAACAAGTTCACATTGGTATTCATATAAGACTTCTTAAACATTTCTAGAGCTAGAGAGCTCTTCTATTTAATGTTAATATCTCTTATCCCAAACTCACAATATCTCTAAGCTACCAAAAAGTATGCTTTCTGTCAGCTTTTCCAAGCTAATACCAAAACTAACAAATAAATCAAAAGTGTCTACAATTAAAACCTAACCATCTTCACAATTCATTGTTAAATGGATATGTGGTGAGATATGAGGAAAAACTGACATTTTTCTGACTCCCCAAGATATACATTGTTCACCTACATCCAATGGATTGTACAAGATCAGGGCCCAGAACAGTTTCTATCCTCAAATAAACAGTTATAAATCTTGTGCCACTTGTATGGAAATTTTGTTTTGTGGTATGCCCTAGAATGCCATCCTTGGTTGTTTTGTCTGATGTGTAATCTCTGTCACATCTCTTCCACTTAGACCAAATTTTAGGTTTCTGAACTTGGCTGGTCTACTAAGGCATAATAGATATCAACATCCTACTTTCACTCACTCCATATAGTCACAAGAATGGCCAAATACTGTGCTTTCTGCCTTCACTATCATCTACACATCACCTTCTCTTTTCTTAGTCATCATCCTAGTTTAATCTCTTAGAATCTCTCAACTGAATTATTGTTTAAAAACTTGAATCCAGTTTCCCTGCTTCAGCTCTTCCCAATCCAGTTCATTCTGTACTTATCTGCCAAAGCAACCCCTTAAAGTACTAAACTGACCATGTCCCCTGAAATAAACTGTTGTTACTCTCTGTTCCTCCAAGATGAAATATAAAATTCTTTCTTTGACTTTGAAAGACCTTTACCACCTGGCCTGTTCCTACTTCCAATTTTGTTACACCTTTAAAGTTAAATTTTATCCAGCAACAGTAGGCTTCTTATTGTCTCGTTCCATCTTCTCAGTCAGCCACTGACTCACAAACATTTCACTGGCTGCCCTCCAATTTTGGAACATTTTCCCTTATCGCCTCTACTTCTTAACTTTCTTGGATACCTTCAAGTTCTACCTAAAGTACCCCTTTCTTCAAGAAAGCTCTCCCCATCTCACCTTCCATGCTACCCTTCCCCCCTTTCCCTCTGGTATCAACTCCAATTTACACTGATTATATTCTGTATGTCCATGGTTATTTGCAGGTTACCTCCCATAGTAGAATGAAAGCTACTTGACGGCAAGGACTTTGTTTTTGCCTTTCTTTTTATTCCCAATACTTACTACATTGCTTGACCCATAGCAAACTATTATTGCCTGTTGATTGACTGACTCCTTGTGAAGTGAAATGCTCTCACATGTCCTTTCTTGATTTCTTGCCTTTCTACAAAACTCACCTGCTTTGTTCTTGGACTGCCATGATTCAGGCTCCCCAAAGGATATATCTCTTTGACAAATACCAGCCTGTTAGTATCTGAATTAGAAGCCACTTCAGAAAGTGATCAAAGTGAATAAAATAATTTTCACATATCTTTATATTGCAGCACAACTTATTATAGGTTGACACAGTTTGGGCTAGACTAAAACCCAAAATAACAGGGGTTCTGTGACTGTCTGGCAAAAGCCTACAGAATCATTTTCAGAATAATGTTTTTAAATGTCTAAAAACATAGAATTGCAAAAGAAACAAAGTACTTTTAAATAAATATGTAGTTTTTCCACTTGTTTAGAGACTTCTTGAAATTGATCCACAGCACCACCACCGATTTCCCCTTCAAGAGACATAGCAACAATTTAAGATCCTCTGAATTAGACTTATTAACTGGGTCGGGGTAGATACATAAGATCAGCATCAGAAGTATCCAGAAGTAATTAAACTGTGACAGTCTTTTCAGGCTAACAAAAAAAGGTGCTATGGGACAGACATAGATTAATAAGTAAACAAATAGATAGGTAGATAGATAGATACATAGATACATAGATACATAGATAGAAGGTAAGTAGATAGATTGATTTTCAAAAATAAATAATTCAAGCAAACTTGAATTAAGCATCAAGGAGAGCACTTTGGAAGTTACCAAGTCTGATAATCTACAGGAGGATTATCAAGAACCTTTTTAGGTTCCAGTTCCAAAAAAAAATGCCACTTCCATTTTTGATGGACATCCTCACTCTGTCCATTAACCAAATTTTTTGTTGTATATTTTTCCTGTACATTTTTTGCTAAATCATTAAGGAATATTCTTAGCTTTGATGCACCTGGATTATTTTGCTTACCAGAGATCCTTTTCCTGCAACCCATGCCCCCCCCACCCTTTTCTAACAGACCTATGATTTCAAGCAGAAATGTATCACCACTGATGAATTCCTGTAGCAATACAAATCTGCAACTTTTCTGCAATTTAAGAGTCTTAAACAAGGGTTTTTAATTTGAATACATATATATACTCTCTTTATATGCATATATATGTATATGTTTGTACATATATATATATATATATTTTCAATATAACATGATCCTTTTTAATTCTAAGTT
The DNA here is from genome assembly GCF_037893015.1 of Macrotis lagotis. NCBI lineage: Eukaryota > Metazoa > Chordata > Mammalia > Peramelemorphia > Peramelidae > Macrotis > Macrotis lagotis. The sequence continues at coordinate 134,956,980 of NC_133663.1, read as the reverse complement.
ATTTTATTCTCATGTATTTGAAAGCACAATTCTGAGGAGGGGTATAGAAATTTCACCAGATTGTCAAAGTGGCCTATGATCTATAAAAAATATTAGGAATTCTTTCTAGAGTTTTGCCCGGGACACTGAAATATTTGGGATTTGCCCAATGTATTTCAGAATTGGGGCTTCTTCTGTACCCGAGACCCAACTTGCTCACCATTATTCTTCAGTGCCCTTATTTAAAGCTTTGGAGTTAAAAACTCCTTTATCATTAATGAAAGCTGTATATTAATTATTGTTTCAAAAACATCTTTTACCACCTACTATATACTAGATACTGTGGTAGGTACTATGTATACAAAGGAAAAACAAAACAATCTGTTTCCTCAAGGAATTTACATTCCACTATGAGAAAACAACTTACATACAGGAAATTATTTTAAAAAAAATACATGGTAACAACAGAGTAATTTATGGGAGAGAGTGCTACAACAATTTGGGGAATTAAAATAGGTTTCCTGAACATGTAGGAAGTTGAGCTTTGAAAAAACCTTTTACCTTTTACCAGTCATACATCATTTCATGTAACAGTTTTCAAATTTATTAAGTAACTTTTTAAATTATTCTTTTTTTATTAAATTTTTTATTTTGTACAAGTGATTTTTTATACTTACTAAAATATTCTTGCAAAAGAGTAAACATCATACCCCCTCCTCCCAAAAATTATAGACCCTCATGAGAAATAAAGTAAAAGAAAAAAATGTGTTTCAATCTGTGATCTGATACCATCAGCTCTGTCCCAGGTTTATCACATTCTTTATGATAAGTACATAACAAAAATTACTTCCACATTTTTACACTGTTGTTGCTGATTTTAATTCCCTCCATCCATCCCTCCTCACTACCTAATATTATATTTTCTCTCTCCTTTTACTCTGTCCCTCTTCTAAAATTTTCTGTAAGGTAGCTGAGTGGCACAGTGACTGATCACTGTCCCTGGGGCCAAAGTCCACATACCACCCCTGAGACCCAACAACCACCCAGCTCCATGGTCCTGGGCAGGTCGTGCAATCCCAACCCCTTGCAAGAAATAAAATAAAATGTGTTATATATCCTCTCCTATGATCCACATCCCCCCTACCCCCTTTCTCCCTTCTCTCCTTTTTACTCTAGATGTCTATAGTGTTTCCTCTCTGAGCCATTTCTGATGAGACTGAAGGTTCCCTCATTCCCCCTTGCCTTCCCCTCTTCCATATCATTGAAATAGCTCATAGCAATAAAATTTTGAAAAATATCTTTTTATATGAAATATCTTAGCCTATTCCACCTCTCCTTTCTCTTACTCCCAGTACATTTCCCTTTTACCCAGTGACTCCATGTTTACACTATATTATATCTTCAAATTCAGCTCTCTCCTGTGCTTCATCTGTATAAGCTCCTTCTACCTGCTCTATTGAATAAGAGGTTTCACATGAATATTATCAGTATCATTTTTCCATGTAGGAATACATGCAGTTCATCATCATCATCATTAAGTTCCTCATATTTGACCCTTTCCTCTGCTCTCTATGCCTCACCTGAGTCCTGTATTTGAAAGCCAAAACTTCTAATAAGCTCTGGTTGTTTCAACAGGAACATTTGAAATTCCCATGTTTCATTGAAAGTCCATCTTTTCCCTTGGAAGAGGATGTTCAGTTTTGCTGGGTAGTTGATTCTTGGTTGAAGTTCAAGCTCTTTTGCCTTCCTGAATATTATATTCCAAGCCCTACAAGCCCTTAATGTAGTTGCTGCTAAGTCCTGTGTGATACTGACTGCAGCATCATGACATTTGAATTGTGTCCATCTGACTGCTTATAACATTTTCTCTTTGACTTGGGAGTTCTGGAACTTGGCTACAATATTCCTGGGGGTTGGAGTATTTTTTGGATCATTTTCCAGGGGTGATCAATGGATTCTCCCATTTTCTATTTTTGCCCACTGCTTCTAGGATATCTGGGCAATTCTCCTGTAGGAATTCTTTTAAAATGAAGTCAAGGCTCTTTTCCTGATCATGACTTTCAGATATTCCAATAATTTTTAAATTATCTTTCCTGTATATGTTTTCCAGATCACTTGTTTTTCAAATGAGATGTTTCACATTTTCTTCTAATTTTTCATTCTATTGTTGTTGAAGTACTGTGTCATGAGTTCTTACAAAGTCATCAGCTTCCTTTAGCTCCATTCTACATCTGAGGGATTTGTTTTCCTCAGAGAGCTTTCTTATCTCTTTTTCCATCTGGCCAATTTTGCTTTTTAAAGAATTCTTCTCCTCAATAACCTTTTGAACTGTTTTATACATTTCACCTATGCTGGTTTTTAACATGTTATTTTCTTCATCATTTTTTTGGATTTCCTTGGCTAAGCTCCTGACTTCTTTTTCATATTTTTCCTGCAACTCTCTCATTTCTTTTCCCAATTTTTCTTCTATGTCCCTTACTGGATTTTCAAAATCTTTTTTTGAGCTCTATCATAGCCTGAGCCCAACTTTCATGTTTCTTAGAGTCTTTAGATGCAGGAGCTTGTACTTCCTCATCTTCAGATTGAGTATTTTTTATCCTTCTTGGGATCATAGACAATGTATTTCTCAATGGCATTCCTCTTTTTTTTCTCTGTTTACTCATTTTTCCAGCTTGTGTCTGGTTTGGCGGTGCTTCCTGAGCTTTTGAGTATTATTGGGACACCCTTCCCACGGGGATCTCAATGTGTGAAACACTGACTTCCCTACTGGTATGTAAATGATCACAAGTGCACCCCTCTGCCACAAGACTGAGGTAGGGGGGGTTGTTCTATAGGGGGCATAGACTGTGATCAGGATCAGAATGTGGTCAGAGCCCCAGAGTCCTGTTCCGGGTACAGAGGACAAATCTCAGCACTCTCCCCTACCTTCAATGGGCATCAGTTGCCTGGAGGCTCCTGCTTACCCGCTACATGCCTTTTTCCATTTCCTGGATCTGTGCTGCCTCCAGGAGGCTGAAGTTTTTTCACTCTGGCTGGGAACCCTCTAACCCCGTGGAGCAGAGCCTTTCCACTATTTTCCAGGTTACCTTGATCTGGAGAATTGCCTCACTGGATCTTTCTATGGGTTCTGTCTCTTGAAAATTTAGTTAGAGTCATAATTTTAAGATTTTTTGAAATATTATGAAGAGAACACCTAGGCAAGGATCTTCTGTTGCCATCTTGGCTCTGCCCCCTTAAAGTAACTTTTGATATCTTATATTTGAAATTATAATAATTGGAAAATATATACTTTCAAGGCTATAAAGGATGAATCACAAAAAAAAACTCAAAGGAAGCAGGATATTTATTAACCTGAGCTGGGAAAATCATGAACTCATTAAAAAGACTAGCCTTTCTGATAGGCTTAGAGATGAGTTAAAGGGTAAAAGGTTCCATTCCATAGTAAGGAACTTAATAGGAGACCTAAGAGAAAGAATAAGATATAGAAAGAATGAAAGTTAGTTTCTGGGCCTTTGTTAAATAATCAACAGTATATGCTGATATGCAATGAACAGATTTCTCCCTCAAAACAGATGTATAGAAAATGGACTGCCAGGTTCTTATGATCTTAGATGACAGCATATCTGAAATAATAAGGGAAGGCTCAGAAGGTATTTGTTGCTAAAAGCAAACATAATTATTGCTAACATTGTGGCACTGAGGAAACTTTTAGAGCTTTCTCATACCCACAATCTCATCTAGACATAATTGTTTAGGCTATTTCTGAGACAGAGCTATCTGGAAAGAGTCACCCAAGTTGAACCAGTATTACTTGAATCGCATCACTGATGATAACATTAGACTTTGCCACATTTTTGCTGTTAATTATGAAATTATAATACAAACCTTTTGAAGTAGTTTTGAAGCATTGTTATTGCTTATAGTTATTTTTAATGGTTTAATGTAGTATGAAGAATGGAGGAATATTCAAGGTGTACATTATCAATTTTCTTATATAATTTCTTGTATTTCAACAATATTTTCTTCTTCTTTAGACTAAAAGATTGAACCATGCTGAGTGGTAAAGATGTTCTCAATAAAAAGTCAAGGATGAGTGAGGGGAGTAGAAAACCTATTGACTTTAGTGTCAGAATTTCTGTTTTTGAATCTTACTTTTTAGAACCTGTGTAACTTGGGACAAATTGCTTGGCCACTCTCTCTCTCTCTAATTTCCTCATTCATAAAATAGAGAGTTGGTTATTGGCTTGTTCAACTCTAAATCCTATCACCAAGATTCATTCTTTAATTATTTTGCTTCTGGTTAATAAATGTCTTTCAAAACTGAAGATATATTTTAGAATGAAGTGATAAGGAATTTGACAGAACATCAAATATTGGTTTTCATGACTTTACTTCTAGTTTAAAAATATTCTCAAATCTCTATTAAATCCTCTTAGCCTTGCTATTAAACAGCATTTCCGATGTGTGTATCTTAATGTCTTTTACTTCATTTCTTTTTAAAACACAAGGGGATAGAGCACCGGCCTTGGAGTCAGGAGTACCTGGGTTCAAATTCAACCTAAGATATTTAATAATAACATAGCCGTGTGGCCTTGGGCAAGCCACTTAACCCCCATTGCCTTGAAAAATCTAAAAAAAAAAAAAAAACAAGGGGATCAAGTCAAATTAGTAGGTGTATACAAATAAAATTTCTTGAGATGAATCATGTGTCCCCTACTCCTGATACATAAAGGTCACATTTTATGGTAGGTACTTCCTCAGAAATCATTTATAAATAAAATTTATAAAGTAACAACCAATTTAAAATAGATTTTTTTCTAGATTTTTTAACCTTCTTTAAATATCCAATATAATTCCACCATTCCCTTCAACATTTATTAAAATTCCAAGGATGTAGGACACTATATATATATATATATATATATATATATATAGAGAGAGAGAGAGAGAGAGAGAGAGAGAGAGAGAGAGAGAAAGAGAGAGAGATGCCCTCATTCCCCCAAATACGATAGAATAAGCTGAAAAGTTCAATCCATGCCACTCTTTAAAAATTTAGAACATGTTTGCTTCTAAGGCTCAGTGCATTTTGGAATAACTTTGTGTTAGCTACAAATAACAATCTTTTCAAACCCTAGCAACCAGACCCTGCTTTAGCAGAGTCTTTGAAGAGGTCCTTTCACTACTTCTGCCCCGCCTCCTTCAGCACCCAAGCTAGGTCTCTGGCATCCCAATTTAAAACAAAAATAAAACAAAAACCAAACTTCTAAAATATTTATTTAGTTCATTGCCTCAAATTTTTTGAAGAGTATGAAATTTAAATGTTCATTTTCTCACCTGCTTAACATGCAAACTTTGGGAAATAATCCCTCAGCAAACAACAGGTTTATTGATTACCAAGTCTCCAGCAGGGCTTTCTTGCCAGTGTGTGTCTTTTCTGCAAAGAAGAGGGGGGGGAAATAGTGATTTGGAAATGAGCCACCTTTATTTTAAGTTCCTCAGTCAACATGTTGCCACAGCAACCAAGGTTCTTGCTATCCTCGCAAAAGACAGATTTCTTTGCCACAATCATGATGCAGAAACTGAAAGAAGGAAAAGGGACAGGAGCAATGAAAATTCATCATTTCATTATTTGAAATGTGAATTGCTCTCAGCTGGCACTAAGCCACAGGTCTTACCCACTGTGTCCTTCAACATTTATTCAAACCTTTTAGGACTGCAATACTTCATTTCCATTAATTAAATAATTACACCAAACTCCATCTCAAGATAACATTCAGTTGAATTCATGCATTCCCCAAACAGTAATTCAATCTAGCAGAAACTCATATTATTATGCAATGAAGTGACAATGATAGTGTTTATTTCATTACTCAGGAGTGGGGAAGTACAGAAGTGAGGAAAAGAGAGAAAGAATTTAAGAAGTACTGTGCAGAGAGGGATCAAGAATTTTTCTATAAAACAGATCAATTACTTGATAAATACATACAATAAGTCTAGAATTTTATGCTAAGAGTTGTGGGTTTTCCCCCTTTAGATTATTGAAAACACGATGTGTTTCATAATGTTTATTATGTTTCCCTGTTTCTTAGGCACATTTATAAAATATTTGAAATACTGAATTTAGAAAAGATATTAAAGAGAGAACAGTGTCACTAAAGGAAAAGAAAAATAACAGAGATATTTCTCTTATGCTTTAAAATGCAATTAATTTTACATCATTCCAATGTACTTAATTCATACTTCACTTAAAAGAATCAGTTCAATCGATTAATCAGTTTAATTTAGTCAATTCAACAAACATGTATAAAGAGTACACCAGCTAAAAAGTACTGTACTTAAGATGATGGAGTCCTTTCAAAGACAAATTAGAAATTAGCTTCAGTGAGCTTACAATCTAGCAAAGGAAATAAAAGGCACCCAAATCACAATATTAAGTATAATCATGTAGTGGATGCTACCCAATACCAGAGGGCGCTATGAGTATTAGCCAACCTGCCTACTCCTTTTGGTCAGGATTCTAGGGTTGTTAATGGCCAATAATCCCTTAGTGCAGCCCTCTATTGGCTGTGCCAGATTCTCTACTTTGTCTAGAGTGGTTTTTGTGTCAGAACAAATCAAATCACTCAGCTCATTTATCCTCACTTACTTAGCCATTCTCATTTACCCCTTTAGTCATGCCTCATCCTTTTTGCTCTTACCATGTTTGTTACTCTATAAAGGGTCAATAAAAGTAGTAACTTAAACATAAGTAGATTAATGTCAAAGAAATTGTGTATATCTCATGAGCTTTCCATATTGGAGAGTTTGTAAGAAAAGAGGAACATTAGTATATACATGGTGAAACTCCATATTGTCTCACTTGTTCTAAAAAGCAGTTTGGAACTATGAGAGAGGAAAACAGTCACCATTTTTTACCCTTACAGGATGAGATTTCATTGATGATGATATAGTGAAAGGAGGTCAATCAAAGAAAGGAAAATCATGCCAAAAATACTGTAAGACAAAACAAAATAAACAAAAACCTGGATGTTCATTTTTTGGAGAATGGCTTTACAAAGTATGATTCATGAATTGAATGAATTATTGAGTCATTAAAATTAAAAATATGAGAAATTCAGGGAAAGTAGGGAAGTAGAGAAAAACACTAATTTTTAGGTTATATTCATGTATATATTGGCATCTGCCATTGTAATTTGTGTTAAAGTTGTAGGGAATCACTATTTCCTTTTAACTTTCTGGATCTTAAGACAAAGAATGAAAAAGAGTTATTGATCCACACATTACCTTCAATGGAAGTGATACTTCTCATTAGTCCCTATAAAGCAAGGGTTCTTGAACTTTGCAGGACCACAGAAAATTTGAGATATTAGTGCAGTCTACCACAGAAAGAAATTTGACAGTGAGAAGGACCCTTTCTCAAAATAATAATCTTCAATGCATAAAAGAAAAAAGATTACAAAGGAAATCAATTGTGTTGAAGTTGTTTAAAAGTTAACAAAATTTATTTTTTATAAAACACAATTCATGAACTTCCATAAACTTGTTGATCATGGGATCAACAAGAGAGAGGACTAAATATTTTCTCGATTCTCATGACCATTCCAATGCCTTCTACAAAAGTCCAGTTATGCCCCAAAGATAAAGTAATTTCAGCTATCTCTACGGTTTAGGACACCTATCTCAAACAGTCCATGAACATCAGATACCTATCCTGAGCTCTTGTAGCATCACCCTTCTCACCACAGTCAACAAAGGGCTATGGGAGAGACCCAAGAATTCTACTTACAGCCCGGAAATAAAAACTAAGCTGGCACATTGGTCATCTCATGCTCTTTCCAATACCATGGAAATCCATGCTCCAAGATGCCAAAGTTTGTTGGCACCTTAGTAGCCAGTACTATGGTAATGTTCTGTGTTATGAAAGATATGTGCAGGAGAGCAGAGAAACAGAGGAAAAGATGCAGGACCCATGGGTAGACCTGAAAACATACACACATACTCACAGATCTCATGCCAGAGAATGGAATACTCAAACTCTGAACAACAAAGGTAATGTAACCCAAAATATAGTCATGTCAGTGTGACAGTACTCTGAATTTCCAGATCAAAGAAATGAGGAACTGCAAAAATGAAACAGTAATGAAACAGTAATGGTATTTGTAAATTTATGTGGAAAGAGTATGTGTCATTCCAATAAGCCTGAGGAAAAAAGGTCCCAGTCATCTGGACCCAGTTCTGACCTCCCCAAAAGTCTAGCTAAGAAATCTAAGCTTGTGAATTGAAAATTGACCAAATAGTTTGTGATCTAGTGCCCCATGAAAACCACCATCAGAATAAAGAGAAAATCAAAAAGAGTGCCATCAAGAAAAACAAGGGGAAAACTATTGAAATTATCAAAGACTTCAAAAGGAAGAAAACTGAAAAACTTTGAATAGAAGATATAACAATAAAAAACATTAATAGCAGAAAGAAATATGACTTCCAAATCTAGTAAATGTATTTGGGCATCTATAAATAAATGCCACAAAACAAGGAAAGGAATTCAAATGAAACCAAGGGCACCACAATACGCTGTTCTTAGGTGGTTTAAAAGAGAAATGACAATTATTAAAGCAGAATTTATGGCCTACATTTACAAAAATAATTGGTAAAAGAGTAAAAACACATGAATCTGTGATGACAAATCTCATCAAAGAAACAAGAGGGGATAACTGATTAGAAATGAAAATGCAGAGAAGTAAAAGATAATCTAGAAAGAAAAGGAAAAAAAGAATTAAAAGAAAAAGTCTTCTATCCAAACAAAACAAACTCATCTTGAATTAATACTCTACAGAGACAACCAGAGAAGTATAGGTCTACCAGAAGAATACAAGTCAAAAAACCTGAACATCATAATACCAGAAATTATACAAGAAACCTACTCAGAACTAACATAAAAAATAAAATACCAATAGAAAGTATTCTTAGATTGTCTCCACAAAACAAGCACAATAAAAAAATGCTAACTCCAAAAAATTGCTAACTACCAGATAGTGGTAACATATAATAATTCAGTTTAGAAACAAGCTTTATAAACATCCGGGGGGGGAAAAAACCTTTAAAAATGAAGAAGGAGGCTGCAAGGTAGTACAGTGGGTAGAGCACCAGCTCTGGAGTTAGGAGTACCTGAGTTCAAATCCGACCTCAGACATTTAATAATTACCTAGCTGTGTGGGCTTGGGAAAGCCACTTAACCCCATTGCCTTGTAAAAACTAAAAAGAATAAATTAAATTAAATTTAAAAAATAAAGAAAAGTTGATAAAATTCTAATAACACAAAAGAATTCTGCAACCCACAAAATGTATGAGTTAATGGAATAATCCAATATGCAATGGACAAGATGCAGTCAAAGATTATATATAAGCCAAAAATGTAAGCTTAACTATGATTGATTAAAAAAAGATTGATGCACAATAATAATGAGGAATTCTAAATATTTTTAGAAATAAAAGTATACCCAAATAGAGTATTTGTTTCTCAAATATCTAAGACAACAGAAAAGCAGAAGGGGTAAATTAATTCAGCAAACTGTCAAGGACAACAATAGCACCAGACTGACAAAGAACACAAAGAGACAAGTAAAGGCAAAAATCAGGTCAGGATAAAAATAGACAGATGAGCCTGAAGAATTATGAACCTGGTGATACTCCACCTACAGGTTAATCCTTTTCTCAGTAGATGGATGTGGATGGGAGTATATTTGGAAACACATCACAAAATATGTGTGGGGGATGAAAAAGGGAAGGAAACAAGGGCTAATAGGAAAATGTGTGATGTATTCAGATCAAATAGAGGATTAGCAATGAGGGGAAAGTGAATTCTGTGATCTCTCAGGAAGAGAAGAATTTGCAGGGGAATGAAGAGTAAAGGAATGGTAAGGGAAGGAAAAGAAGGAGGTCTTGCTTTGGTGGTGGGAAGAGGTTCCATTGATCAATGTTCTGATAGATGAAGTTCTGGTTCATGACAAAATCACTTTTTCCCACAAGGAGGAGTTGAATCATGAACTAAGAGATGAGATTTTGATATAATTGGTGGAATCTATATAGATCAATGGTGAGATGTATAATCAAAGACATAGGAGAAGGAATGATACTACTTCTCTCTGCCACCTATAAAATTTGCATTGTTTCAGGAGTGAGAAATCATGGAAAAGGAGAATCTGAGTGTTAGGCTCTGTAAGGTAGTGGTAGAAACTGCCTGGAGGGGTGATAACAGAAAGAATGTCAACATCTCTGAGGAAATTTCCTCATTGGATGAAAAGTCAATTCAGGGATAGATGAAAGGCTATTCTGGATCCATTATTTCTCTGGTCTTCATCTTGAAAAGTCCTGTACCCAGAGACATATTACCCCAAGAAATATTGTGCTTCATGGATTAACTCCTATGAAGAAAATCTAGGATTTAGTCCCAAGGTCTCATAGAAGATGTTATCTGGAAGAATAATAATCAAATCTTCTAAGAAGTCCATTATAGGGAGGAAGGAAGCTCAGATCTTATATCTGTTTGAAAACCATACGTGATCAGGATCTCTCTATATCGGATCTTAAAACAAATTATTATCCAGTCTCTGAAAACTATCAAGAATTGGAATATAAATTGCCTATTAAGATAGCTTATACCAAGTGGTGTTTAAACTCAACAATAAAGAAAATTTTGTTTTGGAACACATCCCATTTTGTTACATTATTATAATCTAATACATACTAGTCATTATGTAGAGTGCTATTTTGACTCTCCTTGTCTAGTTCTATTAAATATTTTCTGAATCACATCACCTTGTACCCATACTATTAGACAATCTTTCTGCTCTTTGGCCTCTCCACTCCTAAACTTTTCTGTAGAATAATCTTCCTAAACTACTACCAGTCCTAGATCTCAATTGCTTTCATGTTCCTTATTGCCTTTAAGGATAAAGTATCATCTGTTCCAAACTGATGATCAAGCTGTAATGGAAACTTTCAAATTCTAATTCCCAGTAAATGCATTATGGCTGTTACTAAGTTACTCCATTTTATACCACTAACATTTATGTCTCCGTTCCTTTGTCACAGAAATTTGACCCATTTGGATTTTTCCTCTCCTCACTTGTAAAAATCAGCATTAAAATCGGTCTTTAAAACCAAAAAACAAAACAAAACAAAACAACAACAACAAAAAGATAGTTTATTCCACATTTAGTCATCTGGAATGCATAGGAAACATTTCCTTTCATCAAGTCAAAACCTGCCGTTCTGAAACTTCCACCCATAGTTGTGCTCTTTTGTGAAAGATGGAATAAGTGAAGCCTGGAATTTTTTCCTAATAACAATCCTTCCAATATGTGAAAAAAGCTATCATCTCTTCAGATCTTTTCCCTGGACAAAATATTCCAAACTCTTAAAATCAGTCTTCATAGTTTCAAGTTCCTTCCTTTATACTACAGATCATCAGTTTATCTCCTACAATGCTGCTGCAGACACATCCAATATTCCAAGTATGAACTGACCAAGATAAGACTGTTTAATATAATCATGTCCCTTGTTCTACATGTTGTGTTTCTACTTATGTAGCCTAAGATCATGCTATGTTTTATTTTTTATTTGTTTTGCTATCTTGTCATAGTTTTGGTTCACAAACACCAATTATCTAGCCATGTCTCCCCTTTCCTCTTTGTTCCCTTTTTGTGTAATTGATTTTTTGAACCAAGTGTAGGCCTCTTTATTTGTCACTATAAAGTCTAATCAAATTAAGGTCAGCACATATTTCTAGCTTGTCAAAATATTTTTTGGATTAAAATCTGTCACTGAATGAGTTAACTAGCTTTCCCAACATCATTTCATCCATAAATATAATAAGTATTCTCTTTTTCTTCTTTCCAGACATTGGAAAGATTTTGAACACAAGATCTAAACTCCATTCCTTACTCCCTACTAATTGATTTCTCATTAGCATTCTCCTTAACCCTCTCAACTCAAAGTTTAAGTCTAAAATGCCACCCAGTCATTCCACTATGCCCTCTACAATTTCTATTCTGAGTAACAAACTTCTTTTCATCTTAAATGTTTTCCTCTCCTACTCCTTCCATCTACTTTGTCTTACTGAAACCTGACTTCTGTCTAATGACATGAATGCCTTGGCTACTCTTTCCAGTGCTAGTATACTTTCACTCATTTTCCTTGCTTTGCTTGCTGAGACAGAGTTTACATACTCCTTGTTCCCCATTGTCACTTCCAATTTCTCCCCTTTCTCTTTCATTTAGAAAGTATCTTTTTCCTTTGATGATCATCTTATTCAAATAGACCAACCAATCAAGATTGGGGCAATTGTGATTATACCCAGGTCACTCCCCTTTATTAGTCGATGAATTGGATACCCAACTCACAATTTTCCCCCCTTCTCAACTTCTGCCCTCATACTAGGATCCTTAAACATGAATACTGAGTCTCATTCAAATACCCTAATCACTCAAGTTCCTAAATCTACTGAACTTCCATGTGCTACTTCTCCTCCCAAACTCAGTCACATGCAAAAATGGTCTGTAAAATGAGGATTGTCCACCCCTAAGTGAACAGTTAAATGTATGAATATACACCACAAGAAATTGTGTTTCCACCATCAAAGGAAATTATGAAGAACTATATGAACTGATATAGAATGAAGGTAGAACTTAGAGAACAATCTACACAATGATAAAAAAAATTGGGGATAATTTTTTTGAAAGATTTGAGAAGTCAGACCAGCATAATGATAGACCATATGAACCAAATATGAAGCATACTTTCCTTCTTCTGCCAGAGAAATAAGAACCTTAAAATATAAACTGATACATACATTTGGTGCATGACCAATGTAGGAACTTGTTTACTACCAATATTTATATGAATATTTTCTTTTCTTTTTTTAATATTTGATTTGATGGAGGATAGTAAAAAAGAGAGCAAATGAATTTTATTGGAAAAATTAGATAAATTTTAAAAATTACAAAAGATATTTCAAAATTGCTATTCCTTTCATACTAACAAAAAGTGAAGATAGAGTGGGTAATCAAACCTTTATAGCACTGACCCTATTTTGTCTACTAATCTTGTTATTTAAGGACATCTTAGCACATCATTCAAAAGGGATAGTTTTAATTGATGGATTCTTTTCCCTTCAGATCACGTAACTCAGAAATCCCTAGAATTTCCCTAAAGAATTTCAAATGTTTCTACATTGGGACTATAGAATATAAAAATAAAAAAAAAATAGAGAACACAAGAAGATCTCGAACCTGACCAATAGACAAAATATTGTCATTGTTGGAAAAAGGAAAGTTGTAAATAGGAGCTTTTTGTGATATGGTAAAATAATTACTTCAAATTATGACAAACTTGATTTAATAGTCATCAATACATAGACACAAATATAAACACACACATATTATATACATATATATATATATTTACATAAGTATATATATAATAAAATTGAACTATTTGTCTTTAAGTCCATCATTTTGTTTTAATTTATCTATGCTATATTTTATTTCAAATTTTAAAAGACCTATAATTTCATCAGAATACCCTCTACTACAGAACAATAAACTTTTATGAATTGTCTACAAAATAAAAACTGTTAGCCAACTTTCTGGTGAGAAACTTCTCTTAAATTAAAATGATATTCAGGTGGTATATAAATAATTGGGTCTATAGTTGAAAATGGCATGGCTTTACCTACCAAAGTTTGCACTGCTACAGAATGGTCACCAATAATCTGATGATATTCTGAAGATACATCTATGTCAAACTGTAGATAAGTTCTTTAATTTAGCACTTAATCATCTCAGTCTTCCATTTAGTTATCATAGGATTTGGAGCTTGAAGAGAATAATATAAAAAAGATGGTTCTAATGAATCCCTAAGTGTTTTTATTATCCTAGTCATTTTATCTATTCTTATCTTATGTCCCTTTTGATCCAGGGCTTAAATTATCAAAAGGTCAGTGAGAGTTAAGGGTCTATTGTCCATGACTTTGAAATAGAGCAAGGCTCAATGTCTCTCACGTGAACCAAACTTATGACTTTGAGGCTTATTGATCTCCTGTTTTTGAAAACTACAGAATTAGCCACCAATATTCAACTCCAATATGGCAGAAACATTGAAGACTTTTGTGGGTGATTCTGGTTTCCTCATTAGGACAAGTCCCAGCTCACACTTGTATAAAGTAAATCCTTCCTAAACCATTTATTTCTCATATTGTCATATTATAAGTAAGAAAGGCAAGAAGCAGATGACAGTAGGCCAATACATATGAGTTCACCAAATAGTAAGTGATAAACCATCCAGTACTACAAATGATTTCACCTTTCATAGACTTTCCTTTCTTACATATGGTGTTGCAAAGCAGTTAAACAATATTAGTCACCTGGATTGAATTAGACTTAGATTACTTATTAAAGGAAAAATGCTACCCAAATCATGCTTTGTTTTGATGGATAAAGAAACTACACTCATGTATGGATCACTGTAATCCTGTGATTGCTAGAATCCCAGAGCACCCTGGGGAATGTTGACAATTGACATGGTATCCCAGGGTGCCAGATTCTACATTTGGATCTTGACAATTTTGCCAAAAATATCTGTTAAAATGCATGTAGCCAGACAACTCCCCTTTTGGCTACACATCTGAAGATTCTCAGAAGCATAAATTTTTCCATTCAAGGACTGGAATAATTTACCCTCATGAAATAAATGCAATAAAATAAAAATAAAATCAAGACCCATCTTAGAAAATTTTAAGGAAATTAGGACTTAATTGTAATGGTACTTAGAATCTGAATATAATGGTAAAACCACTTTCCTTTAAAAAGTGTTTTATTGCTGCCTTTTGTCTTTACATCAAAGTCATTTCTGGAGAAAGACCCCTTATGACAAGAAAAAAATGAATCAAAAATATCTGGGTATATCTAACAGGGTAGACATTTTTCTGCTCCACTGGTCCTTACCTTTCTGTTGTGAGGTGGAAACTATGCTTTATTAGTTGATCTATAGGAACATTATTGACTTTTCATGTATTCAAATTCAATTTCCTTTCAGTGATACTTTCATTTCTGCTGCTGCAAAAATTGTACATGATTTTCCTCTGATTATATTTATTTCACTCTGACTACTTATAAATATCATCTCACATTTCTCTGAATTCATTTATCCATTTCTTAATGTCCAATAATATGCATACTATAAACATATGTGTATATATGTATAGATAAATGTGTGTGCACATGCATATATAATCTATATATATACCTTCTGTATATAATGTATATATATATATATATATATATATATATATATATATATATATATATATGTATATACATGGGTTTTTTTTAGTCACTTCCCAATTGACTAACATTCACTTTCTTTCCATGCTGTCAAAGTAACACTTTTATTAATATTTGTTTAAATATTTGAACTTTGTTTCACTTTTTAACATCTTGGAGACATATGCTTAATAGCAATCTCTTTATTATTGACAGTTCAGTCACTTTTGCTAAATAACTCCAAATTAATGTCCTGAAGTGTTGGATCAATTCATAGATTGCAATAATATAGCTGATAACCTTCCCTCAGGCCCTTTACCTTTACCCAGTTTTTTTGCCATCTTTGATAATTTTCAGGACATAAGTTGAAATTTTACAGTTATTATAATTTGCATTTCATCAGCTATTAATGATTTGGTATATATTATTAAATATTTGTTTATGGTTTGCAATATTTGTATAATTTTTGTGCTTCTTTGATCACTTATCTATTGAGAAATGAACCTTTGTGTTTCATACTTGATATTTATATATATTTTGGACATATGATTTTCATGGTATTTTTTCTAAAAATATTTTTCTGAAGGTTCTCTTAGTCTATTTTCAATTATTTTATTGTGTAAAACCATTTTAAAATGTAATCAAAATCATCCTTTACTTAGGATTTTTCTCCCTAAGCATACTTGTAAAAGGTTCCTAAACTCATACATTTCTAGTGTGGGAGGAATGTGCCTTTATATTTATGCCGTTATCATTTTTGTTATTGATTATCATGATATGTTTGTCAAGCCAAGTATTTAAATTGTATTCAGTTTTCTCAGCAATTCTTGTCAAAAGGGTAGTTGCAAAAATTATGTTAAACATTAGTCTTTTTCTGTTGTCCTTTTTTGCTTAGTCACTTCCCTTGATTATATATAATTATGTACATATCTATTTATTTGTAACATTGCTACTTCTTTATAATTTATTCCAAAGTTCATTGTTCTTATGCCTCTTCTTTCATGCTTTTTCCTTAGTTTTCCTTTTATTCCCTATAACTATATTATAATCTGTTTTCGCATACCACCAAAAATGGTAAGATAGGTAGTCACAAGAAGAGTCTAAAAGGTCATTGTGGTTGGACCTAGTCACTCCCTTTCCCTGTCCAATTCTTCTGGGATTCATCTTCCTCTGAAGATGTCTTTCTTCAATCCCTAGCTTGACTTGGTCAAAAACAAGGTAGGGGAGAGGAGGGAAGGGAACTCTGCTGATATAAGACTTAAAGAAGTTTTTATAGTGGTCTCATCTTGTTCTCTCATCATCCTGCCTACCTATTTCCTTAGTATAGTATCAAACAGTTATAACCAATAACCCACTTCTGGAATGCTCTCTTTATCTGTAACCTTCTTTCCTAGACAACAATCTTCTATAAAACTATTATAACCACCATCCCTTATTCCCCGAATATTCAGGAAGGAGTTAACTATAAATGATAAATCCAAAACTGCAGCAATTCTAGTAATGGTCTGAAGAAACAAGGGGAGAATGCAAGGCCAGGGATGGGGGGTGGGGGTTGCTAAAAGCAATGGTGTCTAGGATTTGATCTTCTAAGGCTGGTGTTCAGTTGTTCCTGAAAGAATTGCTCTATGAAGGTTTCTTTTTATTTTCTTGCCATTATTGACCTTGCACAAAATTAGAGGATATCCCCTAGTTTGTGGTAGCAGAGGAAAAATTGCACCCCATATTATCTATCAATCTAAAACCTGCTCAGGATTTCTAAAAACCAATTTCTAAATCTTCGTAGCATAGTCTGAAAGTAGAACTGACAATTTTAGAACATTTCATAGGACCCATTTGAAAGGTTACTTAGAAGTTTCCCAACTTTGTCATTGCCTCTAATCAGAACCAGATGAAAGTCTATCTTCCAGAGAAAATTCCAGTATCTCTCCTCAGTAATCTGTTCCATCTTTCTACATTTTAAGTAAATTGTAATCATTTTACAGGGATAGAAACTGAATCCAGGGGAGAGTAGGCCTTGTTCAAGGCTTCCCAATTTGTTAGTAGTGAAGACAAAGTGAACAGCAAAATCCAGGATTCCTGAATCCTAACTGATTGTGTTCATTAAAACTTTCAGTCTCCATATGCAAATAGAAGTACAAAAGACAGTGTAGGGCCAATTACATGGAAGGCTGAAGGAATTGGAGATTTTAACTATTACATCAAACTAATTTGGCATAACATTAAAATGTCTATTTCTTCTATGGACATAAAGTGTTTTAATATTACATGTTATAAATATCTATTTTTCATAATGTCAACTGTTATTAATATCAAATTTCATCATGGAATTCAGCTGTAGTTTAGATACTATATAAAGGAAAGATTATTTTTAAAAGTAGATAAGATAACCCACATGTGTATACATATTAGTCTACAGTGTTTCAACTATGAGGAAGTAAAGATTTGGAGTCACAGAAAAATATAATTTAGAATTTTAAAGAATAATTAATAGAGCCTATAGTTATCCTTGATGCATAACCATCAAACATTTTTAAAAACATTTTTAAAATATAATAAATATTTTATTTAAAAAAATAATAAATATCTTCAAACAGATCATATAAACCCCCTTTTTTTCCTCTGTAGAAATTCTGGCAGTAGGGGCGGCTAGTCAGGAGTACCTGAGTTCAAATCTGGCCTTAGACACTTAAAAATTCCCTAGCTGTGTGGCCTTGGGAAAGTCACTTAACCCTATTGCCTTGCAAAAAATAAAAAATTCTGACAGTAGCTGCTAAAGTCACTTAGAGAATTTCAGTCATCAGAGTTGGTTACTTAACACTTCTCTAAAAACTTTCCTAACAAGACTCTTAATGACAGGGGAACGTTTTGCATCCTGACCCAGTCCATTTCATTTTTTTTTTATAACTTTAATTAGCCTCTCTTGATGAAATTCTAAGTGAGCAAGCTGCTTTGGTGTACCTCCAATCATAATTGTTTTCCAAAGCTGGCTCACTAACCTCTTGGCTACTGTCTCTTCACAAAAACTCTCTTACATTTCTGCTTTGTTTTTTTTTCCTATTATGGAATAAGGATTTTTTTTAAAAAAAATCTATAGATATTTACTTTTGTAGCATGGTTTCTATTAAAATCCATAATTCCATGAGGAACTTATTAGAACTCCTATTTCCAAGAGTCCTTACAAAAAAGGGGAAAAAATTAAGTAAAGTTAACTGTGGGTGTGTTTAACAGCCTACCATTGGCCTCTACCAAAAAGAGTTTCATCCTTAGATTCCGAAAATGGCCATTACATAAAGTGTGAAATAAAATAACTTCCTTCCATTTAAAAAGAGTCATTATTATCATCATTGTATATATTGTCCTCCTTTCTCTGTTTATTTCACTTTGCGTCAATTTATAGGTATTGTCTCACATTTCTATGAAATGCTCATTATTTCTGAAGGTCAAATAATATTCCATTACATCCATATGTCAAAATGTGGTCAAAGATTCCCCAAGGGACAGAAAACACTTTGTTTCCATCTTTTTTATTGATACAAAAAATACTGTTATGAAAATTTTATATACATGGTAAAAGTTTGGTGTATGTTTTTCTGTATTTGTTCTCTTTAAGGCATGAAGTAGGATCACTAATACATGTCTGAAAAATGTAACAATTTAATAATTAATAATTTTCTTGCATAATACCTTACTGTTTTCTGGAAAAGATGGACTAATTCAAAACTCCAATAACAGTGCCCTAATTTGCTTGTCTTTCCATTACATATTGTTGTTGTCTTTCAGTCATATTCATTCATATCTGACTCTTCATAACGCCATTTGGGATCTTCATGACAAAGATACTAGAATGGTTTTTCATTTGTTTCTCCAGTTCACTTTACAGATGAAACTAAGTTAGAGTTAAAATACTTGTTAAGGGCCACACACCTAGTAAGTGAGTGAGATCAGATTTGAACTCAAGATTAATCTTCCTGATTCCAGATCAAGCAATCTGTCCAATGCATCACCTAGCTATCCTTAATATCATTAGCGTAGACTATTTCTAATTAGTGTTCTTACTAAATTCATATATGTGAGATAAAACTAAAGAGATGTATTTTTTCTGACATTACCTTACTATTATTAGTGATCTGGAATATTTTAACAAGATTATTGATGGGTTGCAATTCTTCTTTTGAAAAGTACCTGCATGTATTCTTTGTTCACTTATTTAGGAATTGTTTTTGTTTTTATCTATGTGCGACAATTTCTCATGTATCATGCAAATCAGATACATATCAGGAATATTTTGATGCAAAAATGGTTCCCACTTAAGTTTTTATTTTTATTCTAGTGGCATTGATTTTGTTCATGCAAGAACCTTTTTCTTTTACTTTAATGAAATTGTCTATTTTGTCTCTTTAAAATCTTCTATCCCCTGTGTGTTTAGGAATTTTCCCATAACACAATTGAAAAAAAGTTCCTCCTTTTATTCTTCTCAATTTTTTTAATATGATATGCCTATAGAGCTCATTTTGGCATAAGATAATTTATTTTCAGAAGCAGCTGGTGGTACACTAGATAGAAATACTGGAGTATAAATTCAACCTCAGAAACCAACTAGTTGTGTAACACTGGGAAAATCACAACCTCAGTTAGCCTTAGTTTCCTAAAATATAAAATGGAAACCATATTTGCATTTACATGACAAAAGTTCTTGTAAGGATCAAATGAAATAATATGTGTAAAATCACTTATCACAGTATCTGACACAGAGTGGGAACAAAATAATTGTTTTAAATTAATGTTTAAAGAAGAAAGAAAGCAACCTATTTTCATTCAAATTGATATCTGACTCTACAAGTCTTTTTGTCAATTAAAAAGTCATTTACCCGGTTAGCTGTGTTTTGGAACTTGTCAAACTGGGACTTTCTTTGCAATTGTGATTGATCTTGCTAAACAATCATGATCATCTTTTCTCTTTTACGATCATTTTTTTGATGATTTCTGTTTTGTAATATATTTTGAGAACTAGAGATACTCTAATCTCTTTACTTGAACTTAAAAATCAATTCCATTTCATTTTCCACTTTCAATATGTAGCTCTGCTTAGTTTGAACTCCACAGAACAATAATCCCTCTGGTATTTTCCAGGTCCTATTCATCTTCATTTTTTTCTGTTATTTTCTTCTGTTAGATTGCAAGCTCCTGGAGGACAAGAACTGTTTTTCTAATTATTATTTTTATCCCTAGGGCTCAGCACAGCTACTGACATATAGCAGATCATTAACATTTTTATTAAATTGAATTTTAAAAGACCTCAAACTATTCCTTGGATAGCTTCTTTCAGATTTATTCCAAATATGTACCTAAAGTTCACAAGTCTATCTATCACTCTCCCTATTATGACTATTCTAAAGTTTCTATTCTTCCCCTTTTTTTAAATATAAAGATGCTTTCCTGCCTCCAGTAATGAATCACCTCTTGTGTTTGCCAGGAATCTTTAAAGATCACTGATTGCTGCACAAATAAAATCAGTACAATTAAAATTAGAAGAAAGGCAGTTAACTGAGGAGAAAAATAATCTTTGCATCAAGTTTCTCTTAGGAAGTACTCACATCTGAAAAGGGATTAATTCAAACTCATAAGAATTAAAGTCATTAAATAATAGATAAATGGTCAAAGTATAAAAATAGATAGTTTTAAAAGAAAAAACTACAGCTATCAACAAATGTTTGAAAAATGTTCCAAAACAATAATAAATAGAGAAATACAGATTAAATCTTCTTAGGTTTTTACCTCATACTTATCAGATTGGCAAAGATGGCAAAATAAAATGGAGAATTACAATTGTTTGACAGGCTAAGGGTAGTCCTGAGAATTGGTCCAGTCATTCAGGAAAATTATTTGAAACTGTGTACTTTCCCATAAAGCAAATGGAAGAAAGAAAGAGGAAAAGGGCCCAGTAAGTACAAATATAATTTATCTACTTTATGTAGGCAAATTATAAAAAAACTAAGGGTTTATTGCTAAAATTGATTGATAAATTGATAAAAGATTGATATTAATAAATGATTAATAAATTATGTTAGATGCATTTAATGGAATCTCATTATAAAATGAAATTATGAAATGCATGAATTCAGAGAAATCTGGATTGACTTTCATGAAATAATGCAGGTTAAAGTGAACACAACTCTTAAAACCACTTGTGTTAATATTATAAGGAAAACAACTTTGAAAGATTGAAGAATTCTAATTAATGCAATAACTAACCATGATAATCAAAATATTGATGATGAAGTATACTGTACTTCTCTTGTCAGAGAGGTGATTTACTCAGTGCTAAAGATTTTATTTTCAGATATAGAAAATTTGAGAACTCATCTTACTTAACTATGCATATTTATTACAGTCTTTGTTTCTTGTCTTTTTAAATAATGAATAGATTAGAACAAAAGAAAGGTCGGGAAGAATAACAAACATGAAGCCAGTTTTGAAAGCTACAGATTGACTCTATTAAAAATTTAAAAAGAAAAGTTGGTCATATAGAATAGAGGCATGTCTTTGGGTACAAGCTTTTTTCTATTCTTCTAAACATCTGAAAATGATCATTTTATTTTGTGTTTGTTGAGAACAAAAATAGATTTTTAAAATATAAAGGTCACCAATCGTATCTCTAAGTTATTTTAGTATCTTAGCATGTAATTTGTCCAAGCCAAGTGACAAACTCAATCAGTCAATCAATCAGTAACTAGCATCCATTTAGTGTGTATAATGTGATAACACTGTGCTAAGCTATGCAAATACAAAGAAAGGCAAAAATTATTTTCAAGGAGCTTACAGTTCAATGCAGACAATGAACAACTTTGTGCAAATAAGATATTTAAGGATAAATTGGGGGTAGTTTGAGAGGTATGACACTAATAATAAAGAAGACTTAGAAATGTTTCTTTCAGAAAATGGGAACTTAAACTGAGACATAAAAGGAGTTTAGGAGGTAGAGAGGAGGGAAAAAAGCATCCCAGGTATGAGGGACAATCAATGAAAACACGCAGAGTTTTGAAATGGAGTGCCAAATTTAAGAAACAACATGGAGACCAGTATCAAGGGATCACAGAATACAAGGAGGAAAGTAATGTATATTCACAGTAGAAAAGTTGGAAGGGGCATGGTTATGAAGGGTTCAGATTTAATAGCTGCTCATATAAGCAATAGGAAGCTCCTAGTTTTTAAGTGATAGTAAATATTCTTTTTTCCTATTCTCACTCAGTTTGCAGTTCAATTTTCTGTTTTCCATTTTGTTCTTCCTTCCTGTTCTGAAGATCATTATTTATGGTGGAGAAAATAGAAGTCGAATAATTGATTGATTGTTTTTTTTTCTCTTTCACTTTTTACCAAAATCCTAACTATTCCAAACTTTGCGTTGATCCCTTCTTTATTCTTATAGCAATAGCAATTCTTTAATTTTACTTTTTGATGAATTTTTTTCTTTTTCAAGTTAGTCATTTTTTCTTTTAAAGGAGTTGATTTCTTCAGTCAAAATTTCATAATTTTCTTGCATGGCTCTCATTCTTTTCTCTGTTTTTCTTTTTCCTATCATTGGTTTTTGAAATTTTTTTTGAGCTGAACAAAGAAGTTTTGGAATTGAGATCAATTCATAAATTCCTTTGAGGTTTCACATATAGGCAAATTATCACTGCTTTCCTCTTGTGAGATGGCATTTTCCCATCCCTATCAGAATAGCATCTTCCTATGGATAGATATCTTTTTTTTTTCATTTTGATAGTTAAGCTCTTCTCCTGGGGACAAGGAGTACAATCCCAGGATTTTTGTGCTGGGGACAGGATCTGGTTCCAGGCTTATTACTTACCCAAGCATTGCCTATGACTGATATTTTTGGAGCACTTTAAAATTTACAAAGTGTTTTATAAATACTAACTTATTCTGTCTTCCCAAAAACTCTAAGTAGGTCCTGCTGTTATCCCTATTTAATAGATAAAGAATCTGAAACACAAAAGATTTAAATGATTTGTCCAGGATTATTATTAATAGGTAGCATTTATTTAGAACTGATTATGTTCCATGCTTTGTGCAAAGCAGATTATAATTGTCTCACTCTCAATAACCCAGGAAAGTAGGCAATCATCCCTCTTTTTCAGATAAAAAAACTGAAACAAATAGAGAATAGATGACTTGTCCAAGGTCATGCAACTATTAAGTTTCTGACATTGCATTTTAACTCTTCCTGACTCAAAACCCATTGCTCTAATGGGGGAAGGTAGAGAAAGGGAGAAGAAGGAAGAGGGGAAAGGAAGGGAATTATTTTAGTAGATTGTTATCTAATTGTACAAGTCAGGCAAAAACTTTTTTTATACCCTGACTTCATAGTCTCCCCACATTTCTGTCTTTAGCATACTTGATAAGTTTATCACCTCAGCACTTAACACTGTATCTAGCACAAAGTAGGTACTTAAAAGTTATTATTTATGGATTCATCTAAGCCTTTATCTAAGTCATTGATTAAGAAAATAAATAGTTCAGGATCAAGAATAGGTGCCTATTTATAGCTAAAAAATTGGTAATGAAATTCTTACAGATAAACAAAAGATCAATAATATCTAGGGAATC
This sequence comes from Macrotis lagotis, assembly GCF_037893015.1. Taxonomy (NCBI): domain Eukaryota; kingdom Metazoa; phylum Chordata; class Mammalia; order Peramelemorphia; family Peramelidae; genus Macrotis; species Macrotis lagotis. The sequence continues at coordinate 134,933,074 of NC_133663.1, read as the reverse complement.
AGTAAAAAATGAAGAAAGGTGGCCTAGCAATATCTGAGCTCAAACTGTATTTCAAAACAATAATAATCAAAAACAATCTGATGATGTCTAAGAAATAATCTGATGGATTCATGGGTAGACAAGGCACCACTACACAGCAGTAAATGACCATAGTAATCTAATGTTTGATAAATCCAAAGATCCAAGCTTTTGGGAAAAGAACTCAATATCTGAGAAAATTTGGGGGAAATTTGGAAAACAGTTTGTGAGAAACAAAATAGAGATCAACATTTCACACCATATACCAAGTTTTATGATTTAGACATAAAGGAAGGAAACAGTCATTTATTAAGGGCATTGAATTAATTGAATATGTTTACTTTGCAAAAGAAGAGACTGGAGAGTAAATTTAGAGAGTGATTAAACTTGTTTTCTTGTTTTCTTCACATATCATAAAGATTCTAATATGAAAAATAGTTTATGTCTTTATGTCTTTATGTCACTCAGTTTGCAGTTCAATTTTCTGTTTTTCATTTTGTTCTTCCTTCCTGTTCTGAAGATCATTATTTATGGTGGAGAAAATGGATGTCTAATAATTGATTGATTTTTGTTTCTCTTTCACTTTTTATCAAAATCCTAACTATTCCAAACTTTGGGTTGATCACTTCTTTATTCTTATAGCAATAGCAATTCTTTAATTTTACTTTTTTGATGAATTGCTTTCTTTTTCAAGTTAGTCATTTTTTCTTTTAAATGAGTTGATTTCTTCAGTCAATTTTTCATAATTTTCCTGCATAACTCTCATTCTTTTCTCTGTTTTTCTTTTTCAGTAAATTGTGGAAGCATAGAAAAGCTATGGATAAGGGAAGAATTTTTTAACAAATAAGAATAGACAGTATTATAAGATGCAAAATGGCATTTAATTTAATTTAATTTAATTAAAAAAAAAGGTTTTGCTCAAAATAAACCAATGTAGCCAAGATTATACGGAAAGCCGCAAACTTGGGAGGTGGGGAGAGGGTAAGAAAATTGCATCATGTTTCCCAGATAAAGAACTCATTTCTCAAATTTATGGAGAAATGAATCAAATTTAGAAGAATATAAGGCATTTCCCCACTGATAAGTGGTCAAAGAGTACAAATGGACAGTTTTCAGAAGAAGAAAGCATGACTTTCTAAAGTCATATATTAATAATGGCCTAAATCACATTTGATTAAAGAAATACAAATTAACACGACTCTGAGATGCTATTACTATGCCTTATATGACAGGAAAGAAAAATGGCAAATGTAGGAGAGAATATTGAAAAATTAATGCTAATGTGCTCTTGGTGGAGTTATGAACTGGTCCAACTATTCTGGAAGGCAATTTGGACATATGTCCATAAGGCTACAAAATTTTATTTGCCCTTCAAACACAATAATTCAACTATTAAGTTTGTGTCTCAAAGAGATCAAAGGAAACAAAAAAGGATCTATATGTGCAATATATTTTAGCAGATCTTATAGTGGTGGCAAAGAATTGGAAATTAAGGGTTTGTACAACAATTAAGGAAAGGATGAACAAGTTGTGGCATGATTGTGATGGATAACTGTTATTCTCTAAGAAATGGTGAGGGGGAGGATGCTTTCATAAAAAGCTGAGGAGCAGCTAGGTGATGCAGGGGATAGAGCACCCACTGTGGCATCATGAGGATCTGAGTTCAAATCCAGCCCCAGACATATAATATTTACCTAACTGGTGAACTTGGGCAAGTCACTTAACCCCACTAACTTGCAAAACAAAAAGAAAGAAAAAGCTGAGAAAACATATGATTTGATAAAAAGTGAGCAGAACTAGAAGAATTTCAAAGAATTTTACTATATACTATAAATAGCAATACTGTACAATGATTGACTATGAATGACTTAGCTCTTATGATAAAAACAATATAATCTAAGATAATTCTGAAGGATTTATGATGAAAAATGCCATTTAGATGATGAAGTCTAATTACAAATAGAAACATATTTTCCTTTATTTTTCTTAGTTTTAGGGCTATTGTTGGTCTGTGATTTCTTTTGCAAGATGGCTAATATGGAAACATGTTTTGCAAGACTTCAAATGCACAATCTATATCAAACCACTAGCGTTCTCAAGGAGGATAGAAGAAGAAGAAGAAGAAGAAGAAGAAGAAGAAGAAGACTTGTAGAAGAGAATGTGAAAATAATTCTAAAAATGAATGGTAAAAAATTATACATGTAATTGATAATTATTTAATGAAACAAAAAGATATTGGGGAAAAAGAATAGATGCCTAAGGAATTCCACTAAAAGTCTCCCTCCAGAATAATATTAATTTTACGTGTGTCCAATAAGCCAGTTTAGAATTATTCTACATGCTGTTTTCTTAGTCACATCTCTCCATCTTATCTACAAATAGAGGCTCAGAATCTTTTGAATACTTTGATAAAAAAAAATATTAGGCTTATATAAATCCCCCAATCTTCTACTTAGTATGAGTAGGAATGACCATGTTTATTATTATCTCAACCTGCACTTTATGGAACCAAACTGGCTTTCAGGGTTTCAACAACACTATTGCTATTGTTCTTTCATTTTCGGGAAGGTCTAACTTTTTTGTGAACCTATTTGGGGTTTTCTTGACAAAGAATCTGAAGAGGTTTTCCATTCCTTTCTCCAACTTATTTTCCAGAAGAGGAAATAAGGGAAAATAAAATTCAAAGGTCACAGAATAAACCCAAGTGTATTAGGCCAAATTTGAACCCTAACAGATGAGTTTTCCCAAATCTAGGGCCTGGCCTTTGATTCACTGTGCCCTTTAGGTGTCTGATCACTATGGTATTTACCTTTTATAAGTTCAAAAAAGCATTCTTTGATATTTCATTCCATAATGTTTCATGAATAGAATTCTAACACATTTTCCTAAAGCATGTGCCAGAATAGGCCTAGAGTTTCCTATATTTATCCAGGCTTTAGTTTTACATAGTTTTATATTTAGCTTTATAATGCTACCTCATAAGGTTACCACTTTATTTACTTCATGCACCTTGTTATCTTTAGTCCAAGTAAAAATCAGAATAATAATCCATGTCTCTATTTCCTCTAGTTTATAAAAGTTGTAATTAGCATCAAGCTAAGTCAAAGTTTCATTAGTTGTATAGAGCAATTGCTAATTTCACTTTCCAGAAGTTGAATTCATCACAATCCCAGAGAACTAGAGCTGAATCCATATCTTCAAACAGAAGTCATAGATTTAAAATTCATAATGAGTTGTGATTTTTTTAACATGACCAATGTGGGAACATTTGTATTAATATGAGTAAATTGGATAGTCTAATAGGAGGGAGAAAAAATAAATGCATGTTAATAGAAAGTCATTGTCCTAAAGACCCACATTTCAATAATATTTTGTTATTTTCCAAGTTTTGTCATAGGATCAGGAAGTCATTAATTTTTTCCTAAGTATCATGGGAATCTGTCACATAGGCTCTATATTTTGTAGCTTCTTTCATTTTATCCTCCCATAAATGATCACTATCTCACTTTGCCCCTCAAGAGGATGGATTTTCAAAGCTAAATACAGTCTTGATATGCATTATTACTCAAGCACTAGAATTTAAACAGTGTTCCAAGTCGAAGTTAAAATGATATAGTGTTCACACTCTAAAGACCTGCTAAACAACATCTGTTGTAAAAATGAATCTTGTAGTCATATAGGAAGGTCATGGTTACTAAATATGTAGCTATTACCCATACTAGAACTTTGATGAAGTTGTTCAAGATGATAGAACTAGAAAAAAAATTTAAGAATCATGTACAGATAAGATCATAGACTTAGAAGAGGCTTTTTAGCAGATATCTAGTCAACTCTCTTTTACAGATGAAGAAACTGAGATCTCAGATAGAGCCGAGTCAAGTCTTTGACCTGAGACTTCAATACTTCTCTTCTCACTGCTTCTCAGAGATCTTTCAAGAATCTAAGACCTGTATTTTTTTTCTCAAAAATTCTAGTTTCTTCTTAAGGTTGATGGACATTTGTCCTTCTACGACCATGACATCAGAGAGGTATAAGACAGCTGGATTCTAGTGAAGGGGTGTTGTGCAAAATCAGAAGACTCACTTTCTCTTCCATAACCATCTGTGACCAGCGGCGACTGGAGATGGCCCTGGCTACCATTACAGACCTTGACCTTTTAAAACTAAATCCTTCCTAGGAACCACATAGTAAGAACTTAATAAGTTGCTTATTTATGTAACTTGACGTGCACTTTTCTTGGCTTAAGGATAGAAAAACAGACAAAAGACAATCCCTAGTCTCAAGAAGCTCAAGGAGTCATTCTTCTCTGTGTTAATTCCAGTTTAAATAACCCTATTGCATCTATCTCTTTAAAAACTTTATGTTAACAATAAAGTTCCATTTTGAGTTTGATAGCAGGTAAGAAATAGTATGAAAATTCCTGTAGTGTCTGGGAGAAAGTATACAAATAAATACCAGTTTGGAAGCAAAAATTATCAGCCCATAAAAAGGGCTCCATGGTTTCTGTTTGTGCAGATTCTCACACAGAGTCCTCAGTGAATTCTAAAAATGCTTAGCCTTCTGCAATCCTAAGATCCTTCCAAAGTTCCATAAACTTAATTCAGGCTACTCTACTCAATTTGTATTTTAAATTTCAATAAATTTTATTCAATAAAATTATTCTTAGGTATAAAAATACTACCAAAACCAACATGCTAGTATATAAAGGGAAGAAGGCCTCTGAGGGCCATTGAGAGTCCATCCATCTTCTATTTATATATGTCCTAATTAAACAACAAGCTTATATAATAAGATTATCCTCTCCCTCCTCCCCCAAAAAAATTTAATATAGATTTGTAAAAAAAAATAAATTTATTTGCTATTTGACAACATAAGAAATTACTTTTGTTTTGGTTTGGTTTTGGTTTGGGGGGTTTTGCTTGATTGTTTTTGCTGTGTTATGGTAAACAAGTTATAAGATTTAAATGCAGCAGCTCAGATCTGAGTGTCGGTTTTGCCTGATAGTAATTATGTGACCATTAATTAATTATTTTTTTCCTTTCTGAACCTCAGTTTCCTTATCTATGTTTTAAGTATCAAATGTGATAATGAGGGCCAAGAGTTTCAGAAACCATAAGAGCTATACAAATACCAGCTGCTATTATTCTTAATTTTTTTACTACAACTATCGATTGTCATATCAGTTAAAATAGGTCAACCTTCTTCATATTCTCTTTAAAGCCTTGTGTTTATAATTTGTGATAACTAATTCATGCGTTTGAGGAATTTGCCTATGGTAGGATAATCTACTTACTGTATTCCTTCTCTGCAGGGATTCCAAACTCTTTATCCTGGTATTTGTCCTATCCAACTATTTCAATCCTCTTCCATCTGTTACTTGTCTGCCACTTTATATTGGTTTATATTTTCTATTTTCCCATATATCATGGTTTTCTTATTTCTATTATTTTTCAAAAACAATCTTTTCTAGACAAAGGTACCATCAGAAGCCTGGCACAGAATCATTTCACCAAGCTAAGAATTTTGTTCCATAGCACTTACCTAACCAATGATACAAATATAATTGATATTTTTCAGGAAACTAAATAGAAATGAAAATGCTAGTACAGATCTATGCTGTTCTTTTTCAGTGACCCCTCTTCTCATTTGTCATCTCCTACATATTAATTTTTTTCTATTTAAGTTTCATTTTGTGCTCTGGGAATAATGAAGATGATTTCCACATAGATGGCAATATTGAAACTATACCAAGCAAATATTATAACAGTCACAAGTATTTGGGCAACAATTATCCCCGGTATTCGGATGAGCAGAGCTTGGCAAACTGGTCACCAATAGGAATGGAGGAACTCCCAAAGTAAACCAAAGAACAGACTATCAGATCAATGAATATAAACACCAAGCTCAATATACTAGTTGAAATTGTTTTTAATTAGCTTCTCTCATTAAATAAAAAACAGAAGATAAAATATAATTTTATTTTATCAGTTTAGACTCTTAAATGATAAAATGATACATTGAAGCAATCATTTTCTTCTTATTTTTCCTTCACTGGTGTCATACATTATTTATATAGTAATATTTAATGAAAATTTTTACTGAAAAGTTTCTTCAGTACAGAGTTAGGATGAGTTAGTAATTTTCCACCCACAGTATGCAAGAACAGATGGACATAGCAACCTAATCACCAGACTAGTAATAATTAGATTTCCCAAATCCACAGACTCAAAAGATGGATGAGATCATTGAGAAATTGGGTGTGAAGAAAAGACACCTGGGAGACTAGGATAGAGTCTTAGGCAATCATTTTTCATAACTGGGGTTAACCATCTGTCTACAAGGCCCAGCTCCACCTTTCCACCCTTGACCTTTCCTTGTTGGTTCAGTTTCAGCATTTTCATGGAACATTTAGGACTATATGTCTTACACCTATCTCAACTTAATAGAGAAGTCAGACCATATCTTTTCCTTTCCGTATCCAATGCCTCAATACTCTTCTCTTACTTCATTTTTAGCATATTGATATCTTTTACTGTGATATACAAAGTGCTTTATGGCAAGGAAAAAGACAACCAGAATTTCTCTCCACAAAATGGCAGTCATCAGTGTTCTCATATGCATGGCTTAGCATTGTGTAAATAAAATGCACACTAATGACCTAGAGAAGAGTCATTTTGTTTTATATAAACCCCTGAAACATATTATGACCATAAAACAGAAATCATTAGTTTTGCTTTAAAATAAACATGACAGGACCTAAAAAAATTAGTGACTCATGGATTTTTAAAATATATAGTTCCTTCCAATCTGCCAGTACTTACTTTGTGAGTGCATGTCTTCCATAAGTGCTTCATCCTTTGATATTATGGGAAAAGGCTATGAATTAGTTATATAATATTTGGAGACTTGAACAATATATATTTACTAACCCAGAAGCCCAGACAGAGCTACTATTGCTTTCTATGATTTCTTAGACAAGCAATTATTTGAATTTAGAACTTCATTTTAGTGAAATTGACACAATTGTCCTGATATTTTATCAATACAATACTCATCCATCATATGAGCCTATAGTGTAATTTCTTCACCAAATCTATGAAGAATAAACTCCTTCATCTTGCTCTCTTCATCCCAATGATTTAGAGTCATTGTGAGACAAAAATTCTTCCCCAATCCTCATTTCCCTGCAAACCTTCCTACACAGATATGTCTTCCAATGCTCTCATCCTGATTTATCTCAGGCATACTCCTTCAGAGTCTAGATTCTATTCTTCCCTCTATTTCATTGTCTCCTCTGGAGACCCTATGAAATTGTCTCAAAGCTTCCCTTCAAGAAATAACACTTTTTGACTCAAACTAAATTATTAAATAAAATTTATAAACACATTTAGAAATTTTAAAAATAGAAAAAGAAGACAAGGAAGAATAAAAAATAATTGAATTCAACAAGCCTCCCAAAATAAATTAAATAGGAGAGAACTCTCCATTCAAAGGAAAACTGGAAATGTCTGACAGAATTTAGGTTTAAGTAAATGTACCATATTCCACAATAGTACCAAAAGAGTTAGAGAACATGAATATTAAACATGCAACAAAAAAATTAGAAGATAAGATTATATACCTTTCTTGATAATGGTTAGAAGCGGTAAGATTTCAGAGTACAAACCAAGACCCATCTGAATTCTCCTTACATTCCTCTCCAAAAACTTTAAAATGATTCCTCAAATCAAATTTAAGAGCAGCAGAACCAAACAAAATTCATCAGAAGGAAAAAAAATTTTCTAGCCTAAGACAACTCAGAAGGTCCACAAGAAGAGGTTTGTAACACCAGGGTGGGCACAATCCTAGAGCATGGCAGGAGTACTAACAGAGGACCTTAGAGACAGTTATGACAGCAGCATCAGCAACATTGCCAACTCTTATTCCAGAGATGGTAAGGGGTTCAAACAATTGGTCAGAAAGAGACTTCAGGGAATTTTTTGCTGGTATTGGGCACAGGTAATGCTGCTACCCAGAAGTAGTGTTGAGTCACAGTTCCAGGGACAGAGAGGACAAATCCAATCTCAAACACTTGAAACTTACTAGTTATGTGGCCCTGGGATGGTCATTAATCCCTATTGCCACACACAAAAAAAGAAAGAAGAGATGCAAAATAGGCAAAATGAAAATGAAGGTACAAAAATTCACTGAAGGAAAAAACTCATTAACAAACAATATTAGATAAATGGATAAAGAGGCAAAAGAAACTTCAATGAAGAAAATTAGATATTTAATGAAGTAGAGGATTTTCATACATTTCTGATGAAACAACTATAGCAGAAAAGAAAACCTGACATTTAACACAAGACTAAAGAGAAGCATAAAAAGAGTAATCATAATGGATTTAATAAAGTTAAATTGTTTATATAACTATGGGAGGATGCTATATGTAATTCCTAAGAACTTTATCATCATTAGGGTAGTTAAAAGGAGTCTACATAGAGGGCCTGAGTGTGAGTCAATTATGTTTTGTTGATCTCAAAAAAAATGAAAGGGTGAGAAGGTATGCACTGGGAGAAAGGAAAAATGAGGAAGATTTTCTCAAATAAAATGATATGCAAGGAAAAGCTTTCAAAGTTGAAGTAAAAATAGGGGGATGGTAGTAAGAAGCGTTTGAATTTCATTTTCACTGAAACTAGTTCAAAGCGGGAAGAATGTACAAACACATTCAACTGAATATAGAAATTATCTAACATAAGAGGGAGATAAAAAGAGATAAATATGGAGATCATAAATATAAGGGGTAGCTTGGAGGAGGCAGTAGTTAGAAGGAAGGCAGACTTTTGAGAAGAGACTAGGTAAAAAGAGACTAATAGAGGAAAATAGGATTGAGGGAATTGCACAATTAGTGATTTTAACTGTGAATGTGAATGGAGTGAGCTAATCCATAGAAGGGAAATAGCAGGATGGCAGAGTAGATTAGAAATCAGAATCCAACAATATGTTGTGTGAAAAAGAAACACTTGGGACAGAAAGACACACAAAGAGTTGATACAAAAGGCTGGAGTGAGTCTATTATGCTTCAACTGAAGTGAAGAAGGCAGGGGTAGCAATCATGTCTTCAGTATAAGCAAAAGCAAAAATGGACCTAATGGAAAAAGTCAATAAATATAATGGGAAAAGATAATCAGTGAAACTACATTTTGCTTAAAAAGTACTATTGACAATATGGCAATATCAAAAAAAAATTAAGGATAAATTTCTCTGATAAAGGCCTCATTTTTCAACTATATAGGGAGCTTAATTGATAAATGATCAAAAGATACTCATAGACAGTTTTCAAAAAAAATTAAAGCTATTTCTCATCCTATAAGAAAACACTCTAAATCAATATTGATTAGGGAAAAGCAAATTAAAACAACTCTGAGGCACCTATGGAAATGACAAATACTGGAGTGGATTAGGGAAAATAGGTACATTAATTAATTGTTGATAAGCATTATGAATAAGTGTTATGAATCAAACAATTCTGGAGAATAATCTGAAATGTAACCCAAAGGGTTATAAAATTGATTCAACAAGTACACTACTAGGTCTTTAACCCAAGGAGATCAAAGAAAAAAGGAAAAGGAAAAGAATTTATGTATACCAAAATAGTTATAGCAGCTTTTTGTGGTAACAAATTGAGGGAATGCTCAGCACTTAGAGAATGACTGAGCAAGTTGTAGTACATGAATGTGATGAAGTGCCATTATGATATAAAAAATTATATGGAGGATGATTTCGGGGGAGAAAAGTCAAGATCTATATGAGTTTAAGCTAAACGAAATGAGAAAAACCAGGAAACCTCTGTGCAGTTAACAGCAGTGTTTTAATGATGATCAACTATGAAAGACTTGACTTCTCTGATCCATACTATGATCCAAAACAATTATAAAGGACTCAAGATGAAAAAAAATGCTATCCTCCTCCAGAGAGAGAACTGATGAATTGTGGGTGTAAAAATCAAATATAATTTTCTCTTTTGGGGGTAAAATTTTTTAAAAGTGGTATGGTTAATATGAAAATGTTTTACATGATTTCACATGCATAATTGATATATTGTTTGCCTTCTTAGTAGATGGTGGATATATAGGAGAAAGGAAGAAAGTCTGGAACTAAAAATTTAAAAAGAAAAGAATGTTTAAAATAAATAATAAATATATTTTTAAAATGATAAAGTCAATTACAAAAGATTAAGCAAGATAAGGCACGAACTTTTATTAAGTATTATTCACCAGGCATTTTATACTAAACTGTGGGTACACAAATGTGAACAAAAAATAAAGATGGCTTCTGTTCTTAAGAAATTAATATTTTAGTGGAGGAATACAATGCAAAATGAAGCAGAGGGAAAAGGAAATACCCATGTGGGCACATGGTGTCAAAGTCTAGGGAGTCAAAATAATATCTTCAACATAAAGTCCATCCAGTTAGAATTAATGGGAATAAGGCCCTGATATAGCAAAGGGATATTTCAGAGTGAAAAAAGTTCTAAAATCTGAGCAAATTTCAGGGTGAGAAGACAGTTGGTAGAGTAATAGAGAGTCAAAAGCAGTCAGGAGTGGAATAAAATATGACTAGCCTTGACATATCCCTAAAATGAAGACGCCTAAAGGAATTCATGAAAGACAAAAATAGATATTTAAATAAATAAATGTTTCCTAAAGAATAAAATAAATAAAAATGGACCTTTTAAATTACATAACATTTAAAAGACCTTGCAAAGACAAAATTCCTGCAACTAAGATAAAAAAGGAACCATTTGTCAGGGAGGGAAAAAAACAAAAGAACTCTGATCAGATAAGACTCATAAATGTCTGACATCCAATTTCCCACCAACTTCTCTGCTTTTTGTACTTCTTTGGACCATTTCACCATGCCTTCCACCCCCAGAAAATTCATTATCAAGAATCTCATTATCTTGACTGAATCTTCCTGGTACCCTTCTATCATCTTTAGTCCTCTCTGCCCTCTCCTTGGACCTTCTAACTGGAGAGTAAGGTCATGGGATCTAGGACCTCTATTTAATAAGGGAGATCAGAATAGTTTTCCCATTTCTCACCAGCTACTTCATAGAAATTTTTGGGCTTCTCCATTTGACTTTGTGTCTTTCATTTACTTTCCTTTCACCCTCAACTTTTCAACTTTTGTAGATGGTTTCCCCTTATTATAATAAATTCTGTGAGGTCAGGGTTGTCTTATATGTGTGTATATGTGTATATGTGTGTGTATCTGTTTTATCACCATTACTTTATGGTATATAATAAATGTTTATTGACTGGCTGATTGATATATAGAGAACTAACAGAAATATGTGACCCGAAATCCTCCTCTGATAAAGAAATGTTCAATAAGAAATAGAAGACTCAGACAAAAGACTTGACTATTGAATGAAGTTAATATTCTAATCCAAAAATGAACAATTCAGTTCTTTCAAATGTTATCATGGTCAAGTGGAAATCAGTGTATTAGAATGTCAAATAGTTCAGAAGCAGTCCAATAATTCAGTTGATTTTGAAAGTTAGATCAGTTGAATTTACCCAACAGCATGGTCAGTCAGAAGAAATGCTAGACTGAAAGTCAATTGACCTATATAGGAATCGCATTTCCAATATTTCCTTGTTTCATAAGCATGAAAAAATTATGTTATCAGCTTTTACTTTTTTGCATGTAAAAAGGGTATAATAATGGTATCACTCTTACAGTTGCTGTGAGGAATGCATTATACATACATATGTGTGTTAACATATTTAATAAAGGACAGTTAATGCTTTATATAAATCATTTCACAGCTCAAAGAATCATAGAAATCCTAGAGCTAGAAGACACCATCGAGGCCATAATTTGATAAATGAGGAAACTAAGATCTAGATGGGAAAAATAATTGAAGAACTAACATGCCCAGGACCAGAATATCAGACTTTTCCATTATACTATTCCATCTTAGCAATTTGTAGCCATTCAAATCCTTGTATCATTTAAAATTGGTCATTCATGTCTATGGCATTGCCTCATACAACTGTTTTAGCTACAAAGAATGAATCTCAAAGAATAAGTAAGACTAAGTCTCCCCATCTCCCCACATTCAATAAATTGTAATGGGTTTCTATAACTTTAAGGACCAAACATTAAATTATCTTTTTTCATTCAAAGTCTAATATAACCTGACACCCCCTCTACCTTTCTAGTCTCGTTAATCCTTACAACAATCCCTACCCCTCCATGTACTCATTTTTTTCCCCAAAGAAAGACAATTCATTTTCCAACTCTGCACATTTTAACTGGTTGTACTTTATTTGGGTTGCTCTTGTTTTTCATCTCCATTCTTGACTTCCTTTAAGTTGTAGCTAAAATCCCACCTTGTATAGGAAGCCTGTCCCAATGCCCCTTAATTCTAGAGCCTTCACTATTACAATTATGTCTAATTTGTCCTGTATGTCTTGTTTGCACATGGTACTTTACATATTGATTCCCCATTAAACTGAACTTCTTGAAAGATAGGACTAACTTTGCTTTTCTTAGCACAGAGTAGATGTTTAATAAATGCTGACTGACATTCCCAGGCAATTGAATGTACTGTTTAAATAGGGAATTCAAACTGTTCACCTTACTAAAAAAAACCTGAAATGCTTAATATATTTAGAGCTGTATACTGACAAAAAATACAACAAAATCAATTATCCACAGGGATTAGTTTCATTGTTTCAAGTGATCCTATTATCACCAAAAAGATGGAATCCCTGAAAGCAAAGTTAACAAAAAAATTGCTTATAAAGAGCTCATCAGATAAGATATCTTACTTCAAACAACCACCAAGTATGATGAGGCAATTTGCAAAGGTAAATATGTTTGAATGCTTGCAATTGAGTGGCTCTTAATAAAGTGAACTATGAAGTGTATAAAATAGAGAACATGTAAAAGCAATGGAAATATTGTTGAGTCTAGAGAAGACTAACATTGTCCATAGTACTGGTCAAATGATTGCTCATGAGACTTTGATAAAGTGATTCATAATCTAATGGAAAAGGTGGCATTATTGGCATATTTGATTCCATGACATAATGGAAATGGACATCTGAAAATATAGTCTTTCTTTTCAGAATCAGTCATAGCAGTCTGTTTGGATATCATTGGAACTAATTTCTTCATGGGTGCACTTATATCACTTCTGGTTTCATTTAAATGTCAATATGGATGTGGTTCAATTCCTGTAATAGTGAGTCAATTAATTTACTTGGATAAAGAGTACATATGAAGAGTACCAACAGATAAGTTATTATTGATGGATAGTTTAAGAATTGTGAATTTCATAATAGAGATCAAATCATGGAAATATTAAAATTTAAAAAATAACCTGAGGGGCAAGGGAAAGACTAACTCTGAGACTAGGAGGCAACTACAAGTATATAAAAATGAAAAGGGAAAAAAATATTTATTAAAGTCATTAGTGACTAAAAAGGGGAATAGACTGATGGTGCTCTTATCCAAATAAAAAAATCAAGAGAAAGGTATTTTGCTAGACCTTCTATGGAAGATTTATGGGAAAAACATGTACCAAAGTTTTTCAAAATGACAAAGCGTAGAAGGGTTGTTCTCTTCATCAGTAAAATTTGTACCTATATCAATCACGTCAATAGCCTAGTCAAGTGTCAAAGTTGCAGTAAACATAATGATATCTAATAAAAGTAAAAAAAAATCCAACAATATCTTATCATCAAATTTTTACAAATTCAAATTGTAATGATTGAGTATGGAAAGGATATAGTATTTTTCTAGCACTTATTATGTGTCAGACAATTTCCTATTTGATCATCACAACAACTCTTTAAGATAGAGCTACCCATGAATAACTTGGAGGCTATATATTTATCCTATGGGAAGATCAGTTGAGAGATTTGAACCATTTGGAGCTCAATACTAAATAGAACTTTGTAAGCTTGGTAAGTAAAAAACAAACTAATAATTGATTATGATGATATCGTGGCACTTTGTTGAAGGCAGTTCTTGTTTTGTCTCTAATATTTTCTAATGAATAATATTAATTTCTCCCTAGCAGATCACTTACATGGTTCTTGGCATACAACAAACCACTGAATCACTCAATAGCTTGCTCTTAATATTATTTATTGATTTAGTCAGACCCACTTTTTCCCCATCTGAATACTTACTAAAGAGAGCTGTTGTGTTCTGAATTGATTTTGCTGTCTCAGCCACATTGAGGCCTAGATGCTTTTTGGCTTTCATCTGAATGAACAATTTCCTAGTTAGACACACTGGATTTGGAGTTGGGTCAATAAAAGCTTTACTGTGTCCTTTCTCTTTCCTCCCAGAGCTCACAAAAGAGAACTAAATTCCATTCATCCTTTCACTGGCCACTGTGGAATCTTTAGCAATGCAATTCTGGCTTGGATGAGGAAACATGGCAAGAAATTGGCAGAAACACAAATAGGAATTCTCTATTTCCCATGCTCACTGCCCTGAAGATCAGTTGCCACTGGGGATGCATATGAATTTGCTGTACTTTAGCTATTTGTCTGTGCTACCAAATAGCTTTGGAAGCATAACACGTTAGATATCAAAAGAAGATTTAGCCTAATCCTGCTGAATCTTATGTGGTTAACTGAAAGTTATTTGCAATGAAGCCAATTTGATTGGTTCCTGGTAATTTAATCTGAAGGGTTTTGAATAGATTAGGCAAAAGTTCTCTTCCAAAATTTGAAAGAATAGGGTTTACAATGACCAGGCTAATAAAAAGTCAGAACTCTATAATTTTTATGAGCATTCATAAAAATTCTTTATTAGCTTTTTTCTATATCCCATAGTTTATAGCATTAGTCTAAGATTTCTCTTACAATTGTGTGATAAAAAACAATAACAATAATAACTAAAATGGGCAAAAACAAATGGTCATGCTATGGAAAAATGACAAATTGAATAATAAATAACTTGGCCCCATTTGCTTGGGAAATTGGAGTTTAACTTAACCAAGGCAGTAGTGAAGTTTTAATTGTGGGAGTTAAACAATGATGATTTTGTAAACCTATGCCAAAGGTATTTCTAAACCTGTATTAGAAGGGTTTTCTCTTATCTGACAGGACCAAGTAAGTCTCCTTTAAATGTCCTGTAGAATTCTCACTACTACTGGAACATTTTTGTAGTGACTAGAAAAAAGGAATAAACTCAGTCAATGCCATTGAGATGGGCAACTCTAAGATGAGCATCCAAATAAGCTGGATGTATCCACAGGGTTCACTCTTATATTTTTCCAGTTATGCTACATATTGTGTTTAGAATCTGGAACAGCACAAGACATGACCCCATCCCAACCATATACCTGTTTGCATATACAAACACACACACACACACACACACACACACACACACACACACACAAACCAATGAAGGAAGGAAGGAAATAAAAATTTATTGAATACTTACTAGATGCCAATCAGTGGCATGTGAAGCCCAATGGATACAAATACAAACAAAATATATAAGTATCATATTCTAATAGTGGAATTATCACACACATTAAAATGAGGGGAGAAGAGATTTCAATATAATTGGCTTCCTTTGAAATTCTGTATATTTTATTTTGTGGATTTACAAACATTATACTGAGAAGAATTGGTTTCGTTTGACTGCCAAAGGGATGAATGATGCAAAAAAATGTCAAGAACCTTTCTCTAAAGGGAGCTCCCTTGGTGCCATACAAATCATATTTTGCTTCTTCTACTTCTTTTTCCTTTGCCCTTCTTTCCCTACTAGAGTGACTTTAGGTCATCAGATTCACCCTTTTACCCCAGTCAAAAAAAAAGAAACAGAAGAAAGTTGAACATATGAGATGTTAGACATAATTTTTAGTTCTTTGCCCCATGTTTAAATGAACTCTTAGGATGAAAGAATTTGAAACTAGATTTTCTGATTCCTAGGACACTATCATTCTCCATTATACTAAACTGCCTCAATTCATTTCACTTTGTTCAAAATAACTTGTAAACATAGATTTTTGCCTCCTTAAAAGTGATATCATCATGTGAATGTTATGGTCATGGATAAATAATTGACTTAGAAATTAGTTAAAAAGAAAGGAATGAAAGAGGTGAATGATATTTTTTTTTCTTTCTTGATAGAAAAGTAGATCCTGGAGCAGCTAGGTGCACAGTGGATAAAGTGCTGGTCTAGGAGTCAGGAGGACCTGGGTTCAAATACAGTCTGAGACAGTTAATAATTACTACCTGTGACCTTAGGCGAGTCACTTAACCTCATTGCCTTGCAAAAATAAAAAAAAAGGAATGTATATTCCTCAGAGATGAGTGTTATAAAGTTTTATTTTAAGATTTTATGAATAAGGGGACAGCTAGGTGGTGCAGTAGATAGAGCACCAGCTCAGGAGGACCTGAGTTCAAATGTGACCTCAGACATTTAATAAGTACCCAGCTGTGCGGCCTTGGGCAAATCACCTAACCCCATTGACTTGCCCAAAAAATGTTATGAGTAAAAGGATGAGAATATAATTAAATTTCTAA
The DNA here is from genome assembly GCF_037893015.1 of Macrotis lagotis. Taxonomy (NCBI): domain Eukaryota; kingdom Metazoa; phylum Chordata; class Mammalia; order Peramelemorphia; family Peramelidae; genus Macrotis; species Macrotis lagotis. The sequence continues at coordinate 134,916,506 of NC_133663.1, read as the reverse complement.
GTTTGTCAAAAACTTTTTTTTTCCCTCCACATCATGAAATGCCAGTTTAACTAACATAATATTCAGAAGTTTGAAAGGGGCATTACATTCTTTTAATATAATAAAAAACTAAGTATCTTTGAGTACCTACTACATATTTCTATTATTGCTGATATACACAAAAATAGTACTTTGGTGAACCACTCTATAGAACCCATAATCCAATAAAGTTTAGTAGATTTAGTACCTGCTATGGAAAAGAATGTGCATGGAACTAAAAGGAAGCATAACTGCCATGAAAGGGTGGAGTTATTCAAAAATGGATTCATGGTTTATAACTTCCCACACGCTGGGGTGGGTCATTTCATTCAAAGAAATCTGCTGTCACACATTTCTGCTTGAACATTGCTGAAGTAAGCTATTTTTATTATTCCAGCAAAGCTGGGTTAAGTGGCCTTTTGGTGATTTTTTTTGTTTTGTCTTATTTTATTTCCTGAAACATATTACCTAGGGGCCCTAAAAAAAAGAGAAGTCTGAAGAATTTGACCCCATTTAGAATAGCCTGAGAAGATAACACACACACACACACACACACACACACACATATGTATATATCATCTAACCTAAAGTTCATTTCAAATTAACATAAAAGCCTAAAGTAGATTTGGCATTTATGCAAGAATAAAGAGATGTCTCTTCAAATGAGCATAAGAAAAACAATATCAACAATAATTAATAATAATAATAATTGATATAGACAAATAAAATGCATCTATTTCACACTGTTTGAAAAAATGATATCTCATTTGATCCTCACAAAATCTGTGTAATATAGGAGCTATTATTATTTCTACTTTACAAATAAAAAATCTGAAGTTGAGAGAGAACAAATGACCACCTAAGGTCATATGGCTAGGAAATATCTGGTTTAGGATCTTTGTGACTCCAAGTTTAGGATTCTATCTACACAATACTTATATAAACACATGTGCATGTATCAGCATATGTATGTGAAAAGATACATATATGTACACATGATAATGTATATATTTCATTATATTTAGGTGTATATATCACTGTGAGATATATATATGTATACAAACACACACATGCACACACAGAGATATAGAGCTAGAGCTAGAGACAGAGACAGAGATAGAGATAGAGAGAGACATAAAATAAAATGATCTTATTTTGTCCACTTCACTAAAGAAGAAAGCCAACTGAGGCCTAGAGAGATCCAATGGCCTGCCCAAAGTTACACAATTACAACTTAGTAGCAGAACTGAAAATGAGCTGAATCTGATTCCCACTAGGAATCCCTTAACCTGCAGCCATCCAATGCTTTTTCTATGTGATATTTTCTCATAGCAGGTGTGCTATTTAAAATATAATAAAAACTGAAGATTCATTAATTCAGTAGTCTAAGTCTAAGAGGATAGAGAGCTTTCCAGGTAGAGACAGCCCTGGAGAAGGACTGAAGCTGAGATTTGGAGTATCTTATTCATGAAACAGCCATGAGGCCAGTGTCACTGGATCAAAGAGCATGTGTTGGGGAGAACATGTGATAAAACTGGAAATATAAGAGGACACTAGATGATAAAGGGCTTTGAATGCCAAACAGAACATTTTGTATTTGATCCTAGCAGCAATAGGCAATCAAACAAAAGAGAGAATGTTTTAGGAAAAAATGCTTTAGAGACAGGGAGTTGATAGAGCACTGGCCTTGGAGTCAGGAAGATCTGATTTCAAATCCAGCCTCAGACACTTAATAATTACCTCAATGTGAGACCTTGGTCAAATCACTTTAACCGCACTGTGTGTGTGTGGGGGGGGGGGTGCTTTAATGGTTGATTGGAGAATGAATTGGAGTGGAGAAAAACTTAATGTTGGAAGTACCAGAAACCTAGCACTCAAGAAAACTTATTGAAGTAAAAATAATGCACATTTGTTGAATTGAATAAGTAACTATCATATATGACTGTAGATAAGAAGTACAAAATAATGGATCAGGAATGGCCTCAGAGAACATCAAATACTGCTTTGCAAACAGTGGATGTTTAACTCTTTGTTGACTTGTGAGGGGTGATTAAACTGGACTTGATAAATTTATTCATTTCAGACATAACTCACTATGTGTGTGTGGCGGAGGGGGGAAGAATATAGGAGAGGGTATAAGATAACTGGTTTCCATGTTTAAAATAAAGAATGTAATATCTTCTTTTATCAAAAGAGGACAGATGATATAAGAACAAATGGAATATTAAATGAGAACTTAACATCAGTAAAGAAAAATAAACAAATATTATTATTATGTGTCAGTATCACTTAGTAAACTAGAGATTCTGAAAGAATGAATCCAATTTTTTATTGAGGACTTGGGAAATAAAAAATAACATTTTCATTTGCTATTGATCTGGCCAATCTATTGCCACCTTTGCTTCATGTCTCACCCTCACAATCCGCCCCCTTCTACTGTAAATGCTTTTAGAAGCATTTAGTACTTCCCCACACTCCAGTTCTTTCCTCCTTCATTTTCCCATATTGGCAAGAATTATAAAGGACCAGGAATATGGACAGGCTTTTAGCAGCTGGAACTGGTACCTTCCCAGCTGTTCTCTTTCCTTCCAGCAGCCCCGGATGTGGGATTGGGCAATGGACCATCCTCGGAAATAACCTCTCCTTCCCCTAATATTGGTTCTCCTGAATCTGATACAAAACCAGATGTACCTCTAGAAAAGCCAAAATAATGGTAGACCTTTTGTTCATAAGCTTCCCCTCTACTGAACCCCATCATAGACCACTATAAACAAAACCACTGGCCCTGCACCTTTTGGCAATGAGCTATTGATCCAGAATTGAAACCTTGAGCAAGATATCCTTATGTCAGGGACATAGTCCAGCACATAAAATATTGTTTTCCCCTGTCTTGCTCTTTTTAAGGATTTTGCAAGGCAATTGGGGTTAAGTGGCTTGCCCAAGGCCACACAACTAGGTAATTATTAAATGTCTGAGACCAGATTTGAACCCAGTTACTCCTGACTCCAGGGCCAGTGCTCTATCCACTGTGCCACCTAGCCACCCCCTCTTGCTTTCTTTTTTAATAATCTTCTAGCTCAGTGTAGAATGAGTACTCTTGTTAATTTTATCTTCTTATATAGACAACAATTTACATAATGGAAAATTTAGCCCTTGTTCTAGAATGTATGATAAATTTTTGCTATCAACTTTAATGAGTTGAGGAGAGGGAATGTATATAAAGGTAGTAGAAGAACTATTCAAACTCCTTTTAGGTCCTGTCACCCAAGTATGCATTTTCCTCTTGACCAACAAAAAACTGTCTATTGAACATGACCTTTCAGTAAAAGCTATAAGATGGGGATAGAGATAATTTTTCTCATGAACTATATTGTGCATTTTAGCACTATAAAGGAAAATATTTGAGAATTCATATTATCTAGTTTGAATCCATCAGTTTATGGATGATAAAACTGAGGGTCAGAGAATTTAATAAAATTTTTATTATATTCCAAATACTGTGGTAGGTGTTCAGAATACAAACACAAATATAAATCAAAGGTAGTTCTGGGCCTCAAGGAGTTTGTCTTCTGATGAGGAAAAAATACATAAAAATGAATGGGAGTTGTGGTACTTCATACTGGTGCTGTAAAATGCAGGGATGGCAAGAATGCCTTAAGATTGACACACCCCATCCAAGAAAAATGGAAATGTCAGAGACAGTGCTAACATAACACCAAGAATACCCAATTAATAGTCCATTGCTCAAAACCCATCTGTCTCTTAATCCACTATTTCTTGATCTATAAAATGAAAATAATAAAACCTCACCTACCCTTTTAGAGTGGTTGTGAAGAACAAATGAGACATAGTAAAAATGCTTTGCAAGCTGCAAAATCAAGCACATATAAATATGATTCAATTTGATTTAACAAGTCTTTATTCAATGCCCATTAATTACAGGTACCATGCTAGACACTAAGTATACAAAGCCAAAAATGAAGCAATTTCTGCCACCTACAATAGGTGCATTCACTTCCTTTCCTCTCATTCTCTCCTTGACTTTATGCAATGTAGCTTCCGATTTCACCATTAAACTGAAAAGTGCCTTTCCAAAGTTAAAATTTTAATTTCATGATCTAATGGCCAATTCTTGGACCTCATTCTTCTTGACCTCTTTACTGATAATCCTCTTCTTGTTAGTATCTTTTCTCTGAGTTTGCATGACATGACTCTTTCTGATTCTCCTCCTGCCTAACTAACCATTCATTCACAAATCTCTATTGCTGAATCTTCATCTAGGTTATACCCCCTAAAGGCAAGGATCCTCAAGTCTTCTGTTCTGGGCCTTTCTCATATTCACCATATATATGCATGTATATGTGTATTGTGTATGTATATTTATGTATATATAAATATATATTTTATGTACACATATAGGTACATACATTTTCTGATATCATCAGGTCCATGAATTAAACTATCATCTCAGCCTACACTGATGATTTCTAGATCTAACTTCCCTTTTGATCTCCATTATCATTGTCCAAAACTGAACTAGCTATCTTCCTACTTAAATGCTCCCCAATACTTTACTTCCCTCTTATCCTTAAAGATACCATTATCCTCCCAATCACTCAGATTCAAAAGGTGGATATTTTTCTTGACTCCTCATTCTCTCTCATCCTCCACACATGTTTTGTTGTAAAGCCACATCGATTTTATCTTTATAACACTTCTAATAATGCCCCTTCTGTCTTCTGACACTGTCATCATCTTGATCCTGCCCTTTTCACCACATTCTCAGTCTAGTGTAATAAACTGCTGGTTTGTGTTCCTGCTACAAGTCTCTTCCCCCTTCAATCCATCCTCATTTACCCATCAAAGCAATCTTTGTAAAGTGCAGGTCATACCATGTCACTACTCAAAAAATTCTAATGTTTTCCTATACCCCCAGGATCATAAACCCTCTATTTAGCATCTAAAGCCCATTATAACCTAAACCCCTCCTACTTTTCCTAACTTCATACACTTTACTCCTTACCAGTGACACCTCTCCTCAATGCTCCAGAAACAAGAAATTCCAATTCCTCCCTTGTTTGGAATGTTTGTCCTCCATAGTTCTACTTCTGACTTCCTTGGATTCCTTCTAGTCCAACTAAAACCCCACAGAAAGCAATCCCCAATCCATCTATATTCTAGTCCCTTCACTCTGTTAATTATTTCCCATTTATACTGCAAATGGTTTGCTCATACATCACTATTAGCTTGTTGTCTCTGAAATTCCATTGTGAGATTCTTGAGGACAAAAATGGTCTTTTGCTTTTTCTGCATCCCCAGTTTTTAAAATTATGTCTAGCATATAGGAGACACTTAATTAATATTTATTCTGACTAACTCATCTTGCTCATCATCTTTTATATCCCGTCTTCCCTGATTTCCTTCAAATCCCAGTCCTGAAACCTCACCTTCTACAGGAAGTCTTTCTCAATTTTCCTTAATCCTAGTACCTTCCTTCTGTTGATTATATCCTATTTACCCATTAGATAGCTTGTTTGTGCATTATCGTTTGCATGTTGTCTCCTCTATTTTACTACAAGCTTTTCCAGAGCGAGGATTATTCTTTGCCTTTTTATTTTTTTTTTTCAATTTTCGTATTGCCATTGGTTAGCATAGTGTTTGACACATGGCCAAGAAACAAGCAAAATGGTGTTTTCTGCCTGACATCTCCAGGAGAAATACCAGTAGCAGAACAAGGTCTATACCACACTGCCCATTGATCTAATCAATGCCTTTGATGTTCAGTCATGAGACCTTATAGAAGATCATGGCAAAACTTGGTTACTCAGAGAAGTTCATCAGTTAGGTAGGTCACTTCCTTAACAGTTTAACAGCTTACTGGCACAAACTCTGGATCCTCTTTCACTTTCCAGTCACCAACACAGTGAATTTACAGTAATATTGTCAGACATTTTCAGTGAGGACAAAAAATAGCTACTTTACTGATGGTAAATTATTTAATTTGAAAAAACTACAAGCCAAGACTAAAACAGAGGGCAAGGAGGTGTGTGACTTTTTATTCTCAGATGATTTTGTACTAACTGCAGTCTCTAAGAATGAGGTGTGACAGAATATGGAATCTCTGCTGCTTATACTAATTTTGACTTTACAATTAATACCAAGAAAACAAAGGTTCTCTACCAGTTGGTGCTTAATAAATGATCCATTGTTTAATCTAATGTCCTTTTCACAATTCCAGTTTCATAAGATCTCATATTTTATTTAAAGTATGATAGAGGTTTAAAAGCAAAATCTAACACTTAGAGGAGGAAAATTTATTGTAACTAAGCCTGAAGGAAGAAGATGTGCATATAAAACAGATTATATAAACTTTTGAAAATGAAATTATTATTCAGCTATTCCCAGAAGAATAAAACCTGAAAAACACATAAGATGCCCCAGACTTCAAACTTTTAAGAATCCATGATTACTTAATCCTCCCCATCCCCCCAAGGCAGATCAAAACTCCAACAAATGATCTTAAAATCATCATATATATATATATAACTATAGCTATTTGAAAAAAATAGGTAGGTGGCTTCAACAACTGCCGATTAGCTATCCAATAGATAAACCTCTCTGAAGTTAGATAGGTTTGGACACAAGAGTTCATTACACTCTTTTACTTTATACTTTTTAATTTTGAAGAGTTTGAATACTCTTCAAAATATCATAGATCTAAAACTTAAAGCAATTTTACAAATAATGAAGAAACTGAGTTGCCCAGGGCCACTTAAAAAATGTCTAAGGTGAGATCTGAAGCCAGAGCCTTTCAAATACACAGTCCTTTCTGGATTCAGCAGTGTAGCACATACTGCCTCCCAGAGCAAAGATTCCCATCATAGGATGAGACATCAAATAGGATTTTAGTAGGGGATGACATACCATACCTGAACATAATAAATGTGCTGTTTCTTGTGACAGTGTGAGTTTCAGAAACTGATGGCATGTAAAAGCTAAATATACTTCATCGGCTCTGTATTGTTGAAGTAAAAATAATCTCTTTAACATTTCAGCACTGTGTGTATTTATAGCATTGTTGAAAATGTTAAAGTCAACCCATTTTTCTCTATTTACATAGCTACAGGACAAAACTTACTGACATTTCTGGGCACAAACAGATTTTTAAAATATATTTAAACTTAGCTTTAGTCTCAAAGTGAAAAAGTGATTTTAAGACTGAATCTCCTTACTTATAATTCAGAAATATAATTATGTAAATTTGACATGAATGAGATAGGAAAATATCCTTCATTATTAAATGAACAATCCATTCTCCAAAGACAAAACTGCTATATTTGGCCACATTAAGAGAAGCACAGCTTTCAAGACTAAGAATGTGTTAGAGTCTTTGAAATGCCTTCAAAACAGATTTCTTCTTTAGGTATCTCAGATTAAGGATTTAGATGAACTAGAGAGCATCCAGAAGATAGAAATCAGAATGATTAAGGGCCTTGAGTTCAAATCTTACAAAGAATTGAAAATATTAGTATGTTTAGCCTAAAATAAAGATAGAACAGCTGTTATTAAATGCATGCTTAGTATTTGAAGGGATACTATATAAAAGAAGCATTTGATTTCATCCATTGGGTCCCACAAAGAAGAAATAGGAGCAAATAAACAGAAAGTTGCAAAGACACAAAATATGGGCATTAGGATCAACCAAAAAGAGAATAAGTCTATATTGAGAGGCTGTAGGTTCTCCCTCCTTGGAGAAACTGGATAATTCATTGTCAGAAAGTTTTAGTGGGGATTCCTTTCTGGTATGGATTGGATAGATGGTCACTGAGGTCTCCTCCAACTCTAAAATTCTAGTATTCTGCAAAAATATAGACAGTTAATCCTATAATAACTATCGGTGAACAAACTATTTTAGGAGCAAAGCACTCGCTCATGTGAGGTTAATCAAACCTTCCCAAAATCAATATAGTAAATGACTTATTTCAGAGTCAGAAATGGTTATCATTGGACCCTTCATATAAAAAAACAGTCTAAATTTGTCAAAAACACACAAAAATGATGTATGTCAAGTGCCAGGAGTAATTGCTCAGGATTATGAAGTCTTGGAAAAGAAATTGAAGACTTTGGGATTTGCATAGTTATTTCCTCACTGCTACATTTCAAAGACAATAATTGTAAAACAACTTTGTAAAATAAAGGTTGCAAAAAATAAGGACTACTTGGTTAAGAATTCATTGTTCATCAAAAACTATTGGGAATATTGGAAAGCAATCTAGCAGAAAAAGATATATGCCATATACCAAGATAAGCTTCAATATATAAATATATAAAAGGTCATATTATAAACAAATTAAAGTAGCAAGAAAAATTATTTTCCATCAATGGCTAGGGAAGAGTTCATAACCAAATATAAAAATTACAGATACTAGCAGATAAAATGGGCAATTTTATTTACATTAAATTTAAAGTGTTATATACAAGCAAAATCAATTTCAGTTTTTAAAAAAAGCCACCTGGGAAAAATATTTGCAATTTGTTTCTCTGATGTAGGTCTCACATCCAAGTTCTATAAGATACTAATAAGAAAGAACCATTGCTAATAGATAAATGATTAAAGTATATTACCAGGAACTTTTCAGATAAAATGAAATCCAAACTATCAATAGCTATATGAAAAAAATGCTCCAAATCACTAATAACTAGATGAATAAAAATTAGAGTAAATTTATTATTCTATATTATATCCATTAAACTGACAGACATGACCCCCAAAATATGAAAAGGTCAAACAATGGAGGGGCTATGGGTTTATCAGAGAAACTTACTATAAAATTTCCCTCTCCTGGTTTCATACTTTCCTTCTAATTTTGGCTGCTTTGGTTTTGCTTGAGCAAAAACCTTCTTTAATTTCACATCATTAAAATGTAGCTTTACTTTTCATGGTTATAAAGTTTCCTTAGATGAATAAAGTTTTGCTTTTTCCATACTTCCCAAATTTGTCTATAATATTGCCCTTTATATCTAAATCATGTACCAGTTTTTATCTTATCTTGGTATACAATATGAGACATTTGTCAGTGCTTAATTTATAATCAACGGATTTCCAGTTTCCCCCAGTAATTTTTGTCAAATGGTGAGTTTTGATCCCAAAATTCAGATCTTTGAATTTATCAGATTTGATTACTATGGTCATTACTACTGTGTATTACATACCTAACCTATTCCATTTATCTAGCACTATTTCTTAGCCAGTAAGGTCAAAAAGAATCACAGATAACAATAGCTTTGAAAATTATCAAATTTATTATATATTTTAAAAGAAAAGCTACTTGTAGAGTTTCATATAATCATCTTATGTGTATGGTAGTGCCATGTTTTTGGTGCTTTTTAAATGTAGAAAATATATAGATATCAAATGTATATTTATGTCTAATATCACCACATCTATGACATTGTCTATGTCTATCTATCCAATATGCCTCCTAGTTTCAAACTGAAGGGAATGGGAAAGATACTGTAATTAAATTCATTAAATTAGATACCATAGAAAGTAGTTTTATAAAAAAAAAAGATAAAATAGCAATAAAGGAACAACCAAAAATTACACAAATTTCAAACAGATCTTTTATCACATTGAAATGGGAATCCCTTCTCATGAAATAGATTGCAACTCCTGCATACTTATTCATCCCTTTTAAATAATTGTTTTCTATTTTCAACCATAAATTGACTAAAAAAGTTCCACTCTACAGGCTGACACCCTTCTTGCCTTCTTTTGTCATTGTACAGATACTAGAAAGGAAATCTATTATCTTTCACTTTTTTCATATGATCAATTCTTCTTTTTTTTATTCATGCTTTTCTCTTATGACATATATTATTCCACTTTTTTCTTCAAAGTTTTTATCTTCTCTGCGTTTTAGTTTGTTCTACTCATCATTACTTCCTTGGAAATTGAATCAACTTTCATTTATACACAATGGTGGTAAAATATTCTATTTTGGAAAATGGAGTTGTGTTCCCAGAAAAAGAATGGATTCATTAAAAGAACTTTGCATTTTCAAGAAGGAAAAATTTCCATTAACCTTATATTTAATTAAAGTATAACTTATTGTGTTCATTTTAGTCATTTTCAGTTGTTTGACTCTTTATGAACCCTTTTTTGAGTTTTCTTGCAGATTCTGTAGTGGTTTGCCATTTCCTTCTCCAGCTCATTTTAGAGATTAGGAAATGAATTGCTCAGGATCAGACACCTAATAAATGTTTGGGGCTGGATTTAAGCTCAGATCTTCATGATTTCAGGCCCAATACTCTATTCCCTGTTCCACCTAGCATCTGAGATATAGCTATAGAAAAATGGAAAGATAAATAAAGGAAAAAAGAAAAAAGATGGATAAATGATTGATAAATAGATGATAGAAAGAAAGGAAGGAAGAAAGAAAGAAAGAAGGAAAGAAAGAAAGAAAGAAAGAAAGAAAGAAAGAAAGAAAGAAAGAAAGAAAGAAAGAAAGAAAGAAAAGAAAAGGAAGGAAGGAAGGAAGGAAGGAAGGAAGGAAGGAAGGAAGGAAGGAAGGAAGGAAGAAAAAAGCAAAAGAAGACAAACAGAGAGATAAATAAATTTACAGGTTATCCATTTAGTTTCATTCTACCATCTGGGTAACAAATATTTTCATAGACTTTTCTTTTCCAGTGTACATGTTAGGCCAAACTGTTCAGTGGATATATACTTCTCAGTATGTATCCTATATAAAGTCTGCCACAAACAGCATTACTCCTTTCCTACTTATTGTATATATTTACTCTATAACACTGTGGCAAGCATATTCTCTTTATGCTATTCCTTGCCAAAATTTTATGAGTAAGTAGTCTTAGGATCAAGAATATCTCTATTGCAACCCAGCATTAATCCCCATCACTGAATCAAAATATCCTTGACCAAATTTACCAAAGATCTCTTTATTCCTTAGCCTTCATCCATTTTGACCTTGCTACAGTATTGGTACTGTTGACTAATCCCGTCTTCCAGAGAATCTTTCTTCCTCAAGTTTTTGTGACACTAATCTTTCATTTTTCTCTTCTTATCTGTCTGACTGATCTTTCTCCATCTTTACTGGAAATTCATCCATGTCCCACCAGGTCTTTTTCTCTGTCTATAATCTCTCTGGGTGTTCTGATCAGTTCTGCATTTTCAGATATTATGTCTATGTAGAAAACTAACAGCTCTACATATTTATTACTCATCTTTTTTCTGAGCTCCCATTCTGCAACTGGAATTGGTGACCAGTTTGGCATTTTCATGTGTATAATCCACTCACATCTCTATTCACATATCTAAGAGAGAGCTTAACTAACTAACATCTGTTCTCCTAAGCGCACTCAGTTCTTAACTTCTTTATTTTTGTTAAGGGTAAAAGTCTTTATTTTGATAACTCATCATAAAACTAGGCATCATTCCTGACTTACTAGCTGAAATTTTATTCCTATTTCAAGACTATCAGAACTGATACAACTCTTTTCCTTCATGGAATATCTCCTTATTGATCAATAAATAGGGATATTATGTTTAGAGTATCAAAACTTGTATAAAATGTTGAAGATGATCTAAAAACTTTGGTTCTTAGCCCTCCCTAAATTCTTTTCAAGTTAATCTAAAATTGTCTTTCCTGAAGAAGAATTCACAGAAGTGGGTAATATTTTGAATATTTTTACTGTTTCTTGAATTCTGTGGACAAAGAAGTCATCACCAAGTAGTTAGCATATTGGTAATGAGCCTCTCCATACTTAGCTAGATGCTTTTCAGAAAGCTCAGGAGTGAACTGAAAGTCTTTCTAGCAATGTAATAACTGTCAGAGATTGTGTTGTACTGGCAGATCCTTCCAAAATGGAGAATCACCTTAATGTCATATTTAAGCATAGAATGGAACTAAAACAAATGGAGAAATTAAAGAGTAAAAGTTTGAGAAAAGAGCAAGCAATAAAACTCATAGTTTTAGTTGTCAGAGTCTAATAATAGAACTAAAACACTTGCAATGAGAATTCGAGAAATGAGAAAAATCAATCAGTGCTGAAAGCAATGGGACATTATATTTGGTTTAAGCAATAACTCAATATATAGAGCCACACAGTTTACCTAGAGATAGCCAAAGAAGGATGAGAAAATGATAAGGGAAAGGAACTGGGGCAGTCCCCTAATTTTCCCCTTTCACTGGGGCCCAGATTGACTCCTCTCAATTAGAACAGTCCACTTTCCCCTTCAAAATGAAATCAGGACTAACACCTCCAAACTAAGATAAGCCAAAAACCTACTGAATATCCCTATGCTGGAAGGAAATGGCAAACCACCCTCTCCTCTTCTCTCTGCAGTCTTATCCTCTCTAATATTGCCTTCCTTACTATTAAACAGTATCCTGCTTTTCTCCTTCCCTTCTCCACATTACTTCTTTTTTTTTAGGTTTTTTGCAAGGCAATGGGGTTAAGTGGTTTGCCCAAGACCACACAGCTAGGTAATTATTAAGTGTCTGAGGCTGAATTTGAACTCAGGTATTCCTGACTCCAGGGCCAGTGCTCTATCCACTGCACCACCTAGCTGCTCTCCACATTACTTCTTTAAAAAAAAAGTCTTATAAGGGGCAGAGCCAAGATAGCGACAAGAAGGGCTGTAGTCTTAGGAGCTCTCTGATAAAACTCATGGGCTAAGGACTCTAACTAAACTTTTGAGAGACAGAACCCACAAAGGGACCCAGAGTGGCAGTTCTCCTACTCAAGGTAACCTGGAAAAGAGGAGAAAGGCTCTGCTCCCCGGGTCGGAGGGGTGGCCAGCCAGAGGGGTGGCCCGCTAGAGCAAAAGAACTTCAGCCTCCCAGAGGCAGCCCCAGGGCGCTGGGAGTCACACCTCACAACAGTAGGGGAGTCTCCTGAGCTGCACCCTGGGGAGCACTGAGCACAAAGTGGGGGAACAGCAGGGGACCTCTGCCAGAGCGAGCATGTGGAGCCCAGCCCTCAGGGCACACAGCAAGCAGCTTGGTCTTTCAGCAGCCTAGACCCAGAAACAGAAGCAGGTGGAGCTGGTAAGCAGGAGCCCCCAGGGCATGAGCCCATTGAGCTGAGGGAGGGGAGTGAAGAAAGACTGCAGAACTCTATCCTCTGTCCCTGGAACAGAACTCTGAGGCTCTGACCACATTAAGATCCTGATCCCAGTCTAGGCCCCCCATAGAACAACAGGGCCCCCCCACCTCGGCCCGTGGCAGAGGGGGACACTTATGGTCATTCACAGACCAGGAGGGAGGAAAGAGCCATACACACTGAGACCCTTGTGGGAGTGTCCCAAAACCTCAGGAAGTACCCCAAAACCAGGCCCAGGCTGGGAAAATGAGCAAGCAGAGAAACAAGAGGAAGACTATTGAGAAATATTTTGCAAATGAGCCCAAGAAGGATCAAAATACTCAGTCTGAAAATGAGGAAGCACAAGCTCCTGCATCTAAAGACTCTAAGAAAAAAACAGAAATTGGGCTCAGGCTATGACAGAGCTCAAAAAATACTGAAAATCAAATGAGGGAGTTGGAAGAAAAACTGGGAAAAGAAAGGAGAGAGATACAGAAAAAACCATGAAAATGAAGTCAGCAACTTAGTAAAGGAAATCCAAAAAAAAATGCTGAAGAAAATAGCATGCTAAAAACCAGCTTAGGTCAAATGGATAAAACAGTTCAAAAAGTTATTGAGGAGAAGAATGTTTTAAGAAGCAAAATTGGCCAGATGGAAATAGAGATAAGAAAACTCTCTGAGGAGAACAAATCCTTAAGACAAAGAATAGAAATCAGGGAGATTGATCAATTTACCAGAAATTAGGAATCAATACTTCAAAACCAAAAAAAATGAAAAATTAGAAGAAAATGTGAAATATCTCATTGAAAAACCAACTGATATGGAAAACAGACTTAGGAAAGATAATTTAAAAATTATTGGAATACCTGAAAGTCATGATCAGGAAAAGAGCCTTGACATCATTTTCAAAGAATTACTACAGGAAAATTGCCCTGATATTCTAGAAGCAGAGGGCAAAATAGAAATGGAGAGAATCCACTGATCCCCCAGAGAAAGAGATCCCAAAAATCCAACCCCTAGGAATATTATAGCCAAGTTCCAGAACTCCCAAGTCAAAGAGAAAATATTACAAGCAGCCAGAAGGACACAGTTCAAATATCGTGGAGCTGCAGTCAGGATCACACAGGATTTAGCAGCAACTACATTGGAAGCTCGTAGGGCTTGGAATACAATATACCGGAAGGCAAGAGAGCTTAGAATGCAGCCAAGAATGAACTACCCAGCAAGGCTGAATGTCCTCTTCCAGGGAAAAAGATGGACTTTCAGTGAACCAGGGGAATTTCAAATGTTCCTTTTGGAATGGCCAGAGCTGAACAGAAGGTTTGATCTTCAGATACAGAACTCAGGTGAAGCATGGAGATTGGAGGAGAGGGGGCAAATATGAGGGACTTAATGAGGATGAACTGCATGTATAGAAAAATGATACTTATAATATTCATATGAACCTTCTCAATTAATAGAGCAGGTAGAGGGAGCTTTTATAGTTGAAGCACAGGAGAAAGCTAAATTTGAAGATAAAATATGGTGTAAAAATGGAGTCAATAGAAAAAAAAAGGGAAATGGAATGGGAGAAAGAAAAAGGAGAGGGGGAATAGTCCAAGATATTTCACATAAGATTTTTTTTTTATTACAATGAGCTATTGCAATGATATGGAAGGAGGGAGGCAAGGGGGAATGAGGGAACCTTGGCTCTCATCAGAGATGGCTAGGAGAGGAAACAGCAAATATACTCAATGGGGTATAGACGTCTGGAGTAAGGAGGGGGGAGCAGGGGGAAGGGGTGGGGATGTGAATAAAGGAGGAGAGGATGGACCATGTGCAGAGAGTGGTCAGATATAACGCATTTTCCTTTTTACTTCTTGCAAGGGGCTGGGATTGGAAGGCCTGCCCAGGACCATAGGGCCAGGTGGTTTCTAGGCCTAAGGGGTGGTATGGGGGCTCAAGGCTTCTTGGCCCCAGGACCAGGGATCTGTCTGCTGTTCCACTCAGTGACCCTACAGCAGAGTCAGAGTGGAAGGAGAGAGAAAATATAGTATATGTTAGTGGAGAAATAAGAAAGGAGGGAGTTGCAATCAACAATGGCAAAGTTGGAAAAATATGGAAGTAACTTTTGTGATGGACTTATCATAAAGAATGTGATCCACCTGTGACAGAGTTGCTGGTGTTGGAACAAAGACTGAAGCACATTTTTTGTTATTATTATTTGGTGGAGGGTGCAGGGCAAGTGGGGCTGGGTGGCCTGCCTGAGCCACATAGCAGGGTGATCTTTGGGTGTCTGGGGCCGGATTTGGACTCAGGTGCTCCTGGCTCAAGGGCCAATGCTCTGTCTGCCACCCAGACACCCCTACTATTATTACTATTTTATTTTAATTAGGGTCTTTTTTTTTCTTCTTTTTGGTTTTTGCAGGGCAGTGGGGATCAGTTGGCTTGCATGTCACATGGCTGGGTGATTGTTGGGTTTATGAGACTGAATATGGACTCGGGTGCTCATGTCTCCAGGGCTGGTGCTTCGTCCATTGTGCTACCTGGCCATACCTGCAATTATTACTATTATTTTTTTTAATTTTAATTTTTTTCTCTCCCCTTTACTTTTTTCGCCCAAGCAATTCTATCTATATTCATGGGGGGGGTTATTTTGTTTACTTGTAAACAAGAATATTTTATTAATGTAAAAAAAACATTTGTACAAAATGAGAATAAAAAATAAATTTTAAAAAAAAGTCTTATATTTGACACTTCTACTTCCTCTCTTCTCATTCTCCTCCTGAATCCTCTGAAATCCTCTGAAATCTAGTTTTATTTGGGGGGAAGGGAAAGGAACACTTTGGATACTTGTACAATTTAATCTTTAAACAGAATTTCCATCAACAAATTGCTTTTTTAAATAAATCATATTTGGGAACTGTTTTTAGAAAAATAGAAAACCCCAGGATAAAATGAACTATAGAAAATACAGGAAGTAGAAGACAACTAAAAAGACCAATGCAACATTAGATTCAAATCTATGGTTCTGGTGGCTCCAAGAAACTGCTGTATGTGTAGCAGATATACTATGGTCAAAAAAAAAATGTCCATCTCAGAAGATGGGTTTAACCATATTGCAGGTAAGTGACAGACCTCAAACCCTTTAGCAAGTTAGGGGAATGTCCACCCCAAGCATGTGAGAATTCACCCTGGAGTAACTGGCATATAAGAACAAGTTGTTCAATAACCATGAAGGAAACTGAAGCAGGTACTGTGGGAAGGCTTCAAACTTGATCAGATGTCAATGACACCAAAGTCATTCACAACATCTAGACCATCACCAGTCATTCTGACTTTGTTGTGCCACTGGACTTTGATGATGAGACGCTGATGACTTTGTACAACTCTACTTCACTTAAGTCCAGTTCTCATGCAAATAAAGACAGCACCTATGATATCACTGATCTTCTTCAAAAATGAAAGATAGACAACAAGAAGACTAATACCCTTAAACATGGTATCTGGAAATGAAACAAGGATATTTCCAACATCCCTCAAACATGATATATATATAAAGAGAATTTAAAAGGAAACTCAGAAGTAATCTAGTACAATTATTTATATAGGACTCAGCTCCTAGACTGCTCTAAAGTCTTCACCACCACTGGATTAAAGTCCCATAGGGTTTTCTATATGGAAGGGAGTAGATTCATACAAAAATGAGTCTAATTACTGTCCTGCCACTGAGATCACTGGGAATCTTCAAATATATGAAAAACTTAATGTTTCTTGCCCGAAATTCCTGGAATGCTCTAAGCTGGAATGAAAGTTGGACAAGGGCAGGACTGAAGAGGAATTATGTAACAGGAAGACACTAAAGAATAACAGGAGAGATGATATGTAAATATGTAAAATATGATCATTAAACAAGGAAAATGAGATCATAATATAAGGGAAAAATTGACTTCATAGGAAATACAAATTTAAAAGGGATGTGAGATTTATGAATGGAGTCAGTAGGAAGTATTGTGGAGACAGAAATAGAAAGAAGTGATTTTATCATGAGCTTAAATCATAATCCACTGGAAAGAAAGGAAATTGATGAGGAATTCAGGGAAAAAGATTAGAAGTCTGGCACAAAGATCTGAAATAGTTATAATATAGTAATGGGGAACTTCATTTAACTAGTTATTTGTTGAATCTCTCTGCTAAATGTAGAGAGAACAACTAATAATATCTTGACTTTTCTTAATGAAAAATATAAGGAATAAATGAAGGAAATTGCTATTCTGAAACTAATCTTCATTAACAATCAGGAAGTGATTGCAGAAAGGATATGGATTCTATGTGAATAATCTAGTTTAGAATTTACAATAATGAAGAGGATGAAAGCTGAGCATTATTTGACATGTTCCCTAAATTTGTGGGGAGTAGCTGAAGGAATTCCAAAAATGAATTAAAATTCTATTGAGAAAGTCTTTCCAGAAGGCATGCTAAGTTCTCAAGAGAAGAAAAATCAATCTAGGTTTCTAATCCTATAATTGAAACCTATCCAAATGGATTATCCACTTCTTCTGGAAATAGAATGTTTCCATTACGAGAGGTATTCAAGCATTGGCTTGGGTTCAATTACTGGATATGTTTTAAAGCATTCTTGTCTACTTATAGGTTGAATAAATCTGCCTAGGTCTCTTCCAACTCTTAGATTTAACAAACTTTCAATTATATTTACCAAAATAAAGGAGTAATGGTGTCAATAATCAATTAGATATTTAGTTTTGGAAACCGTAGATGTATTTTGAGGAATTTGACTTCCTAACATTCTCTGACTCTGTAAAAGGTTTGTATAGAACAGCTAATAAGAATTTTGTGTGTTTGTGTGTGTGTGTGTGTGTGTGTGTGTGTGTGTGTGTGTGTGTGTGTGGAAGGAAGGAAGGAAGGAAGGAAGGAAGGAAGGAAGGAAGGAAGGAAGGAAGGAAGGAAGGAAGGAAGAAAACAAATTATGTAGGTCAACTGGGGAAAATAAGCCTGATTGTTAGCCTTTCTCCTGCTTTATTCATTCAAAAGTTATTGATGGAGCACTAAATTTAAGGAGTTATGAAGTATAAGGTGAATAATATACTCAAGAACTTCAACTCAATAGAAGAAATAAGGTGAGTCTTTTTCTTCCATTTATTTTTCATCTCTCCCTTTTTGTTTCTTAGTTTCTTTCTTTGATATTTTTTCTTTTTCCCTCCAGATTGGATATCTTGTGCTTAAAGTTCTTAGAAACTGCCTAGATTAGCATAGCAAAGATAATGACTCTTATGTATGCATAGACATACACATTTGTACATATACCTTACAGTCTTTGACATTTAAATAAAGGAATTAAGCCTAATTTCAAGCCATTTATTATATTACTAATTAAAAACTCCTTTATACACAGTAGTTCAATTTGCATTTTCTGATCATAAACCACCTGACAGAAAGGATTTTCTGAAAGGTAACAGCTGAGAAAGAAAAAGTTAGTCTGGGACTCAGAAACTGCTGAACTAATTCACTCAGCAAAAACCTAATAAATAGTGGAGGGACAGTCAAGGGGTAATGTTTCCATATATTATTTCCTTTACCAAAATTATCAGTAAATTATAGTGGTATTATCTTGTGTTCTAAGAACAAGTCACCAGAGGAATATGACTGAAAATGTAGATATTTGTTAATGATCATTTAGAATTACATTTCAGAAAAGACAAAGAAAAAATGCTTGTTGCTGATTTTATTTCATGGGTCCCTGCTATCATTTTTTTGGTAGCTCACTGAAATTTTAGCCATTTGAATGTAAAAAGTTAAAATTCTATAGAAGAGTAGTGTGGAAATTGTGTGAAACAAACAGCAGGGATGTGCTGAGTAATTTACAAAGCCCTCATTACTTCTTTAAATGAACCATTCATCTTTAATGACAAAAGAAAAGCAAATAGGCATTGAGCCAGAAAATTTGCATGGAAAGTTCAGTCCCTGAAAATAAACCACAAAGACTCCTATAACTTCCTGGAGACTGTCATATTTAAGTTCAGGAAGATTACGATCCTTAAATGTTCTATCAGAGAAACTGCAGTCCACTCAAGTTTCCAGTGGCAACTAAAGCTTAGGTTTATCTTATTTATTCATTTATTTAATTAGTAACCACTTATTAACTACACACCAGAGTCTATATAAACCTTATATAAGACAGGATCCTTGACCCAAAAGAATTTGTAATTTAGTGGGGACAGAGGGATAATAATGATAACATTAATTCAATTTTCTACAGAACTTTAAGCTTTATATTGCAAAATTATTCTGTTAGGTAGATAACATAAGTGTTATTATTCACATTTTAAAGATGAGGAAACTGAGAATCATCTATGGTTATATGTAGCTGTAAATATCAGTACTAGAAATCCCTGACTTCTACACTCTTTCTAAAGACAGAACTTCCATATAGTCAGTCACCCTTGAATGTGAAGACTGGAAGTGAACAGAAATGGTAGCTATAACTCTTCAAAAAGATCCTTGCACTAAGACAGGGAACATTTGGATTTTAGAGGAGAAAAAGCGTGGATTTATTTTTTCAAAAACTGAAAAACTTTGAATAAGTTTTTATTCTAAACTGAATAATCATTTCACCAGTAAAATGGCCATTACATACGTAGATGTTATATCATTCATATCTTAAAGGGACCAGTTTTATCCTGTCTAAAACTGAATGATTGAATATTCAAAAATGTGTTTAGAAAAAGTCAATATAAACACAATTTGAAAGATAGATGATAGTAATGTTGTATTATTTTGTATTTTTTGGACAAAGAAGAATAAACAAACAGCTACTCAAGTAGGAACTAGCTCTGCAAGCTTTCTAAACATCACAGCAAAGTTCTTAAGACCTGGACTCCTCACAAGTATGTTTTAATGAGTTCTTTGTTTTGTTTATTCTGCTTGTCAGCAGTCAGAGCTAACTTGATATTTACATCACTAATGGTCCTAATGGTTCTCAGCACTTGGACATGGTCCATCTGGCCAATCTCAGTTTTCCATATATGGGCCATATCATAGCCTAAAAGCATTTAAATCATGTGATCAAAAGTTGGATTGTTCAGAACAAATACATATACAAAATACAAAGGGAAGTATTAGAATTATTATCATTGGTAATAATCACATCTTACTTTGGCTAAAGCTATCCATTATTCAAGACTGGTTTATAACCAAGATGGTAAAGTAAAGGCAGCAAATGAGCTGAACTTTCTTAATATTCCCTTCCAAACAATTTTAAATAACTCCTCTAAATTTGGAGAGTCAAAGTAAAGAATAAAAGGTCAGAGTGTGACATTTTTCTAGCCTAAGACAACTTAGGAAGTTAGCAGAAGCAAAATATTACACCAGGATGGAAGTCAGTTCATAACTTGGAAACAGCACCAGTGGTAGACCTTTGAGATGGCTGTGATAGTGGCAACAGCAAAAACAGCTTCAGGTAAATAGGTTGAATGATTGATCAAAAAAAAAAGAGAGAGATTGCATGGTGTCTCCTGACTGGTACTGGAGGGAGGTGATGCTGACTGGTAATTCTTCATAATGCTAGATCACAGTTCCAGGGAAGTGCAATGAACTTTTGACCAGTCAGAAGACAGCACGGTGCAGAAAGAAGTATTAGCACTTCTGCCTACCAAAAAATAGGCATAAAAAGGCATAAAAAGTTTTACATGAAATGATAAAGAATGAAGTTAACAGAATCAAGAGAACATTGCATACAGTAACAGCAATATTTTAATAATGACTTTGAGGGTTTAAGTCATCTTTGACTATTATAAATACACCAATGAAAAATAAAGGACATATGAAGATGCTATCAGCATCCAAAGAAAGAATTAATAAATAGAAGTATGTTTCACATACACACACACACACACACACACACACACACACACACACATACATATACATACTCATTTGTATATAATGATAGTCATCTTTTGGTTGGGAGAAGGAAGAAAGGAAAAAAAGAAATTTAAATGACAGCTTATTGAATTTTTGGAGGGAATAACAAGTTATAGATGATACATTTGCAGTTTCATCTGCAATTATCTTTCTTAGTGTACTGGATTATGGGAATGCTTGTTTCATTCCATGGAAACAGAAGCCCTGGTGAGAGTTTCAGATCCAAGATGAGCACACCCCTTATAGTTTCAGGGGAGCAGGATAAAGACCAAAACACATACCAAAATAGTCATCTCTCCCTGGATCAAACCACCTTGGAAGCAGTGAAAACTTGCTGACTGTAGGAATTAACTCTGAATTAAAGACTTAAACTTGGAATAGTGCCTCCCCAACTGCAGGTGAAGAAAATCAAACTTTAACATAAAGTTAAAAGTCAAGAAATAAACTAGAAAAATGGACAAACAAAAAAAGAAACTTGATTATTTAAAGCTACTAGGGTAGGCAAGGTAGACCAAGACAAAAATGAAACCTCAATGAAAAATGCCAATTGGATGAAAGACCAACACGAATTACTGGAATTTTTTTTTTAGTTTTTTGCAAGGTAAATGGGGTTAAGTGGCTTGCCCAAGGCCACAAAGCTAGGTAATTATTAAATGTCTGAGGTCAGATTTGAGCTCAGGTACTCCTGACTCCAGGGCCAGTGCTCTGTTCACTGTGCCACCTAGCTGCCCCTGCTGGAATTTTTAAAGAAAAAGATAAGAATGGTAGCAGAAAAATTTGAAGGGATGAACAAGTCAATAAAAGGGACAGAACAATTCTCTGATAAAAGAACTCAAAGTACACCCTAACAGTAACATGGGAATGAGGATCAACCTTAATGGACTTACTCATTTCATCAGTGCAGCAATCAGGCACAATTTGGGGATCTCTGCAAAGGAGAATACCATCTGTATCCAGAGCAAGAATTGTGGAGTTTTTTTATGTAATTTTACTATCTCTTATACTTTATTTTTCTTCTTTAAGGATATAATCTCTCTCTCATCACATTCAACTTAGGTCAATGTGTACCATGGAAGCAATGTAAAGACTGACAGAATACCTTCTGTGGGGGGTGGGGGGAGGGAAGCAAGATTAGGAGGAAAAATTGCAAAATTCAAAATAAATGAAATCTTTCTAAAGGTAAAAAACACTCAAAAAGGCAGAATTGACTAAATGGAAAGAGAGGTACAAAAGGTAACTGAAGGGGTGGCTAGGTGGCACAATGGATAGAGTACCAGCCCTGGAGTCAGGAGTACCTGAGTTCAAATCCAGGCTCAGACACTTAATAATTACCTAGCTGTGTGGCCTTGGGCAAGCCACTTAAGCCCATTTGCCTTGCAAAATTCTTTAAAAAAACCACTAACTGAAGAAAATAGTGCCTTAAAAACTGGATTAGAAGGTTCAAAATATGTGAAATATTTCATTGGAAAAAATAACTGACCCAGTAAGTAGATCAAGGAGACAAAATTTAAGAATAATTAAAATTTCTAAAAGCTAGGAGCAAAGAAAGAAACTAAACATCAAATTTCAAAAAATTGTAAGTAAAACTGTCTTGATATATTATATCTAGAGAGCAAAATAGAATAATCTTCTAATAACATTCTGAAAAAAATTCCAAAATAAAAAATCCCAGGGATTATAACCAAATTCCAGGGCTTTTAGGACATGTAGAAAATACTTCAAACAACCAGAAAGAGAGAAATAAAATACTGTGGAATCACAGTCAGAATTACCCAAGATTTAGCAGCTTATACATTAAAGGAGTAGAGGATGTGGAATATGATATTCTGAAAGGCAAAGGAGATATGATTAGAACCTTGAATAACCCACCTAGCAAAAGTGAGTATAATCTTTTGGGATTGGGGGAGGGGGATAATTGCATATTTAATGAAATATTAGATTTTCAAGCATTCCTAACAAAATAACTGGAAAAAAGACTAGAAAACAGCATTCAAACACAAGCCTCAAGAGAAGGATAAAAAGATAAAAATGAAAGAGTAATCATAATGAACTCAGGTTAAGACGGATATGTGTAATTTCTAAGGATTTTATCTTTATAAGGACAGTTGGAAGAAGTCTACATAGATATAGAGGATGGGAATAAGTTGATTATGTTGGTATGATTAATAATGAATGAATAATGATGACAAATAGGGATGCACTGAGAATGAGGAGAAGGGAAAGATAAAAGGGGGAAACTTTTCTAATGTAATAGAGGTGTACAAGGGAGAACTTTGTAGTGATAAGAAAATGGGGACCAGGGTTTGCAGACAGTGCTTGAGTCTCACACTAATCAAAATTGGTTCAAAGAGGAAAGAATACACACACACACACACACACACACACACACACACACACACACACACACACAGACTGAATTGTATATAGAAATCTAATCTATTTTATCCAATAGGGAAATAGAAAGGGATATGGGTAAGAGATAAAGGGTAAGAGGATGATTAAAAAGATGAACAGATTAAAGGATGCAGTGGTAAGAAGCAAAACAGACTTTTGAGGAAGAAATAGAAAAATGAAAGAGAAACAGAAGAAATCTCAAATGTGTAGAGAACTGAGTCAAACTTCTAAAAAGTGGTCAATGGATATGAACAGATTTTTACAAAAAGAAATAAATACTACCTAACTGTGTAACCTTGGGCAAGTCACTTAACCCCACTGCCTTAAAAGAAAAAAAAATTTTAAAGAAATAAAAGCTATCTATAGTCATATAAAAATATTCAAAATTGCTATTGACTAAAAAAATGTAAATTAAAACAATCCTGAGATACCACCTCATATTTATCAAAAATGATAAATGCTGGAAGGGATGAGGGTAAAAATAGGCACCCTAATAAATTGTTTGTGGAGTTGTGAACTCGTCCAACATTCAGGGAGAATAATTAGAATCCTGCCTAAAGGCTTATAAAACTGTATATATTCTATCATTCAGCAATACTACTATTACATCTTTACCCAAAAAGTCAAAAAAATGATAGGAACTTGCATAAATAAAGCTATCTATAACAGCTGCTTTGTGCTGACAAAGAATTCGAAAATGAGGGTTGGCTAAACAATTTGAGATATAAGATTATGATGTAGTACAATTGCATTCCAGAAATGATGGAGTGATTTCAGAAAGAAAAAAAAAACATGGCAAGACCTATATGAACCAATTGAAAAAGAAGTGAGAATTGCAAGATCATTGTGTGCAGTAACAATGGTGTTACTGTGAAAAATTGGTTACTCTGATTAATATAATGATACATGAAAATTCCAAAGCACTAATTTTGAAAAAATGTTATCCACTCTCAGAGTGGATGATGAACTAGGAGTACAAACTGAAGTAAATTTTTTTTTCACTTTCTTTACTTTTTTTATTTTTTGTGATATAGCTAATATAAGAAATATTTTGTATGATTTCACATGAATAATTGGTATCACTTTGCTTTTAAAGAGATGGGATAAAGATAGAGAATTTAGAATTCAAAATTTAAAAAGAAAAGAGTATTTTAAAATAAATAAATGATACATTTAAAAATAAAAATTTTAAAAGAGATCAACTGTACAATGTATCCAGTATAGGATACTTGATCATGAAAACAAATTTTCAGTAATACACATAAGCATGGGTAGTAACACAAGTATTATAGTCATCTTTTCAAACAAGGAAAATTGTCTATAAATTCTTCTTATGTGGCCCAACTATCTGATATTTTAATGAAACAGAAAGAAAAGAGAAGGCCAAATTGTATGTTGGAAATCATCCATTACTTTTAATCACCCTGAGTTGCTCCCTAGAACAAAAAAAATCATCTTTAGACAAATAAATATTCCCTAGATAGGGTTGTATGTTTGAGAATGTTGGAACAATACAATTTCATAAGAGTCAAAGTTGCAGAGGATTCAAAAATCCATAAAGAGTTATGTGAAAGATGTAAGTTTGCTTCAGAGTATTCCACATTTTTACCTACAAATAAGTCACCTAACAGAAATCATCAAGGAAACAATGATCAAACCAAAGAGATGATTGCCATACATAAAGAGTGAAGGATAATCACAGATGGATAGCCTGAGGGCTATGCTAGTTCCTATGAATTTTTTTTCAAAAAAGACCTAAAGGAAGGTTTTTCAATATGATGGAATCTATGGAAATTCTGTGAAGATACACTGTGTTGAGAACACCACAGATCCATTGCTGTATTAAAATGAACTATACTAAGTCTACTATAGCCACTTCATTTAAATTTGAATTTGTATTTTTGTTATTTTTATACTGATATAAAAAAGAACATAGTGAACTGAAATTTTCCTGAAAAGGAACTTGACCTCCTTCATGGAAAAAGAGAAAACTTAAAATAAAAAGTGACTGCTTGGCTTAAAGAAGGAAAAAGATTCCCCTATGACAAATTTACAATCAGGAGGAAACTCTTTCCAAAGGAATTAAATGAAGAAGACCAATTAATTTCCTCTGAATCCATATGAAATAGTTTGAGTATCAAAGGAGGGGGAAAAAATAATGTCTGCAAGGAACCGAAACTCATCATAATTCCCTAAAAGCAAAAAGAAAGAAAGGAGGAATAAAATTTGGGACATACATGTATATGTATATGTATATGTATATGTATATGTATATGTATATGTATATGTATATGTATATGTATATGTATATGTATATGTATATGTATATGTATATGTATACGTATATGTATATGCATATGCATATGCATATGTGTTTATATGTATTTTATGTATGTGTATGTGTGCATGTATGTGTATATACAGATTAAACTTACATATATAAGCATATACTACAAATTTCTGAGCTTCCTCTTATATTTCTCCATTACTCATTGTTGTAAATCATGTGTGATTTACATTCACACAACTCTATCAAAATAGTACAGGAGAAACAGATAACACAGAACCATGTCATCCTAGTACAATGGAAAGATGACTGAAAGAAGACCTGGGTTAAAATCTCCCACTCTTATTTCTCTTTTCTATGACCTTAGGTAAGTCAAAGAATCATGAATTCAGAACCAGAATAAATCTAAAAAGTAATCTAATCCAGCCCTTTCATTTTGCAGGATAGGATATCGAAGCACAAAAAGACTTAAATAGAAAAACATTTTTTCCAAATAGGAAAGTGTGCTTGAAAAATATACCTCATTCAGATTCTGTATGATGTGCAATTGAATCAGAAAAACCTACAGAGTGCTTGATCAGCAGTCAGCAAGACTTAAGTTTAAATTTAGCCTTAGACACTTACTTAACTTTGTAACCTGGACAAAACACTTAACTTCTATTTGTCTCACTTTTCTCAACTGTAAAATGTGAATTATTATATATAGATATAGATATAGATATAGATATAGATAGATAGATATAAAACCACTTAGTCCTTCTATCTCTGTCTTCAGAAGCACGTGGACACACATATGTATGCACACATATACGCAAATGTAATCCAGGTGAGACTGCATCTTTATTTTTTCCATATTGGACAGAGATAACTTGGATAGACAGTACAAATGGAAAGTGAGCAGTGCCCAGAATTAATGAGAAAGAGGAGAATAGACTGTACTCATTACCTTTGGGAAATTTATGACACAAAACTTCTCCATAAAAGGCCCATTTTTTAAAACAAATATTCTTCTGGTGATGTCATCCTGACATAAGTCATGAAATACTACACTAAAATGGTTATTTCAAGAGAGTGTGATAAAAACCCTCAGCAAAT
Organism: Macrotis lagotis; assembly: GCF_037893015.1. Lineage (NCBI taxonomy): Eukaryota > Metazoa > Chordata > Mammalia > Peramelemorphia > Peramelidae > Macrotis > Macrotis lagotis. The sequence goes on along the minus strand of NC_133663.1, from coordinate 134,889,691 downwards.
TTCTGAGAAGAAATGAGGCAAATATAGGAATGTTCTTCATTGGTGAAGGGACTATGGGTATTTCTGAGTTCCATTGTATATGGAGAATATCTAGTCATAGATTCATTAAATTATTAGAATATGTGTACAAACTGCACAGATTTGTGTAAATAATTAAAGACCTTCAAACCATTACTTATATTCACACTATGAAGTTTCCACTCTTACCAGCATCCTTAATTCCCTCCCACTGGAACCATGCTGACTCTACAAAATATAATGTTTTCCTCCAATAGAATATAGTATAGAGACTATCTTGTTAGCTTGTATTTTTATCCCTATAACTTTTCACAATGCCTATCATATAGGTCATATTTAATATGATGAAAATTGTGAAGCCCCTTGGTTTCCCCTGTATTCTGTTTACTTTCACATTGACACCTCTTGCTCTATATCTACCTATTATCTTCTCTTCTTGACTTAGTGCCATTTTGAGATTATAGTTTTATATTACACTGAAAAGATGAACTTGTTTACATAATAATACTAAAATGAATAAAGGTATTATTGAATATTTTTTTTAGCTGCTTGAAGATGAAAAATCGGGGGGAGGGGTACAAAAGGATAGCTATATTTGAGATCTTCTCTGTTAGGTCACAAAATATATTGGTAAAAATGTTCTACCCCAACTTGCCAGTTGAAGCTTACTATTAACAACCTCAGTCTTTTAAAACCACATGCTCCAAAACCAGAGGAATATTATACACATTAACAACAATATGGGGTGATGTTCAACCATGATAGACTTGTTCATTTCAGCAGTATAATAATCAAAAGACAATTTTAAAAGTCTTGTGATGGAAAATACCATTCATATCCAGAGAAGGAACCGTGGAGTTTAAATGAATACCAAAGCTATTATCTTCAATTTTTAAAAATTGGCATGTATTAAGTCATTCTTTTCTCTTTAATGTTTTCTTTCTTCAATTTGGATCTGGTTCCTCTCTCACAATATGTATAATATCAATCTATGTTTAACATGGTTATAAATATAAAGTGTATATAAGATTGCTTTCTGTCAGGGAGAGGAGGAGGGAAGGGAGAAAAATTGTAAAACTCAAAACCTTGCAAAAATAATTGGTAAAAATTACCATTGCATGTATTTGGAAAAACAAATAAATAAAGTATTAAATTTTTAAAAAATAAAATAAAGATAAAGTTCAGAAAAAATAAAAATCACATGCTCCTTAATTGAAGACCTGAGTTATAAAGGTCTTTTTCTGATCATACAATTATAGATTTAAACATGGAAGCGATCTTAGAGACTCTATCATCATTTATAAAATTGGGAAACTGAGGTCCAGAAAAGTTAATGAAATTTTCTCTTTTCATTGCTGCTTATTCTTCATTCTCAAAGAGGGACAAAGCTATCTGAAGGGCTACATCTCCACTTGAAAGTTAACTGAATTTAAGTGAGGTAGGGTATGCAATGTCATCAGGTTCAATTTTTCCAGGATCATCTGAGACCAAGGGGAAGACATAGATCAAGATGACTGGAGATGACTCCAGATGCAGTGAGAGACCTTGGCCTTTTCAAGCTAAAGTCTTTCCCAAATTTCGGTTTATCTGAAGCAACAGGCACATACAATGATTTAAGATGAAGTAAGAAATGAGGCAAAGATGGCTTAGCTTTCCTACTTTAAAAAAAAAAAAGAATTGGGAAGGAACAATCTTCAGTGTTTCTGGTCAGAACAGAAACTCTTACTATTAACACTTATTCTGAGCCTTAAAAACTCAATGACTAAGTGAGGCTTAAGCTGGGACATATTATCGGCCAATCAGTGAGAATCAGTGATTTATATGTAGGACATGGTCAAGTACCTCAATTTGATAAAGCCAAGTGGGATTTAATAAAACTTGGTTTTCAGAGCTCTACTTCAAGGTACAGAAGAATTAATTGTCTCCTTTTTTCCCTGATGATAGAATACATAATAAGGGAAGAAGGAAAAAAAATCTAGTTCCTAAACCCAAAAATATTTTGTGAGAGGTTAGTAATCAAAATTTATATTTGCTTAGGCAGAGCAGTATGATTCCCCATGGGAACAGTGAGGAAGGAAGGAAGGAAGGAAGGAAGGAAGGAAGGAAGGAAGGAAGGAAGGAAGGACGGAAAGGAAGGGCATAAATAAGTGATAGACATAGGATATGAACCTAGATCTACTTTTCTCAGAGCCAGTGTACTCTCAGTGCATTACAATTCTTCTGTTGCTAGCACTTTAATAGAAGTTATAGAACACTGGGAGAAATTGGATTAGAATTTCCATATTATTGGAAAATAAAAATTTAGATAAGCTGAATAATAGAATATAACATTTTTGAATAATTATATATATACATATTCAATAACCAATAATAACCAATATTCATTTTTTCAATAGTCAAGCTACATTTGTGCAGTAGGAGAAAGAACAATGACAACTGTGTCCACTGCCTTATTACCCAAGGAAAAGCAAGATTACAGATGTCATGGCTCCAAACCAGAGTAGGTTTAACCAACTAGCAAAGAAACTATGGCCAAGATTGCTAAGTACACATCCTGAATCCAAATAAAGCTGAGACTTGACAAGAGAATTCTGGTGTCCTCATAAAAGAGGTCAACCAGTGAGTCAAAAGGGAGATTCCCAAGGGGGCATGGGGAGAGGAAAAATGGCAAAATTTACTCAGTTTGTTTTACCTGGAATTTTTTTCAAAATCAAACTTGTGTATTTTTTACTTCACCAAAGCTTTTGCAAATAAATGTATACACATTTGTGTGTGTGTGTGTGTGTGTGTGTGTGTGTGTGTATGTGTATTTTGAGAAAGGGTTAAAAAAGGAAAATAACAAAACAAATATTATGTACATTATTTATAATATTTTGTTTACATTCATAATATTTTATAATACTATATGATAAGTAATATAATCATGTATTTCTATTCATAACATTTATAATATTTTATAACGCAAAAATAATTTCCTTGATATATTACTTGCTCTTAGAAATGTGTAGATACTAGAAAGGATTTTGTAAAGAGATGTTAAGGGAAGGTGCTGGAAAATATATGTATTATATTCTCAGAGGTAAGTTTCCTGTTCTCAAAAAATTAACATAAGAAATACCATACTAGGTCAAATCCCTGGTAGTATTCTATCTCTGAAAACAGTACAAAGGAAGAGTGCAGAATTTCAATTTCAAAGGTCTAAAGATAGAATGTACTATGTGATAATCCTGGGAAAGAGTGTTCCTGACTCCAACCTAAATTGCCTCTCCAGTGAAATTAAAGATCAGCAGGACATCAGCCAGGAGCAGAGGTCCAGTGTAAAATTAAGAGAGTGTACTGGCTCCAGGATCTAAAAAGTCAAAAGACAGTCTTTCTCTGAAGATGAAATGAAGCAGCAAGTGTTTCCTGTTTTGGTCTTCTATATCACATCAGTAGACTATTCTTGTAATTAAACAATCAAAAGTCAAACTGTATTGACTCCATTCTGAAGAATGTATTAGATAATTAAATACAAATCAAAAATAAAACAGACCTTGTCCTCAAGTAGCTTACACTGTGAGACAATCTAGAGTGGCATAATAGGTCTCTATTAATATAATCAATATCGATATCAAAATAAATACACGATGAATTGGCAGATTGAGGATCACTAGCAATGGAGACAATAAGGAAAAGTTTCATGTAAAAGCTATATTTTGAGCACAATTAAAAGACACAGGAATTTCACAAGGCAAAAGTGAGGTGAGACTGGATTCCAGACATAAAGGACCCTCAATGCATAAGCCCTGAAATGGAAGAACTGTTGTATAAAGACCCCCTCTCTAAAGTTTCATCTTTAACTTCTAAATGCCTGCTAGCTAACACCACTTAAATGACTCACCAGCAGCTCAGATTAAAAATTTCTGAAACCGAGTTCATCATTTGTGCGGCTTTGAAGTCTGCTATTGTTCTAATGTCTCTTTTCCTGCTATTAGTATCAACATCCATTTTTTCAGTATCCAACATTTGAAATCTTATAATCAGTCATATTTGACTTTTCCTTTTTCCTCCTAGCCACTAGGTGGTGCAGTGGATAGAGAGTGGACTGTAGTCCAGAAGCCCTGATTTCAAATCCAGTCTTAAATATTTACTATCTATTTTATCCTGCACATGTTATTTATCTTCTGTTTGCCTAAGTTTCCTTATCTGTAAAATGAGAATAATAATAGGGTTATCATGAGAATCAGACGAGTTAATAACTGTAAAATGCTTTGCAAAGTGCCAGATATATAGTATTGGGTGGCTAGGTGGAGCAGTGGATAGAGCACCAGCCCTGGAGTCAGGAAGACCTTGAGTTCAAATCCAGCCTCAGATACTTAATAATTACCTAGCTGTGTGGCCTTGGGCAAGCCACTTAACCCCATTTGCCTTGCAAAAACCTAAAAACAACCATATATATAGTATTATATAAATAATAGTTGCTGCTAGTAGTAGTAGTAGTAGTAGTAGTAGTAGTACTAGTACTAGTACTAGTAGTAGTAGTAGTAGTAGTAGTAGTAGTAGTGGTAGTAGTATATACAACCTGTAATCATGGCACATTGTTTCCATCTGCATAAAGTTCTCAAACCTTTAATCCTTTATGCTTACAGTGATCATTAGGATCTTGTCTCTCCAGCAATCTTTAAAATGGAGTAAACATGATTTTGAAAATTATATACCAACTGAAGACTGAGGAGATTAGTCACATCCCCCTTCCTCATAAGAGAAAATTATGGGATTTTTCTCTTAAACCATCCCACTTAAAACCCAATGTTCCTTTATTCTACCCAATATTATTTCTTCTCCTTTGGGTGCTATTCCCTTAGAGAAGTTATAATCTAACTGTAGTCTCGATAACCTGCAGCAATAGTTGTGCAGGAACTTTTGAAAATACTACCCCTTTCCCTAATCCTCAGAATTCTCTGCCTCTATTCATCAGATTTCCTACTGACCTTGGCAGTTGGAACACCAAGGATAGTTCTAAGATCCTAGACATTGATCACTGACTAAGAGTCATGCCTCCCTCCCCTAGATCCCATTTTTTGTTTGAGAAAGATAGAAAGGCAGTCCGGAATGAGTTGCTCTCTGTTATCAAGGTCTTTTACATAAGGTCAAACTCAAATGGAAATCTCTGTAGGTATCATATTAACTTATAAAATCACAAATTAACATTATCTATGTTGTATTTCACTTTTATTTATTTTGTTAAACATTTTCTAAATACATTTTAATAAAGTTCAGCAGACACAGAGTTTTGCAGGCCAGACCTTTCATGAGGAGTTTGATACCTCTGCATTACATTACTTTTCCCTCTTCCAGACTTCTCTGTTTCTTTTAGGGACATCACTCTTTTTCTAGATAACCAATTTGGTAAACTTGATGTTACTCTGAACTCTTTACTCTCTCTCACTCCACAAATTCAATCAATTGAGAAATCTTGTTTCAATTATGGGAAAAAAACTCTCTTTTTGCTTCTTTCCACTCATCCAGCTGCCACACTAGTTTGGATCCCAATTCACTTCTCCTGAATTTTTCCAATGGTAATTTATCTCACGTTTTTTCACTTATACAATAAATGTTTCACATAACTGCCAAAAATGCTTTTCTTAAAGGAGAAGGTTTGATGTCACCTGTTCCTTTCCAGTACTGCCTCTCTCAATAAATTCCAGTGGTTTCCTATTAGCTCTGCCTGGGATAAACTTGAATATTTGTCATTGATAACCCTTCACAACCTGAGCCAAACCTAGCTTTCTTAATTTATATATATATATATATATATATATATATATATATATATATATATATATATATTTATATAATTTCCCCAACCTGATCAGTATAGGCTAACCTAGCATTCTTGCTGTTTATCACACTTATAAAAGAATTAAAGCACCCAAAAATGAATAATTAATTAATGTATGAATTGACCCATTAAGCAGTACCACCCAAATAAATTATAATGAATAATTTTAACTAAATAAAAATTAATACTGATGTGGAAAACATTGTTCTGAATTAAAACCAAGGATAATTCACTTTCTGTATTATGTGGGATGAATATCTATATAAAGAAAAACATTAACTCTTGCTGAAAAGTTATTTATTCACTCAGTTTTAACACTTATTAAATACTGCCTATATGTATACCAGTACTAATAACTGGGATGCAAATTCAGGTAAAAAACAAAAACAGTCCCTTCCTTCAAGGAGCTTAAAATCTAATGGGAGAAGACATATAAAAATAAGCTGAAAAGAGTTTTAGGGTAAGGAAAAGGTAACTTTTGAAGGAATGTATTAAAGAGCTCCAGAGAAGTTCAAAAGTCCCTTTAAGTAGAAGTCCTGCGTACCAATTCAAAGCCCTCCAGTCATAGAGTCCAATCAGAGAGAGAGGATGCTGATGAAATGTGAACATGAGGAAGATTCGATATGGAAGCACGATGAGATTTCTCAATTATGAGTTTCCTTGAGAAAGCAAACATGTTGGAGAGTTCCAAAAAAGTCCAAAAGCAATGAAGTTGATCCAAGTCTGTAGATAGAGGCCTTGGACCCCAAGTCCTGCCTTCCAATCATAGGATTCAAGATCACACAATTTGCATGACCTGATGTTGAGTGAGAAGAGCAGAAACAGAAGACATTGTAGACCCTAACAGCACCATTGGGGTGATGATCAACCTTAATGGACTTGCTCAATCCATCAATCCAATAATGAGGGACAATTATAGAGTACCTATGATGGAGAATACCATCTTATCCAGAGAAAGAATTGTGGAGTTCAAACAAAGATCAAAGTCTATTATCTTCAATTTTTTAAGTGTCCTATGTACTACATAATTTTGCTATCTCTAATATTTTATTTTCTCCTCAAGGATATGATTGCTCTTCAACACATTCAATTTCACTCAGTATATAGCATGGAAACAACATAAAGATTATCAAACTGCCTTCTGTGGGGGGATGGGGAAGGGAAGGGAAGGTGGGGGGAGGGGACTGGAAAATGCAAAACCTGCAAAAAACTGCTATTATAGAAAATTGGAAAACAAATAAAATATGAATAAAAAAGAAGACACACAATACCAAGCAATTCACTGCTACATATCACAAGACACACTATTTGATCACTGAATTATGTTTTTCCAAAAGAATTAGTTTTAATATTCAAATTAAATGAGGAATAAATTATTAATAAATAATTAGTAAAGAGGTCTGGCTTATCATCCAGAACATATGTGCAGATTTGTTGAACCTAAAGTATTAGAGGTTCTTAACTTTATGTGTGTGTGTGTGTGTGTGTGTGTGTGTGTGTGTGTGTGTGTGTGTGTGTGTGTGTGTGTGTGTGTATGATGAACCCTTTGGCAATGTGGAGAAGCCTAAAGATTACTTTTTAAAATAATCTTATAAATGCACAAAATAAAATACATAAGATTACAAAGAAAACCCAAGGCTAATGAAAAGTAAAATTTATTTTCCATCCAAGGTCTGTGATCCCTTAAAATCCATACACAGAGTCATTAGTCTATGGATCCCAGATTAATAATACTGTACTCAAATCAATGAAACACAGTGCATTTGGCTAATTAATAATATCTCACTATAAGAAAATCAAATTCATTTTTATTTCAATTTTGTATCCAATTTATGATTATATAAATGTAATAGTATATAAGAAGTCTATATAATCTATGAATAAGAAAATATAGAAAAATGGGTGGAGAATGTTTTCAAAAACATTATTGTTCTCATGGGGGTGAGTTATCAAGAGTTTAGAGTCCAGTGCCCTGGCAAAGATTACTGGCCAAACACAAATTTGAAATGTGGCTTACATTAGACTTCATTTCCCTATGTCAAGGATAGAATTCTTAAAATAAGTCAAGTTTTACAATGATTCTGGAAGGGACTTTTATTCATTAGAGCTTAAGCTTCAGTGTCCAATTAAACTTTACTTGTTTAAAAATCATCAGACACAACTATTCTCATATATACAAGAGCTTATGTCTTTTTTCATCCATATGTATAAACATTTTGAAATGATTTAAGAGAAGAAAAAAATTAAGAAGGTTTTGGCATAAAAATTTTCCTTTGTCATTCAAAAGGAAAAAGTCATCAAGATACCAATTTCAATTAGTATAAATATAAAAATGAGAGAGCTATGTGATGCCATTCTTAATGTCTTTTTATATCATGCCCTTCATCTCTTTTAAAGCACAATGTTCCCACAAACAGTTTAAGAAACTGATTATTCATATTCACCTAAATTCTTCCTCTTGCTACTGCTTGTATTTCTGCAACAGACGCTAAGAATGAGGTGATCCTCTCTGACTTTACTCAACTTTCAAGGACTTTCCTAATGAAACAGACATGAAAAAAAAAAACTGGTTAATACTCATATCCTGTTGCACCTTCATCAAAATAAAGAAGATGAGACTTTCCCCAGCTATAAGCAAAGAATGTTGCTGAAGGGATTATGTTTGATTGCAATTTAAATTGCAAACATTAAAATTAGACTAGAGCACAGGTATACTTTGTCTACCTGATACCTTAAATTGGTTCCTCCTACACACTAGCACATTTCCTTCTAATCACAATCTCAGAGTTATCCTGAAATCTTAACTCTCACTAACTTCACATATCTAATCAGTTATTATTTTATCATTTCTACTTTTAAAACTTCTTCCAATACATCTTCTCTAACTTGATATGACCACTCCACTACTTCAGATTCTTACACATTTATTTGAATAGTTTCCTATTGGATTCCCAGCTTTCAAACTTTCTATTCTGCAGTTTATCCTCAGAGCTGCCAAACAAACTTCCCAAATCCCAGGACTAAGCATTTCATTTCCCTATTCAAGAAGATTCAGCAGTTATTCTCAATAGGATAAGATGTAGACTTTTCAGCTTGGAATTTAAAGCCTTTCAAAGTCTGCCTCAAGCCTATGTTTCCAGACTTCTTTCCCATTATTATCATTCATATATTTTTTTATTTCATCTAACTTAGCCTCAATTAGTTGCTGCATGAATTCCCTTCCTCTCTGCCTTTTTTTAGGTTATCTACTCAACATGTCAGAAGGTATTCATTTCTTTCTCCCACCACTTGGAATTACTAATTCATTGATCAGCTCAGAGAAGATGGAACAGCCTACAGCTCAGAGAAAATGGAATAGCCTAGTAGAATGTAAAATCCTTGAGGACAATGACTATTTCTCTTTATCTCTACTGGCTAGCACAGTGACTTTCGGAGAATATATGATAAAGTGCTTGTTGAATGAAAAAGTGACTGGAATGGTTTATATAAAAGGTAGTTTTCTCACTATCAACACTACCAGCTTTGAAAACCAAGAACTAAAATCTTCCTAACATATCACCAAGGATGTTCACATATTTTTTTGCACTGCAGAAAGTTTGCTTTAGAAAAATAGTTCTCTCAATGAAGATTCCCAAATTTTAAATCCTTGATTACAAAAATAAAGAACTCATATGTGGTTGACATGTTACCCAACCCTCGTATTCACCCAAAATGCACCTTCACATGCCATAGTTTGAAATTCTTGCCATGCTTCCTTTCAAGGGTCCTCACAATTCTACTGTAATGGTCATCTGTTTTATCTTCTAATTTTCCTTTCATGTCAGTCAGATCTTTCTTTTCTTTCATTTCCTACATGTCTTGTCTTTCACTCCTATTTTCACAAATTCATAAATGACAAAATAATATAGTTTCTTTTACATTCTATCTTCTTCATATAAACTGCCCCTGTTGACTTCAGTGACCATATAGTTTCTTTTAGATACCTTCCTCTTCTTATCAACTGCCTCTGGTGGCTTCAGTGATTCATTTCTTCTTTGAAACTAATTTTAGGAAACCACAGTGCACCACTGAAAATAAAAAATAAAAATAAAACACTTTAAAGAACTTAACTTTTCTACTTTGTAAATTAATTTATGCTCTAAAAAAGGCAATGGTGGTTCTGAAGAAACAACCAAAATCTCCAGAATTTGTTGTTCTTCAATAGGTTCTTTTCTCCATACTAATCTTGAATTATCTGTGGGTATATTCATGTGCATTCAAGACCTTACCTGATACACTAATGTTCTTTCAGTTTCTAACTTCATCCTGGAACAATTCCAAGTATCAACACTCATTTTAAATCACTTTATTGAAATATTCCCTCAAAGAGCACACTGGAGCAATAAGAGTTGCATGATATAAAACTCACCCAAGAGAACTCATTCCCAAGAGTTTCCCTCTAGCAACTTAGAATGCTCATTTTGGATTTACAGGGTATTTTTTTTCTTTTTTAACCTTTAAATCATGAGATCCCCCCCCTTAGAAAGACTTTTTTCCTTACAACTTTGCTATATAGGCTAATGTTTTTCTAAATCCTATTGGAGATCTGGGAGTGATCATTCCACTACTCTGACAAACTGCCAACTGAATAATTCTGCCAGTACTTATGGGGCAGACACAGATTTCCAAGCTGGGCCCCCAGAAAATGTCAAGTGACTCCTGTCAAGTCAGAAGCCAAAAGAATGGCCTAGTAACTTATCCAAATTACATTCTATCTCTTTTAACACAGAGTAGACAGACACAGTATCATTAACCTTTATGTTATTTACTATCTGAATGACAGTTTTGCCTTTTCATTTTTTCAAAACTGAAAAAAAATGTTGCCTTCCACTCCCCAGACTACATAAAGGCTAAGTGAGATGATGGGAAGATATTTTTGTTGTTAAGGAAGAAAAACACAGGTTAAAATGCATAAATATTTTATGACAACAACAAGAAAATGATTGTATCAGATGGAGAATAATGGAGGCTTTCAAAGGCCCTTTGCTATGCTCTAGCAAAACCCTTTTCACATTTTTGTCCAAGGCTTGATTGGCAGGATAAATCTCTGCCTGCTGGGGAAACAACTCCACTCAGTGCTGATTGCCTCCGGTCTGATTGCAGCAAAATCTATCTACAGTAACATCTGCTAATGTCTAGAGGGAAGTTTTTTCTATCATCATTTTATCAAGGTAGGATGTGAAGTGTGTTAAATCATTATATAAATCGCTGCTGTCTTGTTGAATGCAGTCACTGTTCCTGGCTTCACTTAGTGATCATTTATGTGACATTTGTCCCCACTGCAGTTAAAACATTAATTTATCAAACAAGTGCTTATAGATTTATTCCTTAAGAGGCCTTTTGAAAAACCTCAGGACAGCTCATTTTCAATAAGCTAACAACCTATTCTAATTGTAGAAGGGACTTATTGGGAGTCAATAAATAATTCAAGCACTTGAAATCTATATAGGAGTTGCATGTTTAACTAATTAAACTTAATTCTCAAAAGAAAAAATAAAAACATCTATTGCTACTTATGAATTACACATTTTTAAGTCCATAGTTGATTATAAAACTTGTTTTTATGTTCATTTAAAGGAATAAGATAGTTTATTCAATTCAATGCTAAGTATTAAATTGCTACTATGTTCTAGGGTTACAAATCTGAAAATAAAAACAATCATAGTTCTTAGGAACTTGCATTCTATTTCTGGAGGGTTAGGAAAGATAGGAATAAAGATAATTTAATTCAAAATATCTACAATGTTATTGTTGTATAGTTGTTTTCTAACACTTGGAGGCAGGGAAACTGAAAAACTGTTTGATCTGGGCCTTGTAGATGGAGCAAAAGTTTCTAAAAAGAGAAAGAATACTACATCAATGAGGAACTTGGAACACAAAGACATGGGGATGGAGAGAGAATAGGGGACTGTTTTGACTGGAATTTAGGTTTGAAGTAAGGACAAAATTCTGTATAATAAGAGTTACCTCAAAGTGTATAATGATATAATTTGAGAGGCAGTCATTCCCCCCTTCATTACAATTCTTCAAACAAAGGCTAGATGATTATGTATTCAATAGATTATCATAGGGATTGTTGTTTGGGAACAGGTTGAACTGACTGTATGGCCTTGTAGGTCTCCTCTAACTCAAGCTCTGTGATTCTATGATTTAGAATACTGAGAGTCAGAAAGCTCAGTTTTATCTTTGGCTATCATCTCCACAGACATGTCAAGGACAAAAAAAAAAAGGCAGGATTTTGAATGTCACTATTTTTGTCAGAAGGGCGTAGGATGGGGAACAAGCTCTCACAACACACCTACATAGCTGTTAAAAACTCTTTCCTTAAGGAACCCGGTAATGTCAGCTTCTAATTGGCAGAAGGTGCTTATCCATCCATGTTTCACAAGAACCAAACTACCTAAAAAAATGCCATTTTTCCCTAGTTATATTAGAAAATAGGGGGGGAAGCAATTAATTTTCCACATTTTCTTTCTGTTAATTAATGGGATGTTTTTCTATTGTTATTCTTGGTCAGATTGTTTGCTTAATAAAGATTGATTGGTTTGGCCTTCCACCTATGAAGATCTGGAATCGGTTTACTAGTTGTTATCCTGATTCAGCTGACAAAAATAGCAGTGGCTGAGTAATTTATCATTGTGTTAGTCCTGATTTACTAATGAAATTGGATAGATGGTCCTAACTTTCCTTAGGAAGCATTAATTGAGTCAGATCTGGCAGCCAAAACTCACTACAAAGTCTCTTATCACTCAGGCATTTTTCAAGCTCTGCATTTTATTAACATTACCAGGTAGACAGATGCTGTCCAAGTCAATATATTTGAGTGAAATGACTGGAAAAGAGGCTTTGCAGTAATGGGATTTTGTGTCATTTCCTGTAACTGGGCCCTTCAGAATCAGTGACAAGATATGTTGCTCATGGTCACCATTTGTGACCACTGGGTCAAGCTGCAGACATTTATGGATGTTTCCTACCTTTGCTTCTCTACAATTCCTCATAAAGACTATCAAAAGTTCATCTGTGATGTTTCTTGTGTTTCCTCATTGTCTTTATTTTTTAATGTGATTGCAGACAGTGAGTTACATTAATACCCACACAATGTGAAGAAAACTCAAGATTAGTCTGCAGTACAAAAGGGTCACTGGGATCAGTCACAGAGGATAGGCAGACACAGATGGAGTCTCCAACTTTGTAGGAAATATTCATGTCAATGAAATCACAGATCCATCAAAGTATTAGGATAACATAAACAAGCACCAAAAGATCATATTGTATTCTCTGGACCTCCCTCTCCACATGCAGACTTCTCTCCAAAAAGGTACATTTTAAAAGGCATCTCTTTGCCAAAAATAAGGAAACCAAGGCTAGTAAAACTCAAACCACTTCATGAGCAGGAACCTCCATTTGAAGTCATGATTTCTAAAAAATAATAATAATAATAATAATTAAAGTCACCAAATGTGGCATGGGTTTTAATTTTCCAGTACAAGGTTTTCTTTTCTTTCACAGTGAAGAAAAACAGCCATTCTCCTTTATAACGTTCACTTACACAGCAAGAGATGCAAACAGATATTTTAGTGACCTGAGCTTTTAGAACAGCTCGTTAGCTCCATTTAGCATGTAATAGATATTTTGGCTAAAGAACTTTATGGGTTTTACAAATAATTTCTTCCTCCCACACACAGAATTTAACAGTTTTACAGTCTTTTACAACTTCCACCCCCTATTCATGCAGCTTGTCTTGATGCCGGGAAGCAGAGTTTTAATGATTTGGATTGCCTCTCTCACCTTATACATATTCAGAAATGATGCTCCCCAAACTCTACATCACATGCCAACATTTACTGATGAAAAACAGGTCCACTGAGCTAGTAATAATGATGAGTGAGATTCCATGTCATTTGACTGCCAACAGACCATCAGAAATGAAGTTGAGTTCATATAAAAACAGTACTGAACCAGACAAATCAGGATGGCTGGCAGCCTTGTTAGGCATGTAAATGAACTTGATAACCCTTTCCATTCAGAGAATTCAAATAAAATACTCTCCTGCTGGCTTTATTTGGTCCCGTTTAAAATTTCATGGGCTCTGCAAAGGGGCCCGCAGCTTCTGAACTACCATGTCAGGACTGCTGACCAGAAACTTAATTGAGATCTGCCATGTGCCCTAAGCCAAATGTTGAAAGACCCAAAATAATTTAATGTATTACCCAAAGAGAGTAAGGAAATGGAAATATACTATTATTTTCATCCAAACACTGGGCATAGCCAGAGCAAAAATGTAAACTTGTAAAACCAAATATCAAATGGATGATATCATGTCACAACTTGACAGATGGATCTTTTAACCAAATAAATCATATATGTACATATGTACATACATGACAACAATCCAACTAAGGAATTTAAATAATGTATCTCATCTGTTTTCCAGTCATCACAAGGATGAAGGTATTTCTCATTGCTTACAGTGTGCAACATTTTAGAATACCTTCATTCATTTAGAAACTTAGTGGTTTCCCACATTAAGCTTCTAAGGTCTCCCAAAACCAAATTCAGTTCCCAGCAGGAAAGAACAATCTTCTATCAAATCCCCAGATCCCATAATAAATAAAATATTTAGGGTCATTGTTAAGTGAGTTTTTGGCTTATAAGCAAGCTGACTATACTATTCTCCTTCTGTTTCTTCCTTAGAAGCATGGGAAAGTTTTAAGCAAAATTGAGAGTTAGGCAGAAACATTTTTGGTAATGGCATGGGGAAGCAACAGTAGATGAACTAGGAGTGAAAGTAACAATAGATGAACTAGGAGTATGGCAGTAATTGAATAAGTGACTCTATGGCAAACTGGAGAGCGAGAAAATTTAGATTTTCCCTCCTCCCCATAACGGTATGAAATAGTGTTGAATAGTGGTGTGACATAGTAAATAGAGTTTGAACCTTAGGAGTTTAACAGACCTCGGCTCATATTTCACATCTGACACATCTTAGCTGTAAAACTGTGGGAAAGACAGTTTACCTTGCTTAGTTTCATGTTCATCATCAATTTAGCAGGTATACTCCTACTTTAGTCTGTCCCTTCCTTCTTATCTTCTCCTTCCATGCTATCTCACTTGGTTACCTCATCAGTTCACATGAATTCAATGATCATCTATATCCAGATAAAGTCCCAGATCTCTATTTCCAGTTTTAATTTCTTTTCTAAGATACACTTTCACATCAGCAACTGCCTCTTATTTTAGACTTCTTCAAATGGATTTTCCAGACACCTCCGATTCATGTGTGTGTATATACCCTTAAAGGTAGGAACAATAAGACTTGTATGTTAAACATGAGTAAAGAATCAAAAATATCATGGACACTTTGAGCCTGGGTGACTGAGTGGATGGCTGTCCCCCATTCTCTACTTCCTCCTCTCTGCCTCTTCTACCTGGCTTCTTTCAAGTCCCAATTGAAATCTCAATTTCTACAAGTCTTTCCTAATGCCCCTTAATCCTGATGCCTTCCTATTATTATCTCCAATGTATCTTGTCTATATTATGTTATGCATGTCATCTTTCCAATAGATTGTGAGCTTCTTGAAAGAAGGCATTGACTTTTTTGTGTATTCCCAATTCTTAGTACTGAGGCCAAAGAGGCGGCACTTAAATACTTCTTGACTGACAGTAATTCTAACCATAATAGGAAAATTAGGACAGTGAAGGTTTTGAGAAAAAAAGATCAGGTTTTTTTGAACATTTTGAATTTGAGATGTCTATAATACATCCTATTGTAATCTGTAGCAAAGAAGAGAATACTTGAGTCAGCAATTTTATGGTTCCAATGCAGATTATTCTAGTAGTACTATGTGGCTGTGAATCATTGAATATCCTTTCAGATGAATGAAAACTATAGATCAGAAGAATCTCAAAAGAATCAAAGTTGTAATTATTGATGGAATGATGCAAGTTATTTTATGACCCAATCAACATAGTCTCCTTTCCCCAAAAATGGCACTGCATCTCCTGTCTCCACTCTTTTGTATTGGTTGATCTCAAGGCAGGGTAAATACTTCTTACTCATCCCTACCTCTTAGAATCCCTGGTTTCCTTCAAAATTCAGCTTTAGGGCATATTTTTTACATGAACCATTTCTTTGCTTTCCATACACATACACACACACACACACACACACACAAAACAAACACACATCTTTGTATCCACAGTATTCAGAACAGTCATTGTCACATAATAGGCTAATAATCATGTCTTTTGATGAATAATTATATTTAATAAATGCTTGTTAGTTATCTATTCTGCATCCAGTTTTAAGTAAATTCTTTTTGTTTTATTATATTGTGATTCGATTAGATTCTTGAGGGTCTTCAGAATAATCAGAGAAATACTCATAAGCAACAGCGTATAGAATCAAATAATTACTAGGTAAATAATAAATCGCTAGGTTAGGGACTCTTGAATTTCAGACCACTGGAATATTCAACACTAGGAAATCTTTATAGAATAGTTGTATCTTAGTCATGGTCAACACTAGGAAACTTTCATTGATTAATTGCTTCTTAGGAAAAGTACATATTTTAACCTAAGTAAGCCATCTTTAAGGTACAAAGAACTGAAAATAGAATTGATCTACAGCTTCAGATAAAAGTTAATGAAAAACTACCTTCATTCTATGACTATATATATATATATATATATATATATATATATAATATACATATATACAAAGAAATATGAAAAATAGGAATGTCTACCTAAAGAAAGCAATGGTTTAGGGCAGCTAGGTGGTATAGTGGATAAAGCACTGGCCTTGGAGTCAGGAGTACCTGGGTTCAAATCCGATCTCAGACATTAAATAATTACCTAGCTGTGTGGCCTTTGGCAAGCCACTTAACCCCATTTGCCTTGCAAAAACCTAAAAAACAACAACAACAAAAGCAATGGTTTAATGGGCATAACTGAAATATAAAAAAAACTTAAGTCAGGGAATTGTGATCATAACTAGGATACCAAAGTATGTCTATTCTAGGATTATGAAGGAAATAGAAAAAGGGAAGAAAAGATGAAGAGGGAAGGTAGTATAAAGTTAATCTGAAACAAATGAATAAGATTAAACTTTGTAAAATATTATGGAAAAAGCAAGGGAAGAGAAATAAAAAGGTCAATATGAAAACTGAATAAAGGCAATAATAAAAATAAACTTTTAACCATTCCATTATACTGTTCTCATTGAAAGACTTTTGTTAGAAGGCAAGTAAAAATCAAATACATTCTTCAAAGACATTCCTAATACAAAAAAAAAGACCAGGTTATTATCCAGAACGTAGAAAAAAAGGAACAACCATGAGAAAAGTCCTATGAAATTTACTACTTACTGACAAGAAGGGACTGATTGAGAATGTGAGAAAAATAAGCAGCCTTGTGCACAGTGAGCATAAGTTACTTAAAATGAGCAGTCATATTTTTTTTAAAAAGGATGGGGTCTATAGACCATCACGTTATGAGTATACTAAATATCAGGAAGACTTATTTTAGTGAATTTAAATTATATAACCACATTAACATAACCCTCAATCCATCTTTCACTCTACTAAAACATCAACCAGCAGCTTGAAAGGGAATTACTGTAGAAAAATAATACTAGCAGTGGCTAGGTGGTGTAGTGGATAAAGCACCAGCCCTGGAGTCAGGAGTACCTGGGTTCGGATCCAGTCTCAGACACTTAATGATTACCTAGCTGTGTGGCCTTGGGCAAGCCACTTAACCCTGTTTGCTTTGCAAAAACCTAAAAAAACAATAATACTAACAGGTCAATATGAATACTGAATAAAAAGTAATAATAAAAATAATAGGGATAGCTGAAGATACAAACATAATGATTTCCCTTCTAATGAAAAAAAAGTATAACTTACAGAGTTTAGAACTTTGAAAATTACAATGTACTTTCCTCCCCAAAATAATAATAGTAGTGAAAGACTGGCTATCTCGGCTTTACAGAGGAGTAAATAGGCTCAGAATGGTTAAATAATCTGTTCAAAATCATAGGATTTAGATCTGAGGTATTTGTCACATTGCTACAAAGTATTAGAATCTGTGAACCAAGAAGTATTTTGCATCTGTGCTTCTCACACTGATAAATTGCTGGTTCTTTTGTAGAATCTTTGAATTCCATATTCTCTTGTTTTGGAAATCAAAATATATATTCCCAAAACATCAAATAATAAAAGACAATAAATAATTATGTGTCAATTTGTATAATACACATGAATTTAGAGGAGAGGGAGATATGAGAAGGCTATAGAAGTGGGCAAAGCCTTGACAAAGACAGTGGATTTTTAAATCAGACTTTGAAAGATGCCTAAGAATTGGTTAGGTAAAGAAAAAAGAAAGGACATTGAAGGGAGGGTGAGAATTCTAGAATCATGGAGGACAAGCTATTTAAGGGGTGTTGTGCCCATTTCATAAACATTTTTTTCAAGTCAGAGACAGGAGTCTAGATTTAATCTATTGCAAAATAGGAACTCCTTTGAACGTTTCTAAACAAGAATAAAAGTATTATATATGAAAAATTTTGAATATCTATAAGCAATATGGTTTCAAAAGAGGGAAGACCAAAGTCAAAGAGGACAGGCCAGAGTCTGCTGAAGAAATCTTGGTAAGAAATGATAAGAATTTAAAATAAGATGGTGCCAATTAAAAAAATGGAGGAAGAGGTCCCATATGAATCTATTCAAGGATATTCTGGGAATGAGTGGTACAATATTCATGTATTTATATGGCCAATGTCTTGCTTAAAATAGGGTAGGCTCTTAGAGCAAAAACTGAGCAATAGCAAGAAGAAATCATCTTATAATATCTTTACATATTATATATTTATTCTAGTTTCACCACAATGAACCAAGGTTTATGTGGAGCTGAAAAAGCAGAGGGAAGTTATTCTCACCTGGAAAACCAGAAGAAATATTCTAGTACCTTCCTATCTGGGAACCAAAGTAGAAAATCATGAATGTCACTCAAATTGGAAATGTCTAAAGTAAATTATTTTACATTATAACTATGTAGAAAAAAGTACAAAGAGCAAATAAATAAAAATAATGTTTGGTGCAAGGGACAGAGTAGGTACTTAAATCCTATTACTAAGTGCTGAATGAATGTAATAGAAAATGTAGATGGAAAAAAAGATCATATCTGAATATGATGAAAAATGGAAAGACAATGCCAATAATCATGTGCTTGAAAAGAGGAAATCTTGAGGCAAAAGTAGAAAGAATAGTTTTATTGTTAATTTGCTCCATTTTAACTATTTAATTTAATCTGAATTACATATATTAATAAAGCAATCTTATATGTACACATATGCATGCTGTTACATATTTTTAAAGGAATTTTCCCCAAATCCCCTAGCACGCCATCATGTGGAAGATATATTTAAGGTTCAAGGCCACTGTTCTTATTTTTAAACTCATTTAAAAGACAAATTGAACATTACCCACTTTTGCCAGACCTGTACCAAAAGCAGCAAGAATTCTCATGACATGAACCATTCTTTTCAAGAGAGTTGACTAGGTCAAAAATGAAGAGTTCATGGTTCAACAGTCCTATCAAATATGCATCCCATATGTAAAATTCATTCTGACCTTGTCAGTCTTAGCTATGTCTTTTGGATATGGATCATTAAATTCAATTCTTGAAGCTGCTGGGAAAAGAGGTTTAAACCTGGAATTTCTGAATCCTTACTTATCAAGAAATAACTTGACTTTGATTTCTCATTCATATCCTATTCTTTATGCATGTTTTATATATGGATATGAGTATATAAGTGCATATGTGGACATTAATCCTGAATATGTGTACAGAATTGCAAGTTAATTGTGTATACCAGTGTTTATTTTTAAAGCAATTCACTTAAGAAAACCAAGTTCCTTAGCCCCAACCCCTTTACATAGGCAGGGAAAACCTTTAGCTAAATTGCAAAAAAAGCAATCTTACCAATTGCTTTAGAAAGTAATCTTAACAATACAGTTTGTTTGCTTCTTTGTATACTTAATATCTCACATAGTACTTGATATATAATAATAGGTTTTGAATAAATATTAGCTCATTGATAAATTATGACCCATAAGTGGAAATTTGCCTATTTCCAGAGAGCATATTCATTTTAGAAATTATATAGTATTTGTGAGCATTTCAACCCAACTGAAATTTTAATTAATTTTAGAAGACACCGTGTCCAGTTACCTATAATTTCATATAGGAGAACAGAACAATGAAACCTTTAAATGGTACATATAAGACATTTAGTCATTAAGGATTGGGTTTTGATTACTCTAAATAGAATTACTTCCTCTTCAAAAAGCAATCTTTTTCTTAAGTTCAAATTTCAAATGTACTTAAATATTTCCTGAATCTGATTGGCTCTCTTTGAAGTTAAATTCATCTCTTTCAAATGTGGACTATTCCTTAGAAAATATTTAAAAAGTGCTGAATTTGGAGTGAGAAAACATAGGTTCAGGACTGAGTTCTGCCACTTAACATGAGAACTTGGATGTCATATATAACCTCTCTGGTAGTTTGTTTCCATGTCTATTTCCACAGGTGGCCCAAAACACTCTCAGCATAGCCCAAACCAGGCTAAAATATAATTGGAAAATATATTTTAAAAATAATTTGAAATGAATTATAATGGCAAAAATGTTTAAAGTCAATATATGATCCACTTATGTTTGCTTTAGTAACCCCTATTTCTATTTGAATTTAACATCACTAACTTTATGATTTCAATGGATCTTTCCAAGTCCAAGCCCTGAATCTTATGGAAAAAAATAAATAGCTAGGGAAGGCAAATAAAAGATATGAATGTTGCTATACAGGTAACTTTGAAATATTAGTACAGTAGCAGAAATCTTGAAACATATGCAGTCAAGTGACCAGGCCACAAATAGTGACTTTACAAATGACATCTGGGACCACAAGGCAAAGACCTATTCTGTTGTAGAAACTGCCATCAATTACAGTCATATTTATTGCCCGTAACAACCATATTTGTCTGTGAGGTCATCAAATCATTAAAAGCATTACACTCTGTTCAAAACAGAAAGGAAAAAGAAAAAAAATTGATGGCAGTATCTACGTGTACCACTTTCTATAATGTTTAATTTATAGGTGGGCAAAATTTTTCACATAGAAATGGGGGAAATGGCATGGGAAAATAGAAGAATGGCAAGATAAAGGTCCTGCTCAGCTAAAGATATTAAAAACTCAATCGTTCTGATAGACAACAAATACCTTTTTTATTTTCTCAGCTTTCTCACAACTCAGGTGGGTAGCTATATATTACTGAGATAGTGAAGTTAAAGCACTTATTTGTGGTCATTTATCCAAGAATCTGAACTCAAGTCTCTTGACTCTCAAATTGCTTTCAATTATATGTAGCTGTCTGAATTTATTTACTAAAAATAATTGATTCTAGCACGGGTGTAGAAAAATAGCTATTGAACTTGGCTTGTCTGAAAAAAATTCAAGTAATCACAACAATCAAAAAAATCAATGTAGCCAGCAATTTTTTGTTAAAACATTCCATCCAGAAACACAATGTGCATGCTTATATTACAGCTCAAGGTTTTTTTACAAATAAGAGATTTGTGAAGGGATTTATTTTAATGACTATGGTTATATTTGTGGCAAAAAAAGGAAGAACAAATGCTTGCAGAAATGGTAATGGAAAAGGGTGCTGTCTAACAAATATGGAAAGACAATACACCATGTAATTTGTATAATACAAATAAGAAATCTTTTGTTTTTAAGATTCATATTCATTCATTATTAATTCAACATTATGAATGTAGAATATTATACCAAATAATGAATGGTGAATCAATGTTGAGATGAAACTTGTTTCCTGTCCTCATAGGACATTCTCAAAAATTTGTATGTTTTAAATAACTTAATTTTTAATATCAATTATTTGGAACTTATAAAGAATTATACCTTGCAAAGAAGGAACCCATCATTTGATTTCAAGTATGGTTTAAATTGCCTCCATATTTTTTCGATTAAGATATGTCAAACATGTTGCAAACCATTTCTATTTAAATCAAACAGGAAAGAATTTTTGAGACTCACTGATTTTTTTTCCTCCCAAGAATGAAGCTCCCCAAAACAGCTACTTAAATGTCAAAGAAGGTATTTTTTAATCATGGGGGCTCATAAAAAACATTAGCCAGTAAATCTCTTCTTCACATGTGTTAGCCTTATTGCAAATGCACATAAACTTTCACTCTCCAGGGTTTATGGTTATTTAACTGACCAGGTAAAGCACCAGTTTGATATCTCAACTCAACTCACAATTGTTTCTTCTCAACCAAAATGCTGGTTTCATGTGCGTAATATAAGGAAAGAAAACCTCCTTAAGGGATTAAGAATGCATGCATATGATTAGAATGCTAGTAGCATGTGTTCTAGATACCAAAGTAATTTTTAATTTTGCCGCCCCTTTTTTTTCCAGACCTATGATTTCATTAGTGATGCAAACTCCTAACAATGTATATGTTCAAGTATTAATTAATTTTAGAGAGTTAGTTACCTGTGACCATTAATGGACACAATGAGGTCTATGCAATCAACATACCAGACATAGTCTTGAGGAAAAGTTGTCTTCATTCCTCAGACAGATCTCTGTCAACTTAGAATGGCTCCTTCATTGTGGGAAAAAAGTCATCTTCAATGGGCATTCTCCTCATAGAACACTAAGTTTTGAGCTACAGTAGACCTTGAAGGTCATTTAATCCAACTCCCTCATTTTATAGATGGGGAAAATGAAAACTTGAAAAGTTAAATGACTCACCCAAGAGGTAGAGGGTGGAAAATCCAAAGTGAACTAGCCAAATGACAAGTATATGTTTGCCTATATACTATTTCACAGGGAACTCATACATCATAATACCAGAGAACTCTGAAAAACTTTGGAATTGTTTATGATATTGACACAGGGCCATCCATCATGGTGTGCCTGCATCACAGAAGGCACTGTGCTGTATGAGCAAAACAGATTTGCAATAGTTTAAAAGAAATGTGAGATGTACAGATTTGGAGACTTCTCCATTCCAAAATTTCATATGGACTATTTGTCCCCAACCTATGATAGAACCTTTCAAGCTCATATCGATCTGAGAAGCAACAGTTTGACATACTGCACCTTGACTCCAACCTAGTGATGTCATTTTGATCCTCTTTGAGCCTGAAGGAAAACAATCAATTAGCTAGGAAAACCAAGATTTTAAACTCAATTTCCTTAATTTCTCATCCAGTGTCCTTTCCATTATTCCATATTGCCTCTCTCTTATTGTCTTTTACAGTACATGAGTTTCTTAGTAGAAAGACAGGTGATATCTATGGGTTATGAATCTTTTCACATTACATAAATAAAATTATACTGTTTAGACCACTTAGGCTTATAGAAACACTGTGCATACATTCATCCTTAGAAGCACTATGGCCAGGTTCCTGCTAAATCTTATCTTCTTTGGACTTTTTTTTTACATAGTCCTACTTAAGGATGAGATCATAGCTTAAAATGATATCTCAAAGAAAGGAAAGCAATGTTACTGTATTACTTCCTCTGACTTCCTATGTTTTGTTTCCCAAGGCTATTATAGAAGTCCAAAATGGTTAGGTTCACTTAATCTACAGAACATTGTTCATCTGGCTTGTCAGGTCACTTCCTACTAGCTAAAGCTAATTAATATCAGAATTAAATAAGGAAATGTTCTAATCTAGTTGGGATTTTAATTACCTTTTGAATTATATTCTGTTATTGAGGTAAGAAAAAAACAATGGAATGAAGCAAAGAAATTTAAATATGCCTCTTTAAGAAATTGTCTTAAACTATTTTAATAAGATAATCAAGTCTGATTTGATGAAATTTGGAATTAAAATAGTATCATTGGTTTAAATGTATCATTCTCTCAAAAAGAAATATCTTTCATGAAACAAACAATCTAATTTCTCTAAATAGTTACAAATTTATTTGATTCAAGTTTCTAGGCACCCATAAAATATTGAAGTTAATAAATATGTGCTCATATTCTTTTGAGAAAAGGGAGGTTATTTATTGATCAATTGACTAGTTTTACATTGAATTTGTCTGACTTTCTGTTCTCATTTTTCTATTTAGTTTGAAAGGACTAAAAATTTTGTGAATTTGAATCCTAAAATCTATCTGGTGTCAAGATTTGTTAATATTATCAGAATCCTACTTTCTACAATCAGGAGTATGTTGTTTTGGCTCATTTAACAACTCAAGAGTACATTTGCAAAGCATAAAAATTAACCGACTAAATAGAAAGTGATCACTGGTCTGAATTAATAAAAATGGGTACCCTAAAAGATCATAAAACCACATTTTAATTAACTGAAAAACATACACATTTTCCTATTAATTGAAAGACATAAAGAAGAGTAGCTTATGGCCTTAGAACTCTCACACTAGATTTTTCTCCAGGGTAATGCAAGAACCAACTTAAACTACTTGAGAGAGCATATTGTTAAATTTCTCATGTGCGGACATTTATACCTCAGAAAAACAGCAAGTACTTCAAATCAGGGTTTGCATTTTTGCTTTATTGGTTATAGATAATTAAGAAAGTAATGATGAAAGTGCGACTAATGAAAATTAAACTTCAGGATTTTTTCCTTAACCAGACCTATGCCATCATCAATACAAAGAACTATTACAGAGATTCCTTCATCCAATGATGATCCCAACTCGTCTGCAATTTATGTTCTTGAGACCTGATTCAAATGACATGCACAGGATCACATAGCTAGAACATATAAGAGGGGATTTATATACAGGTCTATAGAAATCAAATCTGACTCTAAGCACTATAACAATCTACTTCTCCAGAGCTATTATGACAGTTAATGAACTAGTTCATTTTAGTGAGAGATAAATATAAAATATCATATATGAATTGCTTCTTACACAATAAGTTGAAATAAAAACAGTGTGTTGATATGCCTGGGCTCTAATTGCTACAAACATAATCTTTTTCTTTTTCTATCTTCATTAGAGATGATATGATGAAAGGAAATGAAATATGATAATGTATTACAAAGGAAAAGGAAATAAAACTAATTATTAGAAATGAGTTTGTTGAATTATATCAATGACAAAACAGTGAATCTTTCATTTCTAATGTTCTAATGTTCATCTCTTCATATCTTCTACAACAGCTGCTGCAATGAAAATTATAATCAATAAAAGACTTTCAGGGGGATGGAGCCAAGATGGTGACAAGAGAGGATCATCTCTTAGGTGCTGTCTTGTAAAACTTATAAACTAAGGACTCTAACTACATTTTTGAGAGACAGAACCCACAGAAGGATCCAATGAGGCAATTCTCCAACCCAAGGTAACCTGGAAAAAGAACAGAAAGGCTCTGCTCCCCGGGGTTGGAGGAATAGCCCACCAGAGTGAAGGAACTTCAGCCTCCTGGAGGCAGGTCCAGAGTGCTGGGAGCCATGGCTTACAGCAGTGAGGACAGTTTCCTGTTCTATACCCCGGAGAACACCAGGCACAACTTGGGGGATT
This sequence comes from Macrotis lagotis, assembly GCF_037893015.1. NCBI lineage: Eukaryota > Metazoa > Chordata > Mammalia > Peramelemorphia > Peramelidae > Macrotis > Macrotis lagotis. The sequence continues at coordinate 134,864,228 of NC_133663.1, read as the reverse complement.
GGTGGGGACACCTCTGCCAGAGAGAGCATGTGAAGCCCAGCCCTCAGGAGACACAGCAAGCAGCATGGCCAGGGAAGCCAAGATCCAGGAACCAGAAGCAGGCAGAACCAATAAGCAGGAGCCCCCAGGGCATGAGTGCTGAGCCTAGGGAGGGGAGTAGAGAGAGAATTCTGAGGTCTGTCCTCTGTTCCTGGAAAAGGACTCTGGGGTTCTGACCACATTCAAACCCTGATCTCAGTCTAGGACCCCCATAGAACAACAGGGCCCCCTTACCTCAGCCCCATGGCAGAGGGGTGTGCTTGTGGTCATTCACAGACCAGGAGGGAAGACAGAGCTTCACAAATGGGGATCCTTGTGGGGGTGTCCCACTAATACTCAAAAGCTCAGGAAGAACCCCAAAATCAAGCTCAGGCTGGGGAAATGAGTAAGCAGAGGGAAAAAAAGAGGAGCATCATTAGGAAATACTTTACCTGTGATCCCAAGAAGGATCAAAACAATCTGAAGATGAGGAAGTACAAACTCCTGCATGTAAAGACTCCAAGAAGAACAGAAACTGGTCTCAGGCTATGACACAACTCAAAAATGACTTTGAAAATCAAGTGAGGGAGATAGAAGAAAAATTGGGAAAAGAAATGAGAGAGATGCAGGAAAAACATGAAAAAGAAATTAGCAGCTTAGTCAAGGAGATCCAAAAAAATGCTGAAGAAAATAACATGTTAAAAACCAGCATGGGTCAAATGGATAAAACAGTTCCAAAAGTTATTGAGGAAAAGAATGCTTCAAAAAGCAGAATTGGCCAGATGGAAAAGAGATAAGAAAGCTTTCTGAGGAAAACAAATCGTTCAGACAAAGCATGGAACTGAGGGAGGTTGCTGATTTTATGAGAAATAAGGACACAATACTACAAAACCAAAAGAATGAAAACTTAGAAGAAAATATGAAACATCTCATTGAAAAAACAACTGATATGGAAAACAGATTTAGGAAAGATAATTTAAAAATTATTAGAATACCTGAAAGTCATGATCAGCAAAAAATCCTTGACATCATTTTCAAAGAATTACTACAGGAAAATTTCCCTGATATGCTAGAAGCAGAGGGCAAAATAGAAATTGAGAGAATCCACTGATCTCCCTGAGAAAGAGACCCAAAAAAACAACCCCCCGGATTAACATAGTCAAGTTCCAGAACTTCCAAGTCAATGAGAAAATATTACAAGCAGCCAGAAGGACACAATTCAAATATCATGAAGCTGCATTCAGGATCACACAGGAATTAGCAGCAATTACATTAAAAACTCGTAGGGCTTGGAATATAATATGCCAGAAGGCAAAAAAGCTTAGACTGCAACCGAGAATCAACTACCCAGCAAAACTGAACGTCCTCTTCCAGGGGAAAGATGGACTTTCAATGAATTAGGGGAATTTCAAATGTTCCTGTTGGAATGGCCAGAGCTGAACAGAAGGTTTGATCTTCAAATACAGGACCCAGGTGAAGCATAGAGATTGGAGGAGAAGGGGAAAATATGAGGGACTTAATGATGATGAACTGCATGTATTCCTGTATAGAAAAATGACACTGATAATACTCATATGAACCTTCTCAATTAATAGAGCAGATAGAAGGAGCTTTTATAGATGAAGCACAGGAGAAAGCTGAATTTGAAGATAAAATATGGTGTAAAAATGGAGTCAATAGAAAAAAGGGAAATGTAATGGGTGAAAGAAAAAGGAGAGGGAGAATAGGCCAAAATATTTCATATAATAAGATTTTTCTTTATTACAATGAGCTATTACAATGATATGGAAGGGAGAAGGCAAGGGGGAACAAGGGACTCTTCGCTCTCATCAGAGGTGGCTAGCAGAGGAAACAACATATATACTCAAAGAGGTACAGACATCTGGAGTAAAAAGAAGAGAAGGGGGACAGGGGGAAGGGGGGCATGTGACTGATGGAGGAGAAGATGGACCATGGTGGGAGAGTGGTCAGATATAACACATTTTCTTTTATTACTTCTTGCAAGGGGCTGGGATTGGATGGCCTGTCCAGGACCATAGGGGACAGGTGGATGCTGGGCCAAAGGGGTGGTATAGGGGCTAAAGGCCTCTTGGCCCTGGGGCCGGAGATCTGTCTGCTGAGCCATTCAGCTACCCTACAGCACAGACAGAGTGAAAGGAGAGAGAAAATATAGTACATGGTAGTGGAGAAGTACAAATGGAAGGAGTTGTGATCAGCAATGGCAATAGTAGAAAAATATGGAAGTAACTTTTGTGATGGACTTATCATAAAGAATGTGATCCACTGTGACAGAGCTGGTGGATTTGGCACACAGACTGAAGCATATTATTATTATGATTATTATGATTATGATTATGATTATGATTATTTTGAGGGGGTTACAGGGCAAATGGGGCTGGCAGGTCTGCCTGGGGCCAGATTTGGACCCTGGTGGTCCTGGTTCCAGGGTTGGTGCTCTGTCTGCCACCCAGCCAACCCCACTATTATTACTATTTTATTTTATTTTATTTTATTTTGAGTCTTTTTTTTTTTTTTTGGTTTTTGCAAGGCAGTGGGGTTGGGCTGGCTTATATGGTGTCACACAGTTGGGTGATTGTTGGGTGTCTGGGGCCGGATTTGGGCTCAGGTGTTCCTGGCTCCAGGGCTGGTGCTCCATCCACTGCACCACCTGGCCATACCTACAATTATTATTTTTTTATTTAAATTTTAATTTTTTTCTCCCCTTTATCCCTCATGTGTGTCTATATTTTTGGGGGGAAGGGGTTATATGTTTACTCTTAAATAAGAATATTTTAGTAATGTATAAAAACATTATTTGTACAAAATAAGAATAAATAAAATAAATGGGGAAAAAGACTTTAGGAACAGTTTTAAGCTTCAATGAAGAAAAATGCATTAATATTGAAGAATTAGTGGGTAAAAAAAACAAGAGAAAGAAAAGATATTTTAATAAAATTATATAACAAATTTGTTGTCCTACTATTTTTGTTTTAAGACAGGTTCATGGGGTGGCTAGGTGGCATGGTGGATACAACACAGGCCCTGGACTCAGGAGTACTTGAGTTCAAATCTGGCCTCAGACACTTGATAATTACCAGCTGTATGGCCTTGGACAAGCCACTTAGCCCCATTGCATTGAAAAAAACCTTAAAAAAAGACAGGTTCATGAAAGAAAATAGTAACATAGAGATAACAAACCAAAACTTCTAAGATGAAGCCAACAGTCTTGAAAGGAAACTTTAAATATTTATTTTAAATTTAGACATCTAAAACTTTCATCATAAAAAGGAAAAAACCCAGGGTAACTAGGTGGTACAGTGAATAGAGCACTGGCCTTGGAGTGAGGAGGACCTGAGTTCAAATTTGACCTCAGACACTTACTAATTATCTAGCTGTGTGATCTTGGGCAAGTCACTTAACTCCATTGTCTTGCAAAAAAACTAAAAAAAAAGGAATAAACCCAACAGATTAAAACATTAACTGAAAAAAATTAAAAAGGAAAAACAATAATTAAAAAATTAACATTTATAAAGAAATTTGCATTCCAGATACTGTGCTAAAGTAAGCACTCAGCAATTATTGTCTTACTTGATCCTCCCTAAAACCTAGAAGGTAGATACTTTTGTTATCTCCATCTTATAAATGAAGAAACTGAGACAAATAGAAGTTAAATAACTTCTCCAGGATCACCAAGCTATTAAGTGCCTGAAGTTGGATTTGAACACAGGTCTTTCTGACTTCAAGTGCAGCATGCTATTTACTGTGCCACTTAGTTGCACAGGAAGAAGAATTAGAAAAGTAAAAAATTAAAAGTCTCAACAAAAAAAAATAAGAATCCTGAAAAACAGAGAAGAGGCTGGAAAATCTTAAAGCAAAAAAAAATTATTGAAAATATATGCTGTATTTTAAGAGAAAAAATAGCAAAGGAACCATTAAACAAATCTTATTTTTATAAAATAGGCAAACCAAAATATCCATGTAGAAAATTAAAAATGATATTTCATTTCAAAGGAAAAGGAAGCAGAAGAAATTATTAGAAATGATTTTGTTGAATTACATGTAAATTACATGTAAAAAAACTTAATTTTTTAAGTGAATCTTTATTGATGTAAAAGCTAACATTTATAAGCAAATTGGGAGAACAAGGAATGATTTGTCTATCAGATCTATGGAAATGGAGCAGTTTATCATCAAAGAAGAGATAGGGAACATTATAAAAAAACAAACTGGATAATTCTGATTGCATTAAAGTAAATTTTTTTGCACAAACTAAACCACTGCAATCAAAATTGAAAAGAATGTCATAAAATTTTACAACTAGTGTTTCTGACTAAGGATTGATTTCTAAAATATAGAGAACTGAGTCAAATTCATTTTTTTAAAAAATAAGTCATTTCCCTAAATGATAAATGATCAAAAGTTTTGGAAAGGCAATTCTCAAAGAAATCAAAACTTTCTATAGTCATATGAAAAAATTGCTCTAAATCATTAATGATTTGAGAAATGGAAATTAAAGCATCTCTGAGATACCACTTTACACCTCTCAGATTGGCCAATATGACCAGAAAGGACAGTGATCAATGTTGGAGGGTATTTGGGAAAACTGGAATACTGACAAACTGTTAGTGGAGCTGTGAACTCATCCACCCTTCTGGAAAGCAATTTGAAATTATGCCCAAAGGGCAATAAAAATGTGTATACCTTTTGATCCAGCAATACTGCTACTGGGTTGGTATCCTGAAGAGACCATGAAAAAGGGATGTACATGTACAAAACTATAGCAACTCTTTTTGTAGTGGAAAAGAATTGGAAAATGAGGGAATGCCATCAATTGGGGAATGACTGAACAAATTGTGGTATATACATACGTGTGTGTGTGTGTGTGTGTGTGTGTGTGTGTGTGTGTGTGTGAAATGCGATGGAACACTATTATTCTATCAGAAATCATGAGGGGTGGAATTTCATAAAAGACTGGAAAGACTTGCATGAATTGATGCTGAGTGAAATGAGCAGACCAGAAGAACATTATACCTATTAACAGGAATATGGGGTCATGATCAACTACCATGGACTTGTTCATTTTAGCAGTACAATAATCAAAGACAATTTGAGACTTGTGATGGAAAATACCATTCATATCCAAAGAAGGGGAGCTGTGAAATTTAAATGGAGACCTAAGCTTATTATCTTCAATTTTTAAAAGTTGTCTTATGGTATTATATCATTTTTTTCTCTCTAATGTTTTCTTCCTTCCATTTGGATTTGATTCTTCTCTCACATATTCAATATCAATCTATATTTAGCAAGGTTTTAAACATAGAACCTATATTAGATTTCTTTCTATCAGGGAGAGAGGGAGAGGGAACAAATTGTAAAATTGAAAAACCTTGCAAAAAATGATTGGTTAAAAAAAGAAAATTAAAATACAATAAAAAATAAAATAAAATAAATGGAAAAACCAAAAATCTATATAGGAAATGAAGTATGATAATGTATTACAAAGGAAGAGGAAATAAAATCAATTATTAGTAATGATTTTGTTGAAATACATCAATAAAAAACAAGTGAATCTTTAGATTGTTATAAATATAGGGGAGACTAGATTATGTTGTAGATAGAGCAGCTGCCTTGGAGTCAAGAGGACCTGAGTTCAAATCTTAACTCAGAGACATAATAATTCCTAGCTGTGTGACCCTGGGCAAGTCCCTTAACCCCATTGTCTTGCAAAGAAAAAAACAAAAAAAATTATCAATATATAAGGTATCAGGACAAGGAAAAGATTATTTAAATAGCCAATATCAGAGAAAGAAATTAAATAAGACATCCATGAACTGCTAAAGAAAAACAAGCCTGGATCAAAAGAATTTACAAATAAATCCAATGTAACAAGCAAAGAAAAATAAATTCAAGTATTATATAATCTGTTTGGAAAAATAGGAAAAGCTAGAATCATATTAAATTATTTCTGTGATATCAATATGATCTTGATATCTAAACAATGGGTATTAACTACATAAAAAGAAAAGGATATATACCAATATTCCTAGTGAATTTTGAAGGAAAAATATTGAAAACAGTTAACAAAGAGGCTATGGCAACATGTATAAAGGTTTCTGTGCAAGTTGTAGTTAGATCAAGAAATCAGAATTGGCACCATATTAAGAAGTTTGTTAATATAATAGAACTTAGTAATAATAAAAACTACATGGTTAAGTCAATAGCAAATGACAAAACTTTTAACACAATATAATACCCATTTCAGTTAAAAACAGTAGAACTGTATAAGAATGATTGAATCTTACTTTGAAATATGGAAGAGAATCTATTTAAAATGAAGAGTCAGAATTGTATGCAATAGTAAAAGAGTAGAGGTCTTTTCAATAAGATTAGAATAAATCTCAGATACATCTTATCACTACTATTATTTTATATAGTTTTAGATATGTTAACTAAAGTAATTTTTAAAATTGAAAAATTAAAGAAAAAACAAACAAAGATGGGACATAATTGCTGCCTTTTGAAAATGAATATGATAGTCTAAACAAGGATTTTGAGATTCAACAAAAAATAAAATAACTTTAAGATATGGAATATAAAATAAACCCTTAAAATAGCTTTTCTATATATTTTTCAAATAAAATCAAACAGAATATATAAAAATAAATTTTCTGCCAAATAATGAATATATGAAATATTTGAGTTGTTTTTATTTATTTATATCCATATGCACACATATATATTTATTTTCATCCACATGCACATGCATATTTTTTAAATTTTATTTATTTGAGCCAATGAGGTTAAATGACCTGCCCAAGGTCATACAGCTAGGCAGTCTCCAGGTGTCTGAGGCCAGATTTGAACTAAGGTCCTCCTGACTCCAGGGCCACCACAGTATCCACTGCACCACCTAGCTGCCCCTTACGTATATTTTTAAGCTACAAAATTTCCTTCCACCCTCCCTTCTCACCCTCTTACCTCTTCCTCATATCAGCAGTCAGGTAAGCATTGTATATACATATTTTGATAAACATGTTTATAGATTACCTATTTTTGGTATGAGTCATTAGGATTAAGAGAAAGATACATTAATTTTTATAAAGTGTTCATCAGATTCTGAAGGGTTGGTGTGTGTGTGTGTGTGTGTGTGTGTGTGTGTGTGTGTGTGTGTGTGTGTGTAATATAGTCCACAGCTGGTCTAATACAGTTGTCCTAGCTCTCTGAACTGCTGAGAGGAACTGCTTCCATCAAGGTTGTTTATCTCACAGTGTTGTTGATGTGTAAATTGTTCTCTCTCCCTTCACTTAGCATCAGATCCTGTAAGTCATTCCATGCTTCTCTAGAGTCTGACCATTTATGGTTTCTTCATAGAACCGTAGTATTCCATAGTATTCATATACCATACCTTGTTTAGCCATTCCCCAATTGATGGGCATCCCTGAATTTCCAATTCTTTGCCACTACAAAAAAATATCTGATATGAATATTTTAGAACATATAGGACTTTTCTCTTTTTTATAATTTCTTCTGGATATTGACCTAGAATTGGAATTGCTGGGTCAAAGGGTATGATCATTTTTATTGCTCTTTGGGCATAGTTCCATATTGCTCTGCAGAAAGATTAGATCTGTTCCCAACTCCACAAGAAATACATCAATGTCTCAATCCTTCTACAACCTCTCCAACATTGATCCTTTTCCCTTTTTCTCATCTTGGCCATTCTGATAGGTGTGAGGTGATAGCTCATTGTTATTTTATTTTGCATTTTTCTAATCAATAATGATTTAGAGCATTTTTTCATATGACTATTAAGAGCTTTTATTTCTTCAATTGAAAACTGTCTGTTCATATCCTTTGACCATTTGTAAATAGGGGAATGACTTGTGATCTTATAAATGTGATGCAATTCTCTATATAATGAGTTGTTTATGAAGACATACATAGGAACTATAGGGTCAATTACAAAACACCCTTGCTCATAGTGGGTTAAAACCAATATAGTAGTCAATAAACAATATAATAAACATTAAGTAAGCACCGACTAAGTGCCAGACACTATGCTAATTGCTTGGGATACAAAGAAATTAAAATGAAGTCCTTGCTCTGATATAAGCAAATATGTGCAAGCAAGAAATAATCAATAGAATAAGGGGAAATCAGAAAAAGCTTCCTAAATAAAATATTTTTGCTGAAATCTGAAGGAAGTCAGGAAAGATAAGAAGCATACATGAGGAGAAAGACCATTACAGAAATGAGAGAATCAGGAGATTAAATGTTTTATTTGAAGGCCACCAAGGAAGACAGTATATGATGGGTGGAGAGGTGAGCCTTATGTGAGTGGGAAGTGGAAAGAAAAGAGAGGGCAAGTTATGATGGGTTCTGAATGCCAAACACTTTCAGATTTGATCCTAGTTGTTATGGGTTTCCAGTGAAGTTCATTGGGTAACATATGCAAAAAATATGTATAGCAACTGTTTGTCATAGCAAAGAACTGGAATATAAGCAGGGGTGACTATTAATTAAATAATAGCTGAGAAAATTATGGTTTAAGAATAGAATATAATATCCTTAAAGCATCAGAAATAAAAAAGTGATAGATTCAGAAAAAATCAAAAATTTGTATTAATTAATACAAAATGAATTGAAAAACTCAGGAGAACAACTTATACAATAACTACAATATAGTCAAGTAAAAGTTTTGAAAAGCCTAAGAACTTTGATAAATTCAGTGACAAAACCCTTACTCAAAAGGACTTAATGAAGAAGTATAACTGCCCATCTGAAAGAGAGGTGATGGTCTAGAGCTGTATAAAAGATTTTAGATGTGGCTAATATGTGAACTTGTTTTTCTTTATTACTCTTATTTGTTATATGGAAGGGCATTCTTTTGGAGTCTACAGTAATGGGAAAAAGAAAGAAAGGTCTTACTGAAAGTTTTAAATGAATAGAAGAATCTAGAATAAAATTTAAGTGACAAACACTCAATCAACTTTCAAACTAAATACACTGACAGAACTAAGCATACATTTTGAAATGAAATCACAGTATCTGAAAGAAACACCAAAAGGTGTATTTATGTGTGTGTGTGTGTATGTATGTATCTTTCTATCTAACTACATACATATATAACACATGCATATATATGTATCTATATGGGTATGTATACATGCATATATATGTACACAGATATAATTATGAACAAATATATTTATATATTATAAATTCATTTGAGGGAAAGGAAATGTTGGAGATGAATTATTTGCATTTTAATAGAGAATATGAAACAAATGTTTTCTGAAAACCAAATTAAGGGTCAATGAGAAAGGATAAAAATGACAGAAAGTATGACTTTTTGTTTTGATGATTTTGGATAAGGCAGGGGACAGGGTAAAAAGGGATAAGGGATAGAGGAGGAAGATGAAGAAGGAAATCCCCATCACATAATGAGGTAGATATATAAAGTATCTATAATCATGGATAAAAGTTTGGGAAAAATGGGCTTCCTATGAATATAATTGCACCTGACCCAAATAAAGGAATATTGAACACAATCACACATCTCCTTTCATCCACCTACATCCACACAAATCTACAGATTTAAATATATAAATGTATATAGATAAAAGAAAAATAAGAAGAGAATATGGGAAGAGAAGGTTCTATGAGGGAAAGAGGGAAAGGTAAGGGAATAATAATGATCTGTAAGAGACTGTTGAGGGTTACAGGAAGGTGATTGCTTAACTGCAAATGACTTAAAGGTCCTCTTGCCCATGTGCATCAATGGCCTACCAACCTGGCTCAGCTCTCTGGATCTTCTCATCTATTCCTTACGTTTTGGCACTTCCTGGAGCATTGTATGTAAACACTAAACCCCCATTAGGGATACTTTGTGGGAGTGCTAGCCTCAGGAAGTAAACTTGATCACCTGCTGTCCAGGAGCACTGAGGCTTTTGTTTCATTTGCTAATTAGAAAATGTCATGTGAATTGAGAATAAACCAAGGACTGGGTGGGGGGGGGGGTATTTAAGCTCGAAAAGAATCAAAGAATAAAATCTGAAGATTGAGGGCAAGGGAAAGAGTGACAATAGAAAGTTGCTTCATTTATAGATTGCAAGTAAAAGACAGACTCCTCTTTTACCATCTTATTTGCAAAGAGGATAATGTATTTAAAAAAAAAAAGAAAAATACAAGATAAAAAGATAGCTGGGAATGCACACTTAACAATCATTACCCTGAATGTAAATGAGCTGAACTTACCTTAAAAGTGACAAAGGAAAACAGAATAGATAAGAAAACAAACTACAATAATGTACTTAACAAAAATCCCCTACAAAAATGAAATATTTAAACTTCCCATAGAATTAAAATGAGAAGCTGGGGTAGGGGAAGGAAGAAATCTATTATATTTTACCCAAATAAAAATAAAAGTCACAGAAATCACTATTTCAGAAAAAGTCTTTGTAAATAAAAACATATTAAAACAAGATAAGCAAGGAAATTTTGCTTAAAGTTGCCATTGTGAAGAAATCTATATAAAATACTTCATACACACCAAATATTATAGCAATTAAATTTAAAAGAAAAAATATTCAAAGGCTATAAAAACTCTAATCCTAGGAGCTTGTTATATTAATTTTGTACCTTGATAAATCTTACAAAATAGTAAGAAAGAAGGGAAGGGAAGGAAATAAATATTTTTAAATATCTCTATGTGAGAGGTGCTGTGCTAAGTACTTGATAAATATTATCCCATTTAAATCTCATTTGACTGAAAGAAATTAAGGACTTGAATAAAGCTTTAATAAAATAAAGATAAATACTGATAAGGAACAAAAAATTTAAAATTACTGATCAGGAACAATAGCATTACATACTTCTCTCACAATTATTTTTGTTGGTTTTGTTGAATTGGAGAGCTAGCAGTAAGTAAAAAAATGTACTTTTTAAAAGAAATTATCATGTTGCATTTCTTATACATTTTGAAAAAATACACATTATAATAGTGATCCATGGGAAGGGAAGGGAGATTTATACAGTGCCAACTATGTGCTAGGCACTGTGCTAAGTATTTTATATTTTAATAAATATTTTATAAATTATTTTTATATTTTATAAAATATTTTATAAATATTTCATATATTTATCATCACAACAATCCTGGGAGGTAGGTGCCATAATTTTTCCAATTTATGGTTGAGGAAACTGGGGAAAATAGAGGTCAAATGGTTTTTCTAAAGTCACATAGTCACAAAGTGTATGAGGCTAGATTTTTGAACTCATAATTTTTTTGATTCTAAACCTAGGGCTCAATCCAACAAAAAAAAAGCGAAGAGTTTCTATTAATGAAGAGGAATCTGAAGCATTTTTGCAATGATAGAGACACGATATCTCCTGGGGAAAGCTACAACACCAAGTCAAACAATGAAGCACCTCTCTCCACACTTTCTACCTACCACTTCTCCACAAGAAGTACTTTTTAAAACAGGTCCAGGTGGTATATATATTTTTTATATTGTCATTTTCTTCAACATTTGTTTTTATTGTATGGTTTTTCATCTCATGATCATACTAGCGGTCCTCTTAACCAGTGATAAAATACTAAAAAGAATGCACCAATGTTTTTTACAAAGAGCACTCCGAGGCCCCTCTCCAGGCAACTCTGGTCCATCAATTAATATAATCAATATCCTTTAATAAGAGAGTTCGTTATAGTAGAAATGTCATTGGATTTGAAATAAGAGGATCTGGGTTTTAATCTTGATTCTGTTATTATCTCTCTTAGTGGTCTTTGAATAGAACATTGGTGTTTAATTTTATGGGAGGGTGGATATGTGTGTGTAATGTATTACCATGATGGTATGATGAAATACATGTATTCTTTTCTCAGAATAATGTTTTAATAGATAAAAGAAAATACATAGGATTATAAAGTATAAAACATTTATTAAACTATTTTTAAAAGTTCAAGGAACCCCCCCCATTTACAAACCCTTGCTCTAAAGACTGATTTTCCTATCTCTAAAATGAAGTTGTTGGCTTGGAATTTCTCTAAGGTTCTTTCCAGTTCTAAATTAAGATTCAGTGATCCAGACTACCATGAAAAACACCATTGCTCAAAAACTCATTTTTTTTTCTCACTGAGATTAATGGTGCAATAACTTCCTAACTGGTCTTCTTATCTTTAATCTACCTATTCCTTCTCCAATCCATCCTCTATACCATACACAAAATGAAATGATATGCAAAATACCTTGAAAATATAAAGTTCTTCTTAATATTAATTACATTAATATTATTGATAGTCATCGTAGGTGAAAGTAGACAGAGTTGACCTCAGAACCAGGAAGAACTAAGTTTCATCTCTGACGTACTCTGGCAAGTCATTTAACTTCTTAAGCTCTAGGCAACTCTCTAAAACTTTAAGTTGCAAAGAGATAGTGCCAATCCTACAAAGGCAGAGGGAGATGCCTTAGCTGGGAATTCCCTACATTAATGAAATGATAGCAATAAAATACTTTTTCATATCAATTAATCAATCTGATCGTGTCAGTTCTTTACTCAGAAATCTTCATAGTGGATAAAGGAAAAATGCATCAAGTTATAGGAAATTCAAGTTAGTAGATTGCTGTGTGTGTGTGTATACATATATATGTATATATATGTGTGTGTGTGTGTGTGTGTGTGTGTATACATATATATAGTGCTATTCATGAATAGTTCTAGTTTTACAGTAAATAAACATAGTATCCACATTTTTTCCTGTCCTCTCTCTCCCATTCTCCCATTAGTCTCTAAAGAAAGGTACATTCAAATAAAGAAATACTTAATTTGAGATTAAGAATTGTGTAACTTTAACCTATTTCCTCACAGTAGACCAATAACATAACCCAGGTATTTTAAGGAAGCTTTTCCTTAAAAAATATTATAACTGTGCTCTTTCTTGGCACCTTAGTACAAAATGGACAGAGACAGCTCCAGACCCTCTTTCTCATGTTTGTAATGGCTCATTATTGGTAACTCGAGCAAAGGGGCTTAGTTGAAACAAACTGAGTCTTTCTTAATGACTATCTTTGTTGAATATCTTGCTGCTCTAGCTAAATAAATCTTTTTTAACTTTCAATGACCTACAAATGTGCCAGTTTATTCTAATTTCTAATTTACACCTACAGGGTATTGTCATTAGTCAAACCTGGCTAAGAACATCAACCCATTAATTATGACTTCATTCTACTCCTAAGAAGAAAAGCACATCCTAGAAGAAATGTTGGGGAGATGAGTACAGGGGTCTAGAAAAATCAGAATAAATGAATTTTTATTTGTGCAGTTTCAGCTGCAATGTTGGCAACTCTTTAGGGGCTTCTACTCTAAAACCAAATATAAAAACAATACTTTTCTTCAAATAAAGCTAATGAATATTATAGAATAAATCCTTCCAAAGTTCATAACAGGTGTTCCCAAGACCCATTTTCCTTCATTAATGCATTAATGCATATTTTTTCTTAATGGTATGGGTATAACCACAGTACAAGTTAGCAACCCCTTATGAAGTGTTCATGAAAGAGGCACCATCATGCATTCTTTAAGTCACAAAGAACTTTGTGCAGATATAATTCATAGTACTCTTCCTTACTCGTATCAACTGCTACATGACTGAACATACTTATCTTGAATGGCAAAACTAAGTCTTCATAGTGGCTGGATCTGAAGATCCAAACAAAGAGAAATCATGATATAGCATTTGAAGTATGCAAGTCCTTAAGGAAAATTGCTGAAACTAGTTGGACATACTTTGAATTACTTGTTTAGTTAATTATCAGTGGCTCCAAAGTGGGCCACTGTAAAAGCTTTCTCAGTAAATTGCTTTTAAGCCCTCGGGCAGTTGGTAGGCATTATGTTTCTTTTACACTTTATACAAGGTCTTCTTTGTTTAGTGGTCTGCAGGTTACATGTATCCTTTCACATTTCACTATTGGTTTTGTATGCAATACTATTTGGATATCAGGGTAGCTTGACAATTTTAATGGTCTACCAATCCCTTCTCTTTTTAAAGCAAGCCTGGGCAGTCTGAATATTTTTATCACAAACATTGTCTTGAGGAAGTACAAGACCTTTTCTCTATAAGCATGAATATACTAGTTAGGACAGCTTAGATGAACTAACTAGACAAGTATGTCTAGAGAGAGATAGTCTTTCTCAATACCAATCTATCTTGAATCATGAATCAAAAAAGTTTCCAGTTGTCAAAATTCCTTTTATCACATAATATGTGAAGCCACTTAGTAGTTATGATAATTCTCTTATTATTTTCTTCTTAATATTCCTGATAATTGAATCATGTACAGATTTACTAGGAAATTAGAGCTAGAAAAGCCCAAATTTCATATTATTTGATGAAGACCCAGAAGCTAAATTCAACATCTATCTTGCAAAACAAAAGCACAGATTAACTATAAACATATTTAAATGACTTATTTCACAGAGGAATAAAAATATGAAATTATTTTATGAAATATCTTAGACTATGCAGTTCAGTCTTTAGAAGTAAAGCTCTAATATGCCTACAAAAATCTCATAAATTGCTAAATAAGTTTCAATATGCTCATCTTTCCTCCAATTCCTTTGCAGCCTTTGTAAAAAGGAAGAAAATCACATATACTAACTCCAAATTAGAATGACTAAGATTTTGTTTCTCTAAATAGTTGCTATTATATCAAAATATTCTAAAAAATGTCTAAACAATTTTAAATGTCAAAGAGAACTCAATTTTCTCTCCTTAAAATAAGTCTGAAAATCATGTCCACATCAACACAATTCTAAGTTTCAAAGTTGGTTAAAAGGATGAAATAACCTTTTTTGTATTCTCAACCATTTAAAATAGTTTTTAAATTTGCAACATCATTAAGAGCTTATTATTTTCACACTTTGAAAAAATCAGAATTTATTAAGATCATTTTATCTTTAAGTGAAGAAATTAACTCATGGGAGGTACAGGTACACTGATCCAGGACATTTTTTTATGAATGGAAATATTTTTCATGTCTGACACACCATGATTACATCACATGCTTTAAAACATTTCAGTTGTTTATTTGTTTGTTTGTTTCCCTTCATAAGAGTTGTAGACCTGTTATGTAGTCAGAGAGATATCATATTATCGTTGAGGGAAATATTAAAATGACTTCCTAAAACTTATTCTATATCTTCACTTTTGCAGGAATTGATGTGTATTTAAGGCATATTAGACCAATATTTCTTTAATTCTAAAGGATTTAGAACAGAGAAATTAAAATTTTATATATCAAAAACTCATATGACAGCTACAAAAGGGAACTTAATGAGTATGATAGAACTCTTCTTGATTTGCTAAATACCTCCAGAAAAGACATTTAAACTTTTGTGTTCTACTTTTTCTAAGACAGGAGTGCTGCAGAACTGAGTTTCCTCAAATGTCATTCATATTCTTATCTCTGCCTCTATCATCACATTTAAATTCTGCAAATTCCTATTCTATGCCTTGTTCTATAGTACCCAGATATATCATTCTGTTCTTTCCTGGAGTAGGAAGGGAAACTACACACCCAGTATATACAATATTGTTAAACAATAAAAAAAAAAATGTGGCAGTTTTCCCTCTATGCTTAATTTGCTCAATGCAAACTTGCAGGACAGTGAAAATATGACAGACCTACATGATTGTATACTATTATTGACTGGATGCAAGAACTTCACTCTATTTCAGGGTTGAGTAGCAGACATTACATCAGGGTGGTGGTTATAGAGGTAAAGTACCACCATAGAAAAAACTCTGAACTTGACAGGATAGGAACTGAGTTTGAATTCCATTTCTGCTATTAACTACCTAGGGAGTCTCTCAGAAGATAATTTACTTATCTGTAAAATTATGGGATTGGGGTTATTGATTTCTAAAGTCCCCTGAAAGCATTAGAAATACGATTTTATTCTCTAAAGTTGATTAAACAGTATTATAGTTTACTGTTCTATAGTATCACTTGATCTACCAAATAAAAAGGACATCATTATTATTATTATTATGATTGGCATTTAATAATGTCATTTTAAGTTCTGAAAAGTGCTCCATGTGCGTTTTTTATTTGAGCCAAGGGAATCCATCCCATAGATTATTTCTACTTCTCTTTCTTGTCAATCTCAGTCTATAATTTGAATTTCTTTTCTTTGAAATATATTAAAACAACAGATTAGTTATAGCTGAGAAAGTACAGCTAGATAGTAAAAGCAAAAGTTTTAAATTGTATTTTTTAATTTTGATTTATTGTCTTTGAGCCATCTATCAAAGTAGCAAATATGCTTTTGTTCCCTTTTTGCAAATGAAAAAAATAGGGGTATACAAAGGTTAAGTGAGGTAAGCCCCAAATTACAGAGTGAATCAGTCACAAAGCTAAAAGCTCAGGATATCTGACTCTCATCCCATTGATCAAATTACTAGGCATTGCTTCCTTCCTTTCTGAATAAAGAATATAATTCAAATTCCAGACTAACTGTGAAACCACAGAGTTGCCAGTTTCAACTAATTTACCATTAGTTTGTATTTCCTTCTCAGCTAAATTGCTACCATTGGAAAGCCAGTAACAGCAGATCACCTATTCATTGCTCAAATTACAATGAACCATTACCTCCATTCTTTTTCCCATTTTTTGTGCTTCCCTTTAGCATATCTTCCTTCTAAATCACATACAAAAATATTTTTGTATTATTTTCAGTGTATTAAGCAAAATAAACATTTTTTCCTAATGGACTTCTTTTCTTAAATTTGGTGACACTCAAGTATAGAACAGTATACATTAGTTGCTTAATTGTTTTCCATTTTAAATTAGAAAATTAATCATTATGGTAGGATGATCATTAGAAAACCAGTCACATAAGCATGCAAGATCAAATCAATATTTTTATTATTCACTGGTATTAGTGAGTACACAATTGGAACTTTGGTGGTTTTGTTTCCAAATGAAATTTTGATAACTATTTTGAAAATTCAGTCTGAAAATTAGGCAGTTTGTTTTATCATAGTTTTGGTGCAAGGTGATCTAGAAATAAGATGATTAATTTAGGCAACTCTAAGAGCTACCAATTTGCTTGACAAGGTAGGCTTCAATACAGTAAAAATAATTGCTATCATTGTCCTAAATTATCAAAAAATTCCAACATTTAAATTCAATAAAGACTTAAATTGACGTTTAACTTTTCTATATCAATGTTTGAAAACCTATTGTGCTAAGTAAACTGATAAGTAAAATTGCAGTCATATTTACACCCTTTCTCTTTGTCAGAAAAAAATGAAAACTTAGCAAATAACTTTGAAAGAACTTTATAAGGTATGTATTTGTATAAGAATTATTCATCTATTATAAATCATTCTTATCTAGTCATTAAAATAGAATCTCTGTAAAGACAGTTAAACAACATATTGAATTTTTATGCATATGTAATTTATGGGCTTTCAGTTGGACTGAACAAGTCACAATTCATTCTTTTTTAAGGATTGTATATGATGATGACATCTAACATGTTTATATAGTACTTTCACATTACATATATTATCTTCTTTGATAATTCTAATAAAACTAATATTTATGTAGTACTATTTAATTTACAAAGTATTTTACATGCCAATGTGGTAGTTAGTAATATGTTCCTATTATAAAGAAGGTCATGCAGCTAATGAATATCTGAGACCTGCAGATTTGAACTCAGATAATCCTGACTCCAAGTCTATATTCCTTTGTCAAAAGTTCCCATGGGAAATGTTATTTAAATGAAATGATTCTAACTTCCTTCTACATTTCAGAATTAAAATATAAATGAAAAAATTTTTAATACTTTGAGGATCTCCGATTACATCAGCATGAATTTTACATCACTAATGCAGATTGTGACCCTACACACACACATGATAAGCATGGCAATTTCTTGTGGTTGAAAATTATATCACCCGATGAGAGCCAATATGGTGCTAAATCTCTTTGAACTTAACTAAGTCCAGTTTATAGAACTATAGTCCATCACTAAAATCTATTTAGGAAATATAAGAGAAAAAATCATATGAATAAAAATGGCATAAATCAAAAATGAAGAGAAGGAAAAAATGCCAAGACCGAATAAAAAAGTTTTCTAACTTTTTTATATAAAATAGAAAGAGGAAAGGAAAACATGAGGTCCTTTACCCTATAATATTCAAATTATAGAATACTTGTGCTCAAATCAAATAGTAAAATATATATTAAAGTTAGAAATGTCTATTAGCTAACTCAATGATGCTCAACCTATTTTCTTTATAACACTACAGGACAGGTATAATGATCTCAAATGCAGTGGAATTAACTGATGGACCAGAATTTAAGAACACCACAAAAGACCAAGCTAATTTTTGCAATTTTTGATGCATTCAGTCCTATTAGCTTAATATTCTTTCAATACAAAACAAAATCAAAATTAATTAGTCTAATAAACTATTAGTGGCAACCAGAGCCCTAAAGATTAGTAAGTCTTGTCTCAAGAAAGGCACAATTGGGGTGGCTAGGATGCACAGTGGATAGAGCACCAGCCCTGGAGTCAGGAGTACCTGAGTACCAATCCACCCTCAGTCACAATAATTACCTTGCTGTGTGGCCTTGGGCAAGCCATTTAACCCCATTTGTCTTGCAAAAACATAAAAATAAATAAATAAATGATTTTTTTAAATAAAAAAGAAGAAAGGCACAAATATTTGTTTGAAATCAGTGTGATTACATGGTTTGATATCTCTTCCAACAGTGTAGCAAGGATTATCTTTTGTCATCCCCTGTCCTTAACTCAATAACTGGCATATAGTAAATGTTTAATAAGCTTTTTTTGGCTATTGATTGACATTGACAAAGTCGTGAGTGTATGTCTGTGTATCTCTACCCTTGAATAACTCCTGCTGGGCCTGGACTTGTATTATTATCATGATGATATCATTCTTTGGTCTGTATATAGAAATTCAATTTGAACCAGATTTATTACAGAAGGTTTTAGCCAAAAATGGGAGAAGTTAGCTGCCCTTTCTCATTGGTCTTTTGTCCAGTGAATCATGTATAGAGTGTCTACCAAAAGAGGAAAGTAAAAAATTACTCAATGATCTACATGAATCCAGGATAAGTCAGATATTTGATTTCTAAACATAAAAAGGAATATTAAACACAGGACACTCAGAGGTATGGTTTTGATGAAAGCAAATTTACAATATTTATAATAACAACTTATACTACATATCACAATAGATTCCAAATAGATGGTTAAAAAAAAGTTCACATCATTTTAAAAAATAGATAAAAAAGGGAAGAAGCACCTTACATAATTATTCATAGTGAAGGAACTAAGTAAGGTACAAATCAAAGTAGATAAATCAATGACCTATAATTGGAATTCTTTTTTCATAAAATCAATTCAACTGAAAATAGGAAAGAAGCTATTATAGGGGAAATTTTTGTGTAAGCATCTCTGATAAAGGGTTGATAACTAAGGAATTGATTTATGTATTATATATGTTATAATATAATAATACTTATATATAGGTAATGTATAAATAAATATATATATAAATAGACATACATGTGTATATATAAATACATAAAGAAGAATATTTTCTGAATAAGCAAACAAATTGACAGTTTTCAAAATATTCATATTATCAACAGCCAAATGTTATAATGTTCTTTAAAAAAACCAGGAAAATAAAAAAAATTAATTCAACTCTGACATTGTATTATTAACTAATCAGATTGGAGAGGATAAAAATATCAAATTTGTCTGTGATCAGATAAGAACACTAATGTACTGATGATGGAGGAGTGAATTAGTCCCCATTCTTAAACAAAAAATTTGGAAATACAACAAAAAATCAACACACTGTACATACTCTTTGACCCAGAAATACTATAGTTGGGTATATTCTCTAAATATATCAAAGAGACAAAAGGATTCTATGTACACAAAAAATTTTATAACATTTTTTAGAATAACAAAGAAGTGAAAGAAAATGTCCTCTGATTGTGGAATGACTGAACAAAATGTGGTAAATGAAGGTAACAAGTACTCTCATACCATTAAAAATAATTCATTTGAAAAATTGAAAAATATTGTATTGGGAATATGCATATGAGTATTCAAAGTAAAGAAAACAGAACCGGGGAATATACTATATGATGAACATAGTAGTACAAAGGAAGCAACATTAAAAGAGTTCAAGACTGATTAATGTGTACACCTCAAAGACTAATGACAAAGTATGCCCCTTGCCACTTGGCAGAGAAATAGTGAAGTTTGATATAGAAAGGGGAATATATTTTCAGAACTAGCCAATATGTTCATTTGGTGTGCATTACTATATATGTGTGTGTATGTATGTAGGTAAGTATAATATATATATATATATATATATATATATATATATATATATATATATATATATATATATATATAAAATAAGGGAGGAATCTATAACAGAAATAACTTTCAATAAATATTAAAAACACATGCTGTTATAACCTAGTTTTTAATTCTCTCATCATCCTGTCCACTCTACCCTGGACAGTAGCCAATCAATGGTCTTTTAAAATATTGGCAGCAGAAAATGAATATAATACTCTGAACACAGTACAGTACAAGGGGGATTGACTATTCCCACTTTGCAAATATATATCATGGCTATATTAATGCAGACTTGGATGGCATTAGTTTTTTTTTTACTTTCATGTCACACTGTTAAAATCTATTGAGCTTTACAATCCATTATATCCCCTTTTATTCGGACATTATTAAACAGCAATTTTACATTTAAAAAAACTGTAAATAACCAAAATGGAAATAGGAAGTAATAATAAACTATCTTTCTTATATATTTTTCTTATTTTTTTGCTTAATTTTTTAAAGTGGAAAGATTTTAAAGGAATTAAGTACAATTTCATTTCTTGAATTGAATATTCTAATGATTTTTTAACTATGTAAAGCAAGGAATATTCAATATCCTTAAGATATCAAGCTAGAAATATAATGTCTTTCCATTTTAATCCAGAAAAATGGAAACTAAAAAGAGGTATTTAGTATTATCTGTAAATGCATGTGAAATGTGTTAAAAATCATTTATCTCTATTAAGAGTAGCTTTGTAGTTTTGTGTTTTTTTTTCCAGACAACAGGGCAACAGAAATGTCACCTGATCCATTTTTAAGACCTTGTGAGAACCAGAAACATAATGGGCTCCAAAACACCTTAAACTGTTGGCATCATGAACGCTTCCTGTCTAATTCTGTCGGACAACAGATACAAAGTAAGCCCTGTAATTACATCCCGGACTGATCTATGCTTGCAGTCATGTAATTAATACTTCCTCTGTAAGGCAATGGAATAATTTAAAGAGCAGATTTTTCAACCATCCTCTGACAAAGTGAGAGAGACAGACCCTACATGTGCATTTTAACTACAGACCGACACTTTGCTGGTTCCATTTGCTCACATAAATTGTAACTAGATTCTCAGAGCTCTCTTTGTGCTGGGAGATGAAAATGATACTTCCTTCCTGTTTAAAAGCTAGTTGAGGGGGGGAGGAAGAGAGTGAAAGGGATGGTCACTGGAGCCTATATTTATTCAACACGGGTTTATGAAAATGGTAAACATAATCTCCAGTTCCCAGCTATCTGAGACACCAGAGCATGGTGCCAACCACACTAGAGAACCCAAGACAGGAAATCGGGGCAGAAATCTGGCACCAAAGGTTACACTTAAACTTCTTTGGTAGAAATAAAATACTCCACTTCATCAAATCTATACTGACTTCTAAAATTCATTCATACTTCCTAAATGTTCATTTGTGGAGAGGTATACACAGCAGTTTGAAAAGGCCATCTTGCCATTATATTGAGCCTAAACCAGGATTTTTTAAAAATTCTATACAATGCCATGTGGAAAGCAATGCATTTAGAGGTGAGAAAGAAAAAAAGGAGTGCTATGTGGCAATGATTTCATTTCTAAAAGTACTGAATCACCTTGATGATGGTTTATTTTTCAGATAGAGAGTGATGTATTCTGTTTATTTATTCAAGAATATGACTACACTCACTAAAAATTACCATTGAATTGATGTTCCTTCTGTGCCCTAAAAATTTCAATTTTGTCTAATATAGGTTATGAATATTGCTTTGTAATTAAAATACAAAGAAAAGAAGGTGAGATAGAATTATCAAAAAATATTTTCTATTAGATTTTTAAAAAATAAAAGTTAATTAATGGATCATATTAAGAAACCAAGACCCCAAAGTAATCAAACAATAATATAAGGTTCAATAAACTCAAAACACTAAACACTGGAATAAGAACTATCTAATGATAAAAGCTAGTGATAAAACTCCAGGTCAGTTTCTAAAAAATTAGCTTTATACCATATGTGACAATAAGTGCCAATGCATGAAGTAAGTATAAAAGTTCATTTAATTTTTTTAAATTACTGAAACCCTTCAAGAACCCATTTAATGCCTATAGAAAGAGTTTTTATTTGCTATGTCATTATTTCTAATGCAATTATCACTAGTCCTTAACCTCCCCTCCAAACACACACATATATGAAAATTCCCACCTACTTAATATCTTACCTCTATACTAATTCAACCTATCTCTTTTCAATTCAGTTGATCTGACTTGTCCAGTTTCCTTTTTACTAACTGAATTGATTTTATGCACAAATTAGGAGTTGTATTAGCTTTAATCCAATAATTCCTGAATGTGCATATTAGTATAGAACATTTTAATTCAATTTGAATTTTTTTATCTTTAATGCAATTATTGGCTTATTTTACATAAATTTATAGTTTGTCCCTTCCATAAAATCCCACTGAACAACATCAAAAGAAAAACAAAACACTCATTATAATCTTGCATAGTCCACAAAACAAATTCCTACATGGACCATAACTAAAATCATAGGACTCTTTATTCACTTAGAGTACTTATTAATCACCTACCATGTGTCAGGCACTGAAAAAAGTGTTGGAGACAACAAGATAAATAAGAAATACACTTTGCCCTCCAGGGACCATACATTCTGTTTGCATATAGTCTATGAAAACAAAAACAATTTCAAGGTGACAAGTTCCACTAATAGTCTATGCAGCCCAAAGTCATGATCCTATCTCAGTTCAGACAGAAGTTGTATTTTGGAATAGGTAGGAAAGTAAAAATCATAATGCCTTTTGGCTTCATTCTTTATCTTCTTGTATTGCATAAAGAACCTACAGAAAAAAGGAGTCCCTTTCTCTTGGCACTTCTCTATTTCCTCAGTTATAAAAGAACAAGGAAAAATTCTCTGCAAACTTGGCTTTGGAGCTCAGATTCAGGGATGTAGGAAAGCAGATATTCTGCAAGATGAAAATTGACTTAAAGAGTATAACCTACAAAATCCATCAGTTTGAAAGCCAGAAATGGCCAAAGGAATTCACACCATCTATTAGTGAGTAACTTTTTAGTATTTCCATAACAGTAAAGCCCAGGAGTTATATCAGATTCAAAATACCTGTGACAAGAAGCCTTGGGATATCCGATAAGCAATTCTGAGCTTAAAGGTTTATTTCAGTTATAGTGTAGCAATCATCAGAAAAGATATCTTGTATAATAATTTTCCAGAAGCTCTGTGCCAACATTGTTGAGGTAGATTGTATTATTCAACCCACTTGTTGCTGCTGGAAACTAGAGAATGTGTGATATGGCTCCTATATTGAATGTTTTCTATCTCATTTCAAGAGAGCAAAAATTCTCTTACATCCCTAGGATCCTCAATTTAAATGCCTAAGGCACCTAAGAGATGACCTAGTCAAATCCCTCATTTTGCTTTAGAAAACTGAGTTCCACAGTGGTGAAGAGATATGTCTAAGGTCAATAGGTAAAAAGGGCCAAAGCCAGAATGCAGCTCCTGATCTTCCATTTCCAATCTTGTGTTCTTTTCACTGCATCAAGCATCCTCCTCTAGGAATCAGAACCAAGGAAATTCCTAACAATAAAAGAGCAAAACCACACGAAGTTATCAAAAGATTTCACAGGATATTTTTGAGGAACTAAAGAAGATAATGTTCTTCCATATAAATTCAGATTTTTTTTTTTAATTACTTAAGAGCTGGAAATTTGCTCTTATTTCCCCTAGGAGTAAAAATGAAGGTCTTGAGCAAATGATAAAGTGAGATGTATCCAAACCTTGCCTAAGGTTTACTAATAAAACCTTTTACTAAGTCATTTATGCACTGCCCACATCAAGTGATATTCTACTATATGCCTAATAACTGGCTCCCCAAAAGATAAAATAATTTATATACACTTTCAAGTTTAATCTGTTTTATTAATATTTTCTCCATCACTTTTTTAAGTCTGGACTATCAACAAAGCAATAGATCCAACTTCCAGTTTTAGTGTTTGTTAATTTTGAAAGTAAATGCTCACACTGAAAAGTTTTCAATGAGTTCTTATGGAAGTGATATGAAAAGATGCCAGTACAACCTCTCTATAGCCAGTACTTGTGATATTCATCTTTTGCTTTCTGGTTTTTTCCACGATTCTTGATAGGAAGATCCTTGAAAAATCTGATTTTTATCCAACCTTATTAATAACTGCTTGTAGTTTCTCCCTTCTCCCTTCTCACAGATTATCTTCCTCTTCCCCCATGCCTGAAATGTCCTTCTTCTTAATCCACAGTTAATAGACTAATATTTTACTTCTTAAAAGCCACATAAACCCTTACCTGATCCCCCCTTCTCTAACTGCTAGTGTCCTCTTACTACTTTTCATTAATTTGTATTTGTGCTATAAATTCTTACATATATACTTGAAGTATCCCCCATTAAAATGTAAGTTCATTGAAAAAAAGGTATTATGATATTCTTATCTGTATCTTCATTATCTAGCACTGGATCTAGCCCTAGTAGGAGCTTAGTGATGGCTTGTTGATTGTTTGAATAATGGTATTACATTTCCCAAACAAATACTATTCATTAAGGGACCTTCAGTTCAGTTTAGAATTTCTATCACTTCAGAATTTTCCTGTGATTCATGAAAGGGTGCATTTTAGAATTCCAGATGTGGTGTTTATTTTTTATTACTTTGCCAAGCATTCAAGGCTCTTCAGAATCTGGCATAAACCCTACCTTTTCAGCCCCATGTCACATTATTCTCATCAGTTTATTCTATGCTCTAATCAAACTAGACAACACTCTATCCAATTTCTCATAATATTAATTGTATTCTTATGCCTTTATACTTCTGTTCATGGGATTGCCTGGGCTTACCATGCTCTTCCCTTTTTTACCTATTGAATTAATGCCCATTCCTTAAAATCTAACTAAAATACCATTTTATACAGAAAGTCTTCCTTAAGAAGTCAATAAGTCAATAATTATTTATTAATCATTTACTATATTTCACATTTAAGCTGGTAAAAATTTTCTTCTTCAAAACCACCACAACACTTAACATAGTTTATTTGTACTTTATAGTTTGTTGAGTCCCTTTCTGGACTCCCTCAGTCTTTCCCAGGCAAGCATTGAAGGGGCAGGAGACAAGGAAGACAAGGATGACAAGTTCTCCAAGATCCTCAAGTACCCCAAGGTCTCCAAGGTCATGGTTTATTGACCCAAATACCAGTGCTTAAAATATCCTTCCAAGTCCCTCAATCCACTCCCACTCCCATGGCACTTAGTAAAACAAGGCTCTGATGTTCAAGGACACCAGGTGAAGATACTTTACAGTGCTCCCACACACAACAGTCCCTGACAACAGTTACCTCCATTGGTAGATTAGATTAGATTAAACATTTATAAATTATTTACTGTAGCTACTTACAGGTTAGTGGAAATAATAAATCCCAGAATGTGGTTGCTTTATTTGAATTCACATTACATATCAACATTGGAGTGAAAATAGTTATCATATTTTACACAACTTCAAATAGTAAGAATTTAAATACATGGATGTGACTCATTATTGACATTAATCAAGATCTTATTATATGTATCTGGTACTCTGCTAAACATAGGGAATATAAACAACCAAATATCCAAATAACCAAAGTAAAAAAAAAAATCCTTGCCCTCAAGGAGCTTACATTCTAAAAGAGGAGAAACCACACCTAAAAAGGAGATGAAAATAGGTTTGAGGGAGGTAGAAATATGAAAAATAGTACATAGAGGGCAGTACTGGCTATAAGTGAAGGCTTGGGTACTTCCTCAAATAAAGTTTACAAGGAGGAACTAACTGATTGGAGGAAGAAGCTGCAAGTAGTACAATTACCAATATGAGAAAATTGCTGGGCTAGGAGTTCAAAAATAGCCTGAAGAGTTTGTCTGAGCTGACTTAGAAATGAGCATGGCCCCCATAAAACAATAAACTTACATGACTAAACCATCATTTCTTTTATCTTTAAATTTTCCTTAGCAAGCAATATAGTATCTTGCATATACTAGGCATTTGAGAAAATTTTACCATTACTAGAGGGGTTCTTAAATGTAAACTAATGTATAAACCAAAATACATAGAATTACAAAGGAAACTGTTGCATATTATGCTGAATTAAAAAATGCAATTTTCCCCATCCTAATAGAACACAACCCCCCACCCCCGAATCTAACTATGGATGAGGACTCCTCCATGACTATATTATAATAATGTCTGGATCTTGAAAAAAAAGAAATATTAGCTGAAAGAATTCCTTAAGTCATACACTTCAATACCTCAAGCCTAGTGACAACAACAAAAGAGGAATGTAAAATCAGTGTTATCATTGCAAAAGTACAGTTAGCTTTTAACTCCTACTGTGGAGTTCATTGATTCCACTAAATTCAAAACAAAGCAAGAGTTATAAACCTTCCAGGTATTGTTCAATTTCTAGGTGATGTTCTTCCATAAAAGGAAATTATTTAGTAACTTTTTTCTGCCCTAAAAAAAGTTAAACCATGGAATTAATCTTCAGATCAATTCAATTTAACATGCATTTTTAAAATTTTATTTATGTATTTTCATCCATATGCATATTTCCAAGGTACAAAATTTCCTTCCACCCTCCCTTCCCACCCCCTGTCCTCAGCAGGGAACAGTCAGAGTAGCATTTTCCATACACATTTTTGATAAACATGTTTACAATTTAGTAATTTTCAACATGAAGAATTAGGATTAAGGGAAAAAGATACATAAGAGATAAATTTTATAGAATACTCATCATAAACTGAAGGGTTGTTTTTTTCTGTGTGTTTTGTTTTGTTTTGTTTTTCTTCCTCTGGATGGGGATGATATAGTCTAAAACCAGTCAAATTCAGTTGTCCTAACTCTCTGGACTGCTGAGAGGAGTTGTTTCCATCAAGGTGGTTCATCTCATAATGTTGATATGTACATTGTTCTCTTAGTTCTACTCCCTTCACTCTGCATCAGATCCCGTAATTCATTCCATACTTCTCTAGAGTTCAACCATTTATGGTTTCTTAAAGAACAATAGTATTTCATAGTATTCATGTACCATAACTTATTTAGCCATTCCCAATTGATGGACATACCCTCAATTTTCAATTCTTTGACACTACAAAAACAGCCGCTACGGATATTTTGGAACATACAGGACTTTTCCCTTTTTTATATTTTCTTCTGAATATAAAACCTAGAATTGGAATTCCAGGTCAAAGGATATGAACAGTTTTATTGTTCTTTGGGCATAGTTCCATACTGCTCTCCAAAAAGGTTGGCTCTGTTCACAACTTCACCAGCAATGCATCATTGTCCTAATCCTCCCACAAGCTCTCCAACATTGATCATCTTGCCTTTTTTTTATCTTGGCTAGTCTAATAAATGTGCAATGATACCTTATTGCTGTTTTCATATACATTTCTCTAATCAACAGTGATTTGGAGCATTTTTTCTTATGATTATGTATAGCTTTTAATTTCTTCTTTTGAAAATTGTTCATATCCTTTGACCGTATATTAATTGGAGATCAACATAAATTTTTTAAAGTCAAAAAGCATACATTAAGTGCTTCAACTGAGCTAAGCTTAGGAAATATAAACATGCAAGCAGAAATATAATGAGTTACCACAAGGAGTTTACTATCTAAAGAAGGAAAAGAATAGCCTATAAAAGGAAGATGAAAATGTTTGGGGTGGTGTGGCATAGACCAGTTAAAGTAAAGGGTTGTAGGAGTTGTGTTTACTTCTACTGCAAGAAGGCCAGGAGCTCAGGGAATTTGGGGGATGGAAAAGCTATTGTGACAGAGAAGAATTTGGGGAAGTCAGTCATGTAGCACAGAGAGCAATTAAATACTAAAGGTTAGGCAATTATATTTGAAATCAACAAAGCAAAATCTTCAAAGACTGACTAGACAATAAATACTTCTCTATGATTTAATCATATTCTTGTTTAGTATTGTCCCTTTTTCTTCCAAAAAAGTATGAAAATTTTATGTGGTTTTAAATGATACTGTATAGTTCTCTTAATCTAATATCTCTAGGCGAATGGTCACCTTCTTATAAATAGTATATCATAGAATGTCAGGGATGGAAGAAACCTTAGAAATCACTCTAATCCTTTCTAAAGAAACTAAGGCTTTTACATGAGACATAACTTGCCAAAAGTCATAAGAGTATTAACTGATGGTTATAAAACTCAAACCCAGAATTCTTAATTTATAGGGCAATACTTTACATCCTATCTTTTGTATCAGTGCTTAGAGTTATTTCATTCTAGAATTTCATGATGATTATAAAATTATAAAAATATAAAACAAAAGAATCTTAGAAATGAGAAAACTTAGGGGTGGCTAGGTGGAGTAGTGGATAAAGCACTGGCCTTGGAGTCAGGAGTATCTGGGTTCAAATCCAGTCTCAGACACTTAATAATTACCTAGCTGTGTGGCCTTGGGCAAGCCACTTAACCCCATTTGCCTTTATAAAAAAAGAAATGAGAAAACTCAGTATTCCATTTTCTTTCTCCATGCTTTTGTACAGTCTATCAAATTCTCTGC
Organism: Macrotis lagotis; assembly: GCF_037893015.1. NCBI lineage: Eukaryota > Metazoa > Chordata > Mammalia > Peramelemorphia > Peramelidae > Macrotis > Macrotis lagotis. Next base: position 134,835,177 of record NC_133663.1, on the reverse strand, counting down.
TCTCCCAGCATTACCTCTTAGCTTCTTTGGCATCCTTCAAGCCTCAACCCAATGTGTACCTTCTGCAAGAGATTTTTTAGCACCTAATGCCTTCTTCCTTCTTTTTTTCAGATATATCATCCCTTCAAAGGTCTGATATCCATCTGGTTGCTTGTACATTATCTCCCTCATTGACATGTATTCCCTTTTAAGAGAAGGCACGCTCTCTCTCTCTCTCTCTCTCTCTCTCTATCTATCTATCTATCTCTTCTCTCCTCTCTTCTCACTCTATATATACATATATAATTATATGTGTATGTCCTTTTATAGAAGGAAAAATTGAGAGCAGAAAGATTAAATAATTTGCTAGAGACTACAGAATAGCAGAGCTATCAAATATTTGTAGAATTAAGAGCAGAGAATATTTTTTTTAATTTTAAATGCATTTCTCATTTTCAGAGACCTTTATAAGCAATGGGAGAAATTTGACATAAATTTCAAAGATCCCCATCTGTAAAACTTAATGGATGAAATTTAGCCTACTTAACAGTCTTTTGTCTGTTAAGGGCTATTATCTAATAAATGTTCATAATGCCATTAAAAAGTGCCTGATAACAACAGTATTTAACCTCTCTCTGTGAAGTAATTTCTTGTCTGTGCATTTTAATAAGTACTGGTGTCCCTTTAAAGTGAATGGATGATCATGTCATTAAATTTAAATTGAATGTTATGGGTGAGAATGATTTTCTCCAATTATTGCTCGGAACAGTGCTTCAAAGAAAGGTGATATAGGTCCTTATGTTCTTAATGTGATAATGGTCCCACTTCAGAATGATTTACAGATTAGAGTCAAATACTACAATACTATAGCCTTTCAAAAGAACTCTCATGAGATTAAGTAAAAGAAAAAATAATTCATGTAAAAACATTTTTCCCTTTAAAACACTAACTTATTTTGAAATTCATAGATATTCCTAAAGATCCTACATGAAAGTTTTAAAAAACCTAATGAAAAAGCTGTCTAAAATTGAAAAAGAAAATATACAGCATATATATATATATATATTTATAAACTGTATACTTTATATATTTATACATATATACCCCTATCTTAGGTACTCTAAAAGAGATTTTCAACCTGATGAGGAACAAAAACTTGGGGTGGAACTCCAACTGAGGGATAGCAGAACTGACCAAGAATGACACTCCAGTAAAAGACTTAAAACCAAGAAAGATCATGCACCTGCTTCTGCTTCTCACTGGTCAGAACTTTTCCCAGGCAACGGCGAGAATGGTGTGCCACTGCCTATATATCAATCTAGGCTACTTGTTACATAGTCAACTAGACAAGCAGAATTTTTGGACAGATCTGTACATCTCTGTAACTATGCCTTAGAGTAATTAACTTTTGAGGAAGTATCATAATAGCACAATAGTTCAGAGAGAAAGGTGTAATATTTGTGTGTGTGTGTGTGTGTGTGTGTGTGTGTGTGTGTGTGTGTGACCCCATGAAAGGAAGGAAGGAAGGAAGGAAAATTATTTTATATTCTTAGAAACTTTTTTGATGTTAAATGTGTCCAGCAAATTTGGGTACTGAAATCAGTATAATAAAATGAAAAAAGAATTGGCTTTAGAATCCTAAAATCTGGGTTTGAATTCTGATTCTGCCACTCATTAACTGTGACAATGGACAAGTCACTTTAATTCCACTGGAATTCCATTTTACCAACATGAAGAGATGAAACAAATTGCTCCCTTTCCTCTACCTATTGATAGCAAAGTATAGAGAGAACGGGCCTGTTTCAAATTCTTTTTAGCGGTGTGCTCAGCAAATTACTTAATCTTTATCAGTCTCAGTTTTTTCAACTGTAAGAGGATAACAGCACCTACTTCAGAGGATGCATGTGAAGACCAAAGTAAATAACATCTAAAGTATTTTGTAAATCCTAAGTGCCATATGAATACTATTTATTATTTTATTCTATTTTTTTTAGTATTTTTATTTTTTTATTTTTATCATAATCATTCATCTGCATCTATGAATGCCTTTGGTAAAGGGAAAAAATGCAGCGAAAAGATAGGGATGAAAACAAGAGGAAATAAAGTAGTAGTAAGAAAAATTAGATGAAATACACTCATAAATTCATTTTTTGAATGACATGTATAGCAGAAGAAGAGGGTCATTTTGGTAAGGACAGAGGAGCAAATAATGTATTAATTAGCTGTTTAACATGCAGTCAATGTAACCTTGGCTTTTTATAATAAATTATTTTCTGCCTATATTGCATATATTTTAATTTATTATGATCTTAATTATTTACCCGTTTAATAATTTGCACTTCAGTTTAGCTTTTTACTCTCCAATAAGCCATCTATAGCTAGATTAGCTCAGAGGGAGAACCTCTATTATGTTGTCAGTTACAATCCATATCACTTTAATGCAAGAAAAGACTACAGAATAAAAGTAAGTCTCAAATGAGTGAAGTTTAAGATGTTCATTTGAGCAATCGTAATCTTTTCAATTAGAAACTTGATGAGTAACAAAGGACTAAAATATGAGAATAACTGTCATTTTAAAACTAAATTAATGTAATAAATGAAAAAAATAACTACAATGGAACTAGGAAAAAACAATAAAGTCATAAAGATTTTCAATATGGCATCTACTTTTTAACTATAGAAAAAATGTTGGGAAGTGTATATGTGTCAAAGAAGAAAAATCAGTTTAAAATTTTCTTAACAGCATTTCCTTAATGAATCGTATTGAGAGCTAATTCCTCATTTAAGGTAAAAATGAAGCAGCATGAGTTAAATATTTTCAGGAAATAAAGTGTTCATTCATAGATATAAAAAGCTTTTTTTTCTCCCTAGGAAGCCATGTTTGTCTTTCATCACAAAATGACATTTTTCAAACTCCACATTTACTAATAGATAATTTTCCACATCTAGTTTACATTTTAGAAACTATTTCCTCTATCTAGATAATCAGAATCAAATTATATTTTCTTGAGTTTTAAAATCTGCATTATTTCTGTTATTTGCTCCCTTAAATAGTAAAATGTGAGTCAATTAGTGAACTAATAAAAGAATCACAGTAAAAAGATGAACCAAATTCCTTAAATATTTAGACTTCAAATAAATTTGTTCTCAAGATTTCTAAGTGGTTCTATTGTTTCAACTATAAACCAGGTTCAGAAAGGAAATGAATATATTATTAGTTATCTGGAATAATCTAATTTGTATACCAAATCTATACATATGGGGATTCCTTGGGTTCCATGATTTCTCATTTCTACAATATAGGGTACTTCTGAGGTTACTGGTATCAGATTTGACTGAAAACTTTCAATAAAGTCATTTGCCATTCACATCCAATTCTTTGGGACTCCATTTAGGGTTTTCTTGGCAAAGGTGTTGGAGTAGTTTGCTATTTCTTTCTCATTTTACAAATGAAAAGATGAGGTAAACAGAGTTAAGTGACTTGCTCAGGGTCCCATAGCTAGTAAGTATTTGAGACCAGCTTTGAAATTAAGTCTTCTTGACTGCAGGCCAGGCAAAATACTATGCCACCTAAATGCCCTTTTCCCTTGCTAGAAGAATGTAAATGCAGATTGCTTATTTGAGGAAATTTAAGATGAATTATAGACTGAACTAGATGATATCTTAGGTTCCTTCCAATTCTTCCATGATTCAGTTCTAAAGTTTTTAGGATGTTATATCTCATTTCATTGTCTTTCCTGTTCCTTTTCTGCTAATAAAAAATGTAATATAAGCCCCCTTTCCTCAACTTAGTCTCATATGCTTTGTGGAAAAATTAGTCTCTTTTTTTTCAAAGTGCTGCAATTTAGAGCCTGAGATCTTACTAAAATCGTTGTTATAAGGTCATTGTATCACACCATTTAGAATGCCATAATGTCTCACTTGGACAAAAAGAAGCTTTATTCACTCTTTTTCTAGCCTGGATTTGATTTCATTTTTCCTGGGTGAGAAGTCCCTATAACCTCTTTCAATAACCATTTCTTGAGACAGCTAGCCCCTTCCTCTTCCCTGAAAACGAAGATTTAAGTGCTTAGCCAAGTTATTTCCCCTACCTAGTATGAAGAAACACTTATGGTCATCAAGCTTCAGTTGGGCAACTACACCTTTCACAGGAGTCAAAGTCTGTACTATTACTAACATCCTGACTGTAATTTGTGACAATAAGAAGTGGAGACTATCAATCAGACTGTCAGTTCCTGTTTCAACCTGAACATACTCAGGAAACATACTGAAAAGCCAGCTCCTTCCGCACTCCAATTCAAGGAGCCCTTTTCCCCTGATTTGCAGCCCACAGAGGAAGAGCACTTACCAAAGGCTGGTAATGCTCTTTATTTAATTCAGTAGAAGTTCATAAAATAAATTGCCCAGATAATTGGATGTGTCCTCAGTCTACATTCACCCTGACTATATTTTTTTCCATAGATGCAAACCAGATTTACAGTTTAAAAGTGCAGCAATAAATGAGCATTGCTAGTAATATGTATGTGCCAAGTCTTCTGTCAAAGTGATATAAGGAATGAGGCTGACCACTCTGAGTAATCAAATCTGTCAGATCAGCTCACTGCTCCCCCAGCACTGATGGGAAGCTCAAAGCCTACACAAACAACAGAGACTTATTTCTATTCCAACAAATGAAACTTATACAGCCAGTCTAAGAATAGAATTTTTTAAAAGATTCCCTAAAGACCAGAACAAACATCCCAAATCTTGAAAACAACTTTTTTATTATAACTTTCTTTCCCCCCTCTGTTTCCTCTTTTTCTTTAATGACTGTGCAGCCCACTCACACCTGGTAACAACTGCCTCAAGGCTAAATTCCCATTTTTCTCCATGGAACTTTTTCCACCCCCACTTAGGACAAAATTGCCAATTCTGTTTAGGGCTAGACTGTCTAGTCACCATTTGTCTGGAGTCTTCTCCAGAAGGCAAAGATAGGTCACTCTTCTGAATGCTTCACAATGGAAGAGTGACCCCCAGGAACATTTAGAGGATAGAATGTCTTGGAGATGAGACAGAAGCAAATGACAAAAAATTACTTCTAATTGCATTCCTCTGTGGGAGGATGAGGAGGCAAGAGAAAGCTATTTATATCTCATGGAAAAGGAAGTGGACAACATAAAATTGCCCCTGAAACATGGTTGCCAGACTTAACTGGGTCTTACATGCCTTTTTAAAGTTACATTCAAAAAGACACCATACATTGGAGGGAATAAACTCAAGGAATGATTCCCCCAATATTGAGATAAATGGTACTAATATCATTTAGTATTCCATTATTAGAGGAGCCAATATCATATCAGACAATAGACTCGCATTTTGAAAGATCTGGGTCCAAATACTGCTTCAGATAATTATTGGCTATGAGTTTCTGTGCAGCTAACTTAGCCTCTTTTTTTCAGTTTAGAGTTCCTGGTTGTCATAGATGGAGTGCTAGGAACACCTAAATTCAAATCATGCCTCAAATACTTTCTGTGTTCCTTGATTGGGGCTATCAATCCAAGGTCCTTTTCATCTTTAAATATGTGGTCCTAAAATAAATAAAAGTTCTTTCAAAGAAGTAGCTTTAGTTGTATGCTTTCAAAAAACATTCTTGTATACTGTTTAAAAAATTTATCTACTTTTGAATTTTACAATTTTCCCCCTAATCTGGCTTCCCTCCCTCCATCTCCCACAGAAGGCAGTCTGATAGTCTTTACATTGTTTCCATGCTACACATTGATAAAAATTGAATATGTTGAGAGAGAAATCATATCCTTAAGGAAAAAATAAAGTATAAGAGATAATAAAATTACATAATGATATAATTTTTTAAATTAGAGCTAATAGTCTTTGGTCTTTGTTCAAACTCCACAATGCTTTCTCTGGATACAAATGGCATTCTCCATCACAAATACCCCAAGCTGTCCCTTATTGTTGCACTGGTGAAATGAGCAAGTCCATTAAGATTGATCATCAACCCCATGCTGCTGTTATGGTGTACAGTGTTCTTCTGGTTCTGTTCATCTTACTCAGCATCAGTTTGTGTCAATCCTTTCAGGCTTCTCTGATTCCCATCCCACATGGTTTATAATAGATCAATAGTGTTCCATAATGTACGTATGACAGAATGTGTTCAGCCATTCTCCAATTGATGGATATTCACATCCAGTTCTTTGCCACCACAGAGCTGCTAGGAATATTTTTGTACAAGTGATGTTTTTACACTTCTTCATGGATATAGACCCAGTTGTGGTAAAGCTTTATATGTATGCCCTTTGGGTGTAATTCCAAATTGCTCTCCAGAAAGGTTGGATGAGTTCACAGCTCCACCAATAGTGCATTAGTATCCCAGATTTCCCACATCCCTTCCAACATTGATCATTGTCATTTCTGATCATATTGGCCAGTCTGAGAAGTGCAATCTCTGATATGTTTTAATTTGCATTTCTCTAATAAGTAAAGATTTAGAGCAATATTTCATATGACTATGGATCTCTTTGATTCCCTCATCTATAAATTGCCTCTGCATATCCTTTGACCATCTGTCAAATGGGGAATGGCTTGTATTTTTCTAAATTTGACTCAGTTCTCTATGTATTTTAGAAATGAGTCCTTTGTCAGAAATACTAGAATACAGAAATACTAAAAATTGTTTCCCAATTTACTACATTTCTTTTTAATCTTGGCTGCAGTGGTTTAGTTTGTGCAAAAAATTTTAATTTAATGCAATCAAAATTATCTAGTTTGTTTTTAATGATGTTTTCCCTCTCTTCCTTGGTCATAAACTGCTTCCTTTTCCATAAATCTGAAAGGTAAATGATTCCTTGATCTTCTAGTTTGCTTGTAATATTGTCTTTTATTTCTAAATCCTGTACCCATTTTGATCTTATCTTGGTATAGGTTGTGAGATGTTGGTCTAATTCAAATTTCTGCCATACTAACTTTCCAATATTCCCAACAGTTCTTATCAAAGGGAGAGTTTTTATCCCAAAGGCTGAATGAACTCTTTAGCTTTTATCAAACAGCAGATTATTATAATCATTTCCTGCCATCTCTTTTGCATCTAATGTATTCCACTGATCTACCACTCTATATTTAGCCAATACCAGACAGTTTTGATGACTGATTCTTTATAATAAATTTTAAATCTGGTAGGGCTACACAACCTTCTTTTGCACCTTTTTCATTAAATCTCTGGAAATACTTTTCTTTTTTATTTAGCAATATGAATTTACTTATAATTTTTTTCTAAATCATAAAGTAATATTTTGGAATTTTGATTGGTATGGCAATAAATAAGTAGTTTAATTTACATAGAATTGTCATTTTTATTATATTAGCTTTGTGACTCCATGGCCAGTTGATATTTGCCCAGTTATTTAAATCTGATTTTATTTTGTAGTTGTCTTCATATAGTTTCTGAGTCTGCCTTGGGAGGTAGACTCCCAAGTATTTTATATTGTCTGGAGTTACTTTGAATGGGATTTCTGTTTGAAGCTCTTTCTGCTGTATCTTTCTAGTCATATATATATATATATAGGGAGAGAGAGAGAGAGAGAGAGAGAGAAATGTTGAGCACTTTTGAGGGTTTATTTTATAATCCTGCGATTTTGCTAAAGTTGCTAATAGTTTCTAGTGGTTGTTAGATGATTTTGCAGGATTCTCCAGGTATAACATCATGCCATCTGCAAAGCGAGTTTTGTCTCTTCCTTCCCAATTCAAATTTCTTCAATTTATTTTTCTTCTCTTATTGCTGAAGCTAACATTTCTAACACAATATTGAATAGTGATAATGGGCATCCTAGTTTCACCCCAATCTTATTGGGAATGTCCCTATCTTATCCCCATTGCATATAATGCTTATTGATGGTTTCAGATAGATACCTATTGTTCTAGGGAACAATCCATTTATTCCTACACTCTCTAGTGTTTTTAGTAGGAATGGGTGTAATATTTTGTCAATGGTTTTTCAGCATCTATTGGTATAATCGTACGATTTCTGATAGGTTTATTATTGATATATTTAATTATATTAGCAGTTTCCTAATATTGAACCCTGGATTCCTGGGATAAATCCTACTTGTTCATAGTGTATTATCTGAGTGATAATTTGCTGTAATCATTTTGATAAGATTTTATTTAAGATTTTTGCATCTATATCATCATGGAGATAGGTCTGTAATTTTCTTTCTCTGTTTTGAATCTTCCTAGGTTAGGTATCAGCACCATATTGGTGTTATAGAAAGAGTTAGGCAGATTTCTGTCATCACCTATTTTTTTTCAAAGAGTTTATATAGAATTGCAACCAATTGGTCCTTAAATGTTTGATGGAATCCATTTGGCCCTGGAGGTTTTTTCTTAGGGAATTCAATAATGGCTTGTTAAATTTCTTTTTTTTCTGAGATAGGGTTATTTAGTTATTTAATTTCCTCTTCATTTAACCCGGGTAACATATATTTTTGTAAATATTCATCCATTTCACTTAGATTATCAAATTTCTTGGTTGGTCAAAATAATTCCTAATTATTACTTTAATTTCCTCCTCATTAGTGGTGAGTTCATCTTGTTCATTTATGATACTAGCAATTTGATTTTCTTCCTTCTTTTTTTAATCAAATTAACCAGAGGATTATCGATTTTATTGGGGTTTTTTCATAAACCCACTCAGTTTTATTTATTATTTCAGTAGTTTTCTTGTCTTCAATTAATTTCTCCTTTAATTTTTTAGAATTTCTAATTTGATATTTAATTGGGGGGTTTTAATTTGTTCTTTCTCTAGTTTTTTTAGGTGCATGTTTAGTTCACTGATTTCCTCTTTCTCTATTTTATTTGTGTAAGCATTTAGAGATATAATATAACTCTTGACAACTGCCTTGGCTGTATCCCATAACTTTTGGAATGTTGTCTCATTATTGTTATTATCTAGGATGAAATCATTCTATAATTTGTTGTTTGGTCCACTCATTCTTTAAAATGAGCTTATTTAGTTTCCAACTAATTTTAGGTCTATCTCCCTGACCCATTATTGCATGTGATTTTTATTGCATTATGATCTGAGAATGATATATTCACTATATCTGCCTTTCTGCATTTGTTTATTAGGTTTTTATGCCCTAATACATGCTCAATTTTTGTCTAAATACCATGTACTGAAGGAAAAAAAAGTATACTACTTTCTATCCCCATTCAATTTTTCTCCAAAGGTCTATCATGTCTAGTTTTTCTAACAATCTATTTGCCTCCTTAACTTCCTTCTTGTTTATATTATGGTTAGATTTATCTAACTCTGAGAGTGGGAAGTTGAGGTATCCCACCAGCAGAGTTTTGCTGTCTATGTCTTACTGTAACTCATTCAAATTCTCCTCTAAGAATCTGCACCTCGTGCATACATGTTTACTATTGAAATTGCTTCATTGTCTATGGTACCTTTTAGGAGGATATAATTTCCTTCCTTATCTCTTTTAATTCCATCTATTTTTGCAGCAGCTTTGTGTGAGATAAGGATTGCTACCCCTGCTTTTTTCACTTCAGCTGAAGCAAAATATATTTTACTCCAACCTTTTACCTTTACTCTATGAGTATCTCTCTGCTTCAAATGAGTTTGTTGTAAGCATCATATTATAGAAGAGTTCATCCTATTCACATTCAAAATTATAATTACTAACTCTTTATTACCATCCATGATATTTTTCCTCTCCTTGTATTTTTCCCCTTTACTCACTTTATCCAGATTTCTCAGTATTTTGTTTCTGAATACCACCACCTTCAGTGTATTGGCCCCCATTGTATCTAGCCCCCCCTTCCCTTTCTTTTCCCTTTCCTTTGCCCCTTCTTCCTTCTGTTAGTTCCTCTTTTCCTCCCCCTCCCCCTTTCCCCTTTTAATATTAGTTCCTCTTTTCCTCCCCCTCCCCCTTTCTCCTTTTAATACTTGAAAGGTAAGATAAGTTTCTTAACTTAACTGAGTGTGTGTATGTTAACTTTAAGCTAAATCTGATGAGAGTTACATTCCAAAAATTCTCACCTCCACCCTTCATCCCCTCCATTGCAGTAAGTACTTTGTACCTCTTCATGTAATATAATTTACCCTATTCAATCTTCTCCATCCTCAAGGCTCTTTACTGTGCCCCACCTCCCTTTTTAAGAAGGCATTGTTTTAAATCATTCTATCAGAGTCATGGACAAGTCATGAGTGTCCATTATTTCTGGCTAAGTATATTCTCTTTAATAGAGTTACAATTCTTAAATCCCCCCCCCACATGGGGATATAACCAGTTTCACCTTATTGGATAACAATTTTTTTCTTTTCCCTTTTTTAACCTTATCATGTATCTCTTGAGTCCCTTGTGTGAAGTCCAAATTTTCTATTTAGCTCTAGTCTTTTCATCAGGAAAAGTTGGAAGTCCCCCCTTTCATTAAATGTCAGTCTTTTCCCCTTGAAGAGAAGGCTCAGTTTTGCTGAACCTTGTTGTTTTCATTTTTGGATCCCTTTCTGGATGGGATCTATGTATTCTTTCAATAACTATTTTGCACTGTGGTTTCATGATATCAGGTCCATTTTCCATCACTAAATCTTGTAATAATAAGTCCAGGCTTTTTTTTTTCTTAAATGTCTTCAAGGATCCCAGTGATTCTTAAATTGTCTCGCCTGGATCTATTCTCAAGATAAGTTGTTTTGCCAATGAAGTATTTTACAAAGTCTTCCATTTTTTTTGATTTTGCAGTTTTGTTTAACAGATTCTTGCTGTCTCATGAAGTCAGTAGTTTCCACAGATTCCATTCTTTTTTTAGAGAAGAATTTTCTTCATTTACTTTTTGCAGCTCCTTTTCCAATTGGTCAATTCTATTTTTGAAGGAGTTTTCCATTTGCCCAATTGAAGATCTGAGAGAATTATTTTCTTTTTGCATTTGCCCAATTGATTTTAAAGAATTCTTTTCTTTTTGCATTTGTGAAATTGTATTTTCAAAGGATATGTTTTCTTGTTGCAAGGTGTTAATTTTCTCTTGAGGTTCTTTTCCCAATTTTTACAATTGATTTTTAAACTCCTTCCTGATTTCTTCAATAAAGTCTTTCTGTGCTGGTGACCAAATCATATTCTTCTCAGAAGTTCTAGCTCTCTCTTAGTTAGGGTCTTTTTTTTTTCTAGGTAGCTTTCTATGGTGACTTTTCTATGCTGACTTTTCTTCATTTTCCTAAGATGTTGTGTTGGGGGAGGGGCTGGTTCACAGACCTTTGGTTTTGAGGTTCCTAGAGGCTATTGCTCACTGGATTTAATAACTCAAAGTGGGTTGGCCACTAGGAGGTGCTAGTTGCTTTCCCTGGAGTGTCTGGGACCTTAATTTGAGGCCTTCCCCCAGGCCTGGAGGGGGTGGGGGGAGCAGCAGGGTCTGAATTATCCTTGAACAATGTGGGATGGTCCTGGGGTGAGAATATTACTCTCCCTATTCAGCTGAGGGAGCTCTGCTGCCCTTGCCTGAGGTGGGGGGAGAGGTGTTTGCTCAGGGAAGAGAGCTCAACTAAAATGAAAGTATGGAGGCCCTTGGTCCTCCAGACCAGCCAAGCCCAGCAGATCAATGTTCAGACACACTCTGCAGCTCTCTGTGCTGGAACTCTCCCTCCAACTCTGCTAGGGCTCCCCAGACCACCACTCCTACAGCCAAAGCTTCCTCAGCTGATTTTAAATTAGTCCCAGGTCTTACTCCACCCCTCTTGACTGGTTCTCTCCTCTCTGCCCCCAGCTCACCCCAGTTCTCCAGAGACAAAACTTTCTGGTAGATGTTCCTCTTCTAGCTTCTTTTTCTGGGTTTTGTTTATTGAATTTCTGTTAAGAGGTTTATTTTATATAATTTCTGAGGGAAAAGCAAGAGACCTTAGCACATTGCCTGTCTTCTCTTCTCCATCTTGGCCAGGAGTCCTTTCTTGTATACTTTCTAAAATACAAGTAGTTAGTTAAATTTTTTAATTCAAATTTATATCTTTATTTTTTTCAATGATAAAATAAGTTTAACTTAGGTATGTATAATTGACCAAATTGAAATATCACTATCCATTCCTCCCTTCACCATCTGGAATTCATAAGTCTATCAATTCAGCAGTGATTTTAACAGTTCAATGGTTTTGGAAAATTATTAAAACAAGATTCAAGTTGTATTTGTGTCAGTATACAACCTTGAAACAGAAATGGTGGTTGGTAAAACTTCAAATGGACTTACATAGGCTATTTGTAAATGTTATAATGGACAACAAAAATAGCAGCTAACTTTACTTAGCACTTTAATAAGGTTTGCAAAGCACTTTACATACATTATCTCATTTGAACCACATACCAACCCTGTGAGGTAAGCACTAATGTGATCCCTACTTTACATATGAGGAAATTGAGACTAAAAAGGTTAAGTGATTTGCCCACAGTTCCTCAGCTAATATGCATCTACAGCATGCTTTTTGCCTGCATATCTTCTCTGATTTCATTTACTGAGAAGCATGGTTCACAGAATCACCAATGAACATAAATTCCTTTTTCTTTTGCATAGTGTTTCTGACCCTTTTCTTAGAACATATTATGAAGTTTTATATCTTAGCAGGAATTACATATAAATCTTGTTTGAATATTTTAAGGCATCTAATAATGTCTTATACAATTAGGAAATTCATATAGGCTTTCTGATGGTTTAAATTTGAGATGACAACCTAGTATAGAGAACAATAATTAGAAGAAAATGAACCTGAGTTATATTTTTCAGCTTACATTTTACACTTACTGTGCAACTTTGGAAAGTCACACATCCCCTTCTCTTCCCAACTCTCTATTCCTTGGCTTTTTATTATCTACTATAGGGATAATAGTATCCTCCCCCTGAGATTGAAAGTGCCTGCAAATTGCATAAGGTCCTTGGGGTAAAAAAAAAAAAGAAAACACTGTGTAAATAAATCACTATCTGAAACATTAATTAAGGGAACAAGATTTAAATAAGTGTCATCTTTGCTTTTGATTTAGGGGAGTGTGACCCAATGAACTTTCTCAGTAAAAAACTCATTCCCTTGAATGGTGGATGTAAGCCCACAGGAGAACTCAGTTACCATCTTCAATTTCCTTTTCCAAGTCTGGCCCTTCTGTAAAAACCATTCACTGTCTTAGTCCATACTGACTCTTTTATAGCAACTATTCAGTGTATCTCAGAATAGCATCTCATGAGTATAGTAGCCATTCTTTAATCCTAATTTACCTTTGCTTCCCTATAGATACTCATTTTTCATCTTTATTCTAGCAAGGCCCTGGCTTACTGCCATAATGACATCACGAGTCCCAGGTTTTTGACCATCTTTTCCCCTGCTTACCTTTTTAATTTTACATTTGCTTCTTCATTGCAGCTCCTAAAGATTTTAGCAAACTTAAAAATTAGCCACAGCAACTACATTTAAGGAGTTCATTCTCTCTTTTGCCTTTATTTTTTTTTTCATTTTTCTTCAGGTATCCCATTATAGAATTACCACCTCTTGTCACATAACCCTCCCTCAGAAAATGAACTATTGCTAACCTGAATTCACCCTAGAACTCTGAATGTCACGCTTGTGGGTAGGTAGCAAGGCTGAGTGCTTCCTACTTCCTCTTCATCTGCCTCCCTTACACTCACAAAATTGATGAGGGGGATGAAGTCATGTTGAAAAGAATGCAAGCTGATGTATCTATGCAGCTGTGATGTGGAGCTATCTTGGCATTTAAAATTCACCAAAGTTATACTGATTAATAAAAACAGACACAATGTGATTAAACTGAGAATACTGTAACCCTCTTTATAAGCACTAAATATCACAGAGACCACACCAAAAACACATAGAGTATTGGATTCTAACAAATTTCATGTTCAATTTTATTTTACCTTATGAAAGTATTTTGTCATATAACTTGATTTTCTCCCCTAATATATCGTCATTAGAAGTTGTGTCCACAGTGATTAAATATCCTTATGGTTCAATTTGCCATTATTCTGAAAGCCATTCTTTTCTTTCCTTTGCTCAATGTCACTGCCTACTGGTTTCTGGCTTCTTCTACCTCTCTTCCCTAGACTGGATACCATATAATCAATTCATCCAACACACTTCTGTGAAGTATACTTTATGAGAAAAATTAAGTCCTTAACAATTGGAATGATTTCCTTCTTTCCTTCTTTCCTTCTTCCTTCCTTTCTTTCTTTCTTTTTCTTTCTTTCTTTCTTTCTTTCTTTCTCTTTCTTTCTCTTTCTTTCTTTCTTTCCTTCTTTCTTTCTTTCTTTCTTTTTTTCTTTCTTTCTTTCTTTCTTTCTTTCTTTCTTTCTTTCTTTCTTTCTTTCTTTCTTTCTTTCTTTCTTTCTTTCTTTCTTTCTATCTTTGTAGTCCCACCCAGAACACTTATTAATATGAGCTTTGCCTTGTGCTGAAAACACCTAGTAGAGCTCCTAACATAAACTAAGCCCTATTGATTGCTCATGGAAAAGAATGCATATTTCTTCTCTTAGGTGTTTTTCAAGATTAACTATCACATGGGAAAATATAAGCACTGCAAGCAAGAAATTAAAATTCCAAAACTATTAAACTATTTTAGTTCCTTTTAAGTCTTCTTCTTCTTCTTCTTCTTCTTCTTCTTCTTCTTCTTCTTCTTCTTCTTCTTCTTCTTTTCTCTCTCTCTCTCTCTCTCTCTCTCTCTCTCTCTCTCTCTCTCACACACACACACACACACACACACACACACACACATCCATGGTATTGGTTTGGCAAAGTTGGAAATATCTCAGCATTTCTAGATCTCATTATCTCAATCCTTATCTCTTGATACAGAACAGAACCCCTTGGTTTTAAAATATAACTTACGCTTTCACTCCAGTGAGTCTTTGTTCCTAATCTCAACCATGGGTTTGTATACAATCCTGTTGTGGTTTTTTTTAATCACTCATTTCTCAAATAAAAATTTTAAAAATCTCTCCCCGCTCCAAACAACTTAAAAAGTTTCTTCTTGACTTTCATGTTCTCTAACCCACTTTGATACAACCATATCATCCCTTTCCTTGGAACTCAGAGCTCTGGCTATTTAAAACCCTTGACTCATCCTCTCTACCCTTAGTTTGAAGTGATCTTTCTGAACAGAAGAACCTAAGTGACACCCTATTGCATGACTGGTTAAATAAAAATAATATTTAAAATTTATACTGTATAACCCTTTAACATTTATATATTTCCTATCAACAACTCTGAGACAGGTAATTCAAAAATTATAGGTAATTTCATATTTGAGAAAATAAGAGTGCAGAAAGGTTAACTGATTTTCTCGGGGTCTCATAACTAAGAAAAATTAACTAAGGTTTTCTGACTTTAAATGTTTTTACTTTTTGCACTTTAAGTCTCTCGGTCATAAATTCAGGACTCTATAATCTGGTTCTGATCTACCTTTAGAAGTATTCATACTCTTTTATTACTATTCTCCCTTGTATTTGTAACCTATTCTTCCATCTTTATTTCATATTATCCTTCCTTTAACAGTTTTTATTACAGTTAAACTGAGTTGGCCCCATTCTTTTCACCTATGACTGAAACAAATTCTTATTTACTAACCAGCTGCTAAAATCCTTCCTGTCCTTCAAGATCTATTTTAAGTGTCATCTCCTCCCATACCTTGAAGCAATCCAAGAATGCCAAAACTCTTCCTTTGCTCTTTTCCCTTCATCACACTCTTCCATTTACTAATCCTCACTAAGACCTGGCTTACTCCAAGATGACATCATAGCCATGACATGCTATCATTGGCTATAAATTTATTCATATCTCCTCACATGTCCTGACACACTGGTTCTGGAGTGAAAGAAAATTTCTCCTTACTCCCCACTGATACTTTCAGACTTTTCTCTTTACAGGTACCGCTCAACAACCTCTACTCCTTTAAAGTTCACCCAGTTAAAATTTCCCACGTTTTCAAAATTATTCTCATTGCATTTCAGCCCTTAGATCATTTTCCCTCCTTTCTCAAGGATTTTATCACCTAGGTCAGCTATGATCTCTTTTTCCTAATTTCTATCTTTATATTAGTAGTCTTCAACATCCATGTTGATGTCCCTTCAAATGCCCTTACTTCTCAATTCCTCATTCTTAAAAACCATTAACGGCTCCTTTACTCCACCTCAGTCACACACACACACACACACACACACACACACACAAACACACGAATGATCATATCATTGATTATTATGCACAAATATACACTTCTTTAACAAGGAATACAATTTAATAATACCCTAAAGAACCAAGGAAATGTTCTTTCTTGTGACACTGATCTTACCACAACCTCCTATCACTTCATTTCTCCCTATACCTTATCCTTCTTAAAACTACTCTTTACAATCATCATGGCTTTCAGTCTCTGCAGGTTATTATCCATGCTATGACTTCACTTTCCTTCTTTACCAATTTCCACCTTATAGTAAATTAAACTGTATGTTGAATAGCTACTCTCAAAAGCCCTTTACCCTGTCTCCTCATTCCTTCCATCTTCTTGCCATCTATCTCTTGATGAACTTCCTCCCTAGATAAGTCCCTTATTCAACTCCTTTGCTGCTATTTACATGTTGCTGAATGGAGGTAGAGAAGATCACATAAACATTCTAAAAAGGTAAACTACAAATTTTAAAAATTTAAATATTATCTAACATCAGCACCTTCATTTTTTTTTTCCTTTTCTTATCCCCACTGAAATTATTTCAAATCCTATCTTCCCTTTTCAAGCCTCGGAAACTTCCCACTCATCCATTTCTTTTTAACTGAGGTATTTACATCTTACTTTACTGGGAAACTGAACCATGTCCTCTTTTTCCCCCTTCTTTTCATCTGCAAAACCATTCACATCACTCTCCCCATTCCCCACATATACACACACCTAGCTTCCAGTATCTGCTAGTGAGGTGGTGTTTCTTTTAGCTGTGGACAGTTCTCAACATGTGCCTTTGATTATATCCTCTTCATTTTTTCCAGAAGATTGGCCTCTCAATCATCTCCTCTCCCTCTAATCTTCAACCTCTCATCTTCAGCTTCCTTTTCACTACCTTCAAACATAGATGTGTAAGTCATTTCTACCCTTAAAACACTGTTACTTAGGGGCAGCTAGGTGGCTCAGTGGAAAGAGCACCAGCCCTGGATTCAGGAATACCTGAGTTCAAGGCTGGTCTCAGACACTTAATAATTACCTAGCTGTGTGACCTTGGTCAAGACACTTAACCCCATTTGCCTTGCAAAAACCTAAAAAAAAACCCACTGTCACTTGACTCTACCATCCCTACAAGATATCTTTCTCATCCCTCCTTCAATGAAGCACCTAGAAAAAGCTATCCATTGTCTCTCATCTTTCTCTCATTCTTTCTTTGATCTTTTGCAATTTATCTTCTAACATCATCACTCTACTAAAATTGTTCTCTGAAAATTTACCAATGATTCATCAATTGACAAAACTGATTGTGTTTTTCTCACCCATCTTTTTAATTTTTTTTCTGCTTCACCTGATGTTGTTGACCACCTTCTTCAGTTGGATATTCTCTCTTCCACAGAATTTTATGGTGCTGTTCTGTCTTATTTTTCCTCTCATCTGACTGACCATTCCTTCTCAGTCTCTTCTGTTGGCTCATTGTCTACTCTGACTGCAAACATTCCTCAAAACTCTTACCAATATCTTCTGTCTCTCACTCTCTCCTGCACTCATCAACTGATGGATTTATATAAATAACTCACTTCTTCCCAGAACTAATTCATGTAATTTCAAACTGGCACTCCTGAAGATATCTCAATCTCATATCCAAAACAGAACTTTTCTTTCCCCTGAAATTTACTCCTCTTCTAATTTATCAGCTATCATTACTCTAGTCTCCAAGGTTCATGACATTAGTTTTATTCTTGACTATTGACTCTACCTCATTACACAAATCCAATGAGTTGTCATATCTTTCTGTTTCTATTCCCACTCCCAATAACATACATCTGACCCCTTCTTCTAATTATAAAACTATCACCCTAGTTCAGGTCCTTTTCATCCCTCACCTAAATTATTACAAATGTCTCCCCATTGATCCATTGCTTCAAGTCTCTCTTTACTCCCTAAGCACAGAGGCAATTGCATCATTCCCCAGTCATTAAACTCCATTGGTTCCAGCTGTCTCCAATAGAAACTATTCCTCTTTCTAGTTTTTGAAACCTTTCACATCCCAGCCTATCTTTCCAGCTTAAAATGAACATTTTTATCCTTCCTCCCTCTTTAATCCAGTCAAATTATACTTCTTTCAGTTCCTTAGCTCATACATTTCTCATTTCCACAACTTTGAACTACCCATCCCTCATTTCTTGAATATGTTCTCACCTTTGTTTTATAGAATTACTTTTTCTCCCCTTCATTAAGGCTTTCCTGATTGCCCTAGCTGCTAGTACCTTCCCTCCCTATCTTGTGTTTACCTACTTTGTATTCGTTTGTATTCATATTTATGTTGAATATAGCCTCACCAAAAGATCTTTCCCCCTTCCAAGAACTCTTTCTCTTCCTCTGGGCCAAGTTTCTCCATTTGTTAATAAATCAAAAAAATAAAATAAAATAAAAGCAAACAAGCTCTTGCAGATTACATTCTGCACCTCTTACTAGTCCTCATAGCAGGTTGCTCTTTCTGGGGCCTCCTTAGTCCTATTTCATTTATAGGCTGGGGATAGCACATGCACCTCACAGCTAATAAACAATTTACAACTTCTCTTGCCTTTTTCTATTAAGCCACCCCCCCCCCCATGAACCTTAGGGAGGTTGGGGATGGGGGAGGTAGGGAAGTGCGAAATATTTTCTAGACTCTAGGGATCAGGGCAAGGAAAAAATACTCAGCAAACAAAGTACTAATATTAGCAATGTCTCTAGCTCCTGCTCACCCCAAAAAATCAGGTCAGGGTTTATCCTTATACACCTATTAAAATTTGGGAAATAATATAGAGTTTGCATTAGGTTGTTGTACAAGTTTTTCAAATTCTATGCAACATTCTTATGAATACATGTTATTGCTTAGTCATTTTCAGTTGTGACTGATTCTTTGTGACCCCTTTTGGGGTTTTGGGGGCAAAGATACTGAAGTAGCTTGCCATTTCCTTCTCCAGATCATTAAAGATGTGGAAACTGAGGAAAATAGGGTTAATGATTTATCCAGGGTCATATAGCAAATAAGTATCTGGGGAGACTGGATTTGAACTCAGATCTTCCTGACTCCAGACCCAGCACTCTATCCACTGTATCACGCATATGTATGTATATTATTAAATATATATATATATATATTATATAATACCCACATATACATAATATGTGCACATGCACATGCACACATAAATGGGGAAAATAGGTGCCATATTATGGGAAGATAACTACTTTTAAAATAAAGAAATCCTAAGTATAAGTCCTGCCTCTGACAAATATTGGCTAAATGATTCTAAGGAAGTTACTTAAGCTCTTCATGCACTAGGAAAATCTCTCTAAGAATATTAGTTACCAGGATAGGTATCTACATTAATTGAGTTTCCTCTGAAATCAGACGTTCTATCCTTATTCTCTTCCTTGATCTATCTTTCCCTCACTCCTCTCACTCATTAGATTAATAATAATAACTATCATCATAGCTAACATTTATACCATGCCCATCATGACTAGGCATTGTGTTAAGTACTTTAAAAATTGTATCTGTATGTGTAAAATTTTCTTCATCAAGTTCCTAATTCAATGCCTTATTGTGCTATGTAGATGACTTTAAATTCTATATGACTGTTGCAGATAGGTCTTCTTTCCAGAAAGATTTCAAATATGTGTGTATTGGGAATGTAAATGTGTATAGATTTGCACATTTATACATACTCATATACTTACATGCACAGGTATGTGGATGTGTCATGCATATGGGTGTATATATTATATATGCATACAAATATGATAATAAATTATCTTTTTTTCTCTGAGAGATCAAACATTAAGAATTGGGTCCAAATAGAAGGAAAGAGAGATTTTAACCTTTTGGTTTATCATTAAAATTTCAGTTTTTATTATCCTGGGGCACATTATCCCTTTATGCTTCTCCTTCTGAATACTACTATTTTTTTCCATTACCCACTATACTGTTTCATTATTAACTAGTATTTCTCACAGAAGTCAGCTGAGTAAGTGAAGAACTAAATACTGAAACTAGGGCTTTGTCTCACCTTTATATTGGTATTGATTTCTCATTTCTTGTCTTTGGCTTCACCTATTGTTCCTGATAGTTCAAACTCAAATAAACTTTGATTAATCAAAATAATCTTTATAAGTTCAATAAGAGTGCATAATGTCCTAATTCTTAAATGTAAATGAAGTGGGCTTCATAGGTCTATAGCTAAAATGAATTTCCTTTCTAGGCAGGAAAGCAGAGATATATAAATAATTGCTTAAGAGCTATGAGAAACCAATTTGCAAAATGGATACAGTGGGAAGGGAAATATTCACTGTCAGAAGCATTATAAGTAGAATGGGACTATGAAAAGAAAGGCTTTGGAGACAGATGAAGAAAGGAAATGATAGTACTTGAAAACAGGATCGATGCTAATGATTTTCCCGCCAAGGAAACATTTCTAATGTCAAAAAAAAAAAAAAAAAACAGAGAACATAAACTAAGATGACTGACTTCTATAGACCATTTTTGCTGGAGTCTAAAGGGGAAAGTTTAAAGGTCTAGACCACAAAGAACATTTAAAATTTATTCTATTAAGAGAAATGACTATTGGAAGTTGGGGAACTCCATTTACTAAATTCAACTCAACAAGATTACATTCAATACTTACTATATTCCAGGCAAAAAAATAATATGGTAACTATGTAGGTTATTGCATGAAACTCTATATCTGAAGTTTAAATCTTCCATCAGATGTGTATCTATTGTGTAACCTTGGACAAGTTACTTAATTGATCTGCCTCAGTTTTCTCATCTACAAAATGGGGATAACAATAGTATCTACTTACTGTTGCAAGGATAAAATTTATGTACTATTTATAAATTTTTCACAAATTTTAAGATATTGTATGAATTCTTGATAATATTATTATTAGAAAATTGGCCTTGGGATAGAGACACCCAAGAAATATGTTCAGTCCTCTATGCAACTCTCTTAAGACTACAAGTTGCAATAAAAACATAAAAATTAAAAATCTTCTTGGTAGATAAAGTTCTTTACTGGGAACACTTTAGACCAATGAACTAATCAAAAAGAAAAAATTATGCCAAGTGTTATATATTAAAAAACTAAAATTCTCTGCCCTCAAGATTCTTAAATTGTTCTTAAAGAAAACAACATGTACATAGAATAAAAGAGAGAGATATGGAAAGTATTCAGAAAACAAGACACCATATAAATATTTACTTGTTATTTGTTTTATTATAAATTAGAAAATGTATTCAAAAAGAAATTGGAGGAAATATTAATCATTGGGTCAATAAGGATAAGCACAAGATTGGAGCCTGGATGGGAACTAGGTATTCTGAAAAGCTGAGGTAAAGACAAACATTCCAGTAAAAGGGGACAGCTTAGTCAATAGCATGAAGAAAGAAGGTGAAATTATGTAATGAAGATCAATCAAGTTGGTTTTGTTGGAATTTAGAGTATTTAAATGGGAACTACATGTCATGAAGTTAAAAAGGTTAAAATTAGATTAAGTGCCAATTAAGTTAGTATTTGTTCCTTGAGGCCATAAGGAGGCATTGAATTTTCTTCAAGAGAGTGTGAGTGATTGGTGTTAGTAGACCAATCTAATTAAATTCAATAATGTTTATTAAATGCTACTATTTGTTATGCATTAAGAGTACAATTCATAAACAGAAAAACAGTCCCTTCCCTCAAAGAGCTTACAGGGGGTAGAGGGAATGGAATCAAGATGGTGTCCTAAAGTCAAGGACTCCGGTGAACTGTCCCCCAGACCATTAGAAATATCTTTAAAGAATGACTCTAACCAAAATCTAGAATGGTAGAACCCACAAAGAGACTGAGTGAAACAATGTTCTAGCCCAAGATAGCTTGGGAGATCTTAGGGAAGGCTCTATTGCACCAGGGTTAGTGCAGTTGGAGGGAACTGACTTTAGCCATCTAGGAACAGTCCATTGGGCATCTGGTTCGCTTTACTATCTCTAAGAGGGGGCCCATCTCAGGAAAATGAGCACAATAAGGCTCACTACCTTCAGTGGAGTAGGAACCCTCCTCACAGTTCCAGGGCAGAGGGAGTGGGAGCGTGTGTGTGTGTGTGTGTGTGTGTGTGTGTGTGTGTGTGTGTGTGTGTTTGTGTGTGTGATCACTCACAGACGAGAGTACAGGCCAGAAGAGTAGCCATAGCCTCTCATGAGACCTTGGAGGAATTAAGGTCCCAAGGGGGTGACTCTGAAAACAGCTGCAAATACCCTCAAAAGATTGGTCAGTGTTACCTCCACCCTGGAAGTAGAGCCCCACCTTAACAAAGGATTCAATCAAGCCTTAGACAGGGGAAATGAACAAATAGCAGAAACAATTGAAAACCTGTCAAGCAAAAATAAATAGATAAAATAGTATACTACTAATTGACAAGTTACACTATCCTCTCACCTATATACCAATCTACCCCTTACCCATTTCTCTCCACAAGACAGTTATATCAACCATCTGGCTCCCGTTTACCTTAGAGCCTTGTCTCGTGCTCCCATTCCTCATATATTTTAATTTTAGGCAATCCTGCTTGCTAACCATCCCCCAGACATAACCCACACTTGCCCACCTCCAGACTTGATTCATGTCTTTCCCAATACAGGAAAATTCTCTAAGGCCCAATTCAAATGCTACCTCCTCTAAGCCTTACCTGATTTTCTCAGGACCAGTGACCTTTCCTTCATCTGAAGGTATGGAACATGTTATGTCTCATATATTTATTATAATTGCACTTTTATTATATTCATTTATTTGAGAATCTAATCAGTCCTACTGATTTAAAAGCTTCCTTTTGAAGGAATGCTATATTTTAGTGTCTCCCCCAATGCCCACACTGAACAAATAAGAACTTGATAATTTTGTTGAATGAATGAATTAATGAATGAGTTAATTAATGATTTAATAGACTTGAAAAATAAACCTGTCATAGCAGAGGACTGAGAAAAAATAGATATAGGAGAAATGGCTAAAAGAGATTTGTTAGAATATGATAATAGACTTAATATGTAGAGTACAGGAATGCTACACACTTGAAATACTATTGATATAGAGACATGATCCACTAAAATGTGTAAATCAAACATAAAGACAAGATTACAGAAGTCATATTAATGAGAAGAGCTACTATGTCTTATGTTTAGTTTAAGTTGATAATGGAATATCATGAAATTATAGAATGTTAAGACTAGGAGGAGCTTTACAATCCAAACCACTTGTTTTTAACATGAGGAAACAGCTTAAGATAGTCTGAATGATTTGCCTCAAATTTAGCAACTGCTAACAGAGCAAGGATCCTTTTGGATGTCTGGTGTTATGGATCCCTTTGGATGTCTGGTGAATCCTTCAGAATAACGATTTTTTTAATCATTTATTTTTAACATTAATTTTTGAGTTTCAAATTCTCTCCCTCCATGCCTTCCTTCATTCAATTTAAAGGCAAGAAATTTAATATCAATTATTACATGTGAAAACAGAATGTTGTAAAACACATAAATATATAGGATTAAAAAGAAAAAATCAGTTGCAGTGAAATGCAGTTATAAAAACTTTTTTAAATCACAAATCTCAGCTTTAGAATGCCTGTTTTAGTGCAATATTTTTTCTATCATACCATTAAATCAATCAACATTAAATGACTATATTCAAAGAATTGTATTGCATGACATGAAATTGATCCAATAATTGTATTCATCATCAGAGTATAATGGAATGAAAATAAAACATTATAAAAAGGATGGAGTTTGAGTCCTCTCTCTGCCATTTAGTAGCCATGTGACCTTTGAAAAATCATTCATCCTCAGGAGACAACAAGATACTATAGTTTGCATTGGTGGAAGGTACTTCCATTTCTCTGATGTCATGTATGAATAAAGAATTCTATAGGACAAAATTATTGCATTAACAAAAATGGATGCAAGATGTATAGAAGTTAAAAGAAAATTCAGGTCTGTTTTGCCAAATTAAAGGGAGTAGAGGAAAGAGAGGGTTCATTGTGTTTGCTTTCATATGATATCCAATTTCAAATATAATTGGCCCATGCCATGAAAATCCCTAAGGTTTTTCTTCCTATTAAGAAGCAGAAATTATGTAAAAGAACAAAATCATGTATTAAAAGTAAAAGCTAAATAAAATGTTATGAATATAGTTTTTGTGCTTTTTCCTCCTCTTTCACAAATTAAATTGCAACTGCAGTGTTATGAAACCAGCAAACACAAAGTTCTATTTCCTGAGCTGCTATAACTTATCACCGAAAAATTACCTAGATTTTTTTTCTCCTGACTGACACCTGTAGGCAGCCAGCTGATAGGGTTTGTTACAAGGAGATAATGTCTGCAGCACATTTTAAACACCAGAGTCTCCCAGTCATTAAATTGCTTCCCAGACACCAGGTGGACAACAATAGGACTTGAATTCACTCTTTCACATTCAAGTGGCCTCTCATATGGAAGGAGGGTGTAATTTAACTCAATCTATGATGAGAGAGGTATTGATGCTCAGAAAATGAAATTACAAAAAGAGATATTAAAACCAGGAAAGTAAAATTACTTAATCTAATTTTCTAAATGCTGATGGTTGTGACTAATGGATGAAAGAAAAAGAATATAGAAGCTGCTTTGGCTCTTTCAGGATATAGTTTGTTACAAAAAGGTAATAATTTGTTAATACCATAGTGGTCTACAGTGGAGAATGACCCAAAGGCAAACTGATGTCACTCTGAGTCACCATAAACAATCTTCACCCAGAATCAATCTATCCTCACAAGAATATTGGAAATGTCACACACTGAGTTTAAGGCATCAAAGGAATTATTATGAAAAGAAATTTTTTATCCTGCTTAATTAAAACTCCAAAAAGCTAAGTATGCATTCCAAATCTTTTCAACAACCCATTATTGATCTTCCATAATTCCCTTGAAATTACCTCTTTTTGGACCAATTTATATTTTCATCTTTAACTACTTTCAGGATTGAAATTCCTACTCATGGTATAAGTCAAAAGTATCAACGAAAATGGGCCAGAAACACTCCCTAATGTCTGAACGAAATTAAAAGATAATTAGGAAATGTTTGACAAAATAAAACTACAATAAAGAATAAATAATCTTATATTTTAAAACTAATTTAATCTATAGCCTTCAGAGCTCCTTATGTAGCGATTAGTGGCCACTATCTCTACATGAATTTGACACCATTAATGTATACTATGCCAAATTTTTTCTTAAAACAAGAATCAAAATATAAAGTTACGTGGTATATTATCATATTTGGTTAATTCCATAATTTTCCTATTCATTTATTTTTGTCAGTTTAGTAGAGAAGCAGTGGTTGGTTTGGTTCTTGTCCTTTGTTATCAAAGACGATCAAAATGACATCACTATGCTAGAGACAAATTACAGCACTTCCAATTGTGACTGATCAGATCAGTATGAGCTCTGTATGCTTTACCACAGGTCGGACACAAATAGTCCACATGAACACCTGGAGTGGTGAAAAAAGCAATCAACTGGGTAATCAATCAACAACTATTTAATAACTGCCTTCTATGTTCCAGGTCCTATGCAAGATGTAGGTGAAACAAAGACAAAAATGAAACACCCATTAGCTTCAAGACAAGTATAATCCACCTGTGAGAAGTGAGGGAGAGGACGGCACTAAAAGATTTGATTTCCGTTATTGATTAGAAAAATGCAAATTAAAACAGCTCTGAGATACTACATCACACTTATCATATTGATCAATTCTAACAAAAAAGGAAAATGAACAATGTTGGAGGGGTTTTGGGAAAACTGGGACAATAATGCATTGTTGGCAGAGTTGTGAACTGACCCAACCATTCTGGAGAGCAATTTGGAAATATACTCAAAGAGCAATAAAACTAGACATACCCTGTGATGCATCAATATTACTGCTAAGTCTGTTTCCCAAAGAGATCATAAAAAAGGGAAAAGCCCCACATGTGTAAAAATATTCATAACAGTTCTTTTTGTAGTTATAAATTGGAAATTGAGAATGTGCCTCTCAACTTGGAACTGGCTGAACAAATTTTGGTAAATAAATATGATGCAGTACTATTGTTCTGTAAGAGATCATGAAAGGGCAGACTTTAGGAAAGCCTGAAAGGACTTACATGAATTGATGCTGAGTAAAGTGAGCAGAACCAAGAGAATATATTGCATATTAACAGCAACATTCTGTGATGATCAATTATGATAGACTACTCTCTCCTCAAGCAGAATAATAACCTAAATTCTTATGGACTTGTGATGGAAAATGCCATCTGCACCCAGAGAAAGAACTATGGACTCTGAATGCAGACCAAAAGCATGCAATTTTCCATTTTTAAAATTCGAAATATGCTTTATGTTTTTCCCTCTCATGGTTTTTCCCCTTTTATTCTGATTCTTCTTTCACAACATGACTAATATGGAAATATTTTTAGCATACTTATATATATATATAACCTATATCAGATAATAAGCTTCCTGGAGTTTATTGAGCATGATTCCAGGAATTTGTTTTCATACCCAAAGACAGCCCCAAACAATACCTGTGAAATGAAAGATGGCATGACCTCAACTTGGTAGAAAGAATCCAACTCAAATTTGTCTTACTCATGAAATAGATAATCCATATTTATAGTTATTTGCAAGAGAACCTTAGGATTAGTATTTCTTTCCAGGTCTCTGAAGTTTCCGTCAGAAGCTAGTCCCATATTTATGAATTAAACTTTTTGGCAGAAGTGACAGTAAAGGCACTTTAAATAGCTGTTATTTTATTCTATATTACTATTATTATTACTATTATTATTATTATTATTATTACATTATATAGTACTATATTGCCTATATTGCTAACATTTACCACAGTATCTGCCACATAGTAGTGACTTAATAAATATTTATTAAATTGTTGGTTGAGTGCCCATTTTGAATAGCATAAATTTTTAAATATCTTCTGTATATTTTTACAATTTAAATATAATTTACCCCTACTCACTTTTATGAGTTCAAATTGAGTCTCAGACACTTACTAGCTGGGTGACTCTGGGCAAGTCATTAGACCATATCTGCCCCCATTTGTCCTATAAAAGAAATTGGAGAAGTAAATGCAAACCACTTCAAGAACTTTGCAAAAAAACAAAACAAACAAAACAACAAATAGGGTCACAGAGAGGAGAACATGACTAAATAGCAACAACAACCCCCTGTTAGTTAAAAATCAAAATGAAAATCTAGAGATGGAGAAGAAGAGGCAGGGCAGGATAACCTAAATTAAGCTTAAATGTGTTTTTCAAATATCATACAGCTACTTCTCTCCTCACTGAATCATTAGGCTGGGACTGAACTACAGAACATATTAGCTTAAAAATAGTTACCAAAAATAAATAAATGCTCTGCTATCAGATATTCAGCTAACACATTTGTGTCCAAGTAAAACCCATATTGAAAGCAGAGATTTTTTTGCTTAGTAAAAGAAAAACTGGTTTTGTTAATCTTGCTAATTAACATTGAGATAACATATGGATAGGTTGTTGTGCCACCCTGTATGGACATTTTTAATTGATATGCCCTCTGACTTTCATTATTGTATCCTGTTTCTCCCATTTATCTGTAAAAGAAGCAAATGTTCTTTCACCTTTAAAACTGAAATACCTCTTCCGGATAGAATCGAATGGATTCTAACCCCTTCTAAAGAAAAGGAAATTGCTTTTCTGGCTGTGAGCCATTCTGAAGCAATGAGCATGTCTTACTGTAAAGGTAAAGCATCCTAATGAATGGCTGACTTCAGAAGAAAAAGAGACAATCCCTGTAGTCAGTCAGAGAAAACTGCTGCTTCTTAGACAGTGATGGAAGAAATCAAAGAAATAAAGGCACAGCTTTCCATTTGTAGCTGTCATCTATTCCACTGAGTTGGGGAGTCATTTGCCATCAATGAACATTATAAACTAGGTGACTCAGAAGTGGCCCCAAACCCACTTTGAGCTATTTTCGTTTATGAATTATCAACACACAATGTTAATGTGCTAAAACTTTTTATAGTATATTCATCTGTTTTGAAATGTAATACACAAAGTCCAGTTATCCATCTTTTTGTCCTTAGAAAGATGTTAAGAAGTAGAGAGGTTTAGATACTTTGTAGTACATGCTCAATAATTGATTTCTCAGTATATATCTTAGATGAAAGGTAGAGTAAACTAGAACAAGAGTAGTAATTGCTCTGCCATCTGGATTTCAGTAAGAGAAAATGAGGAAGAACTTGTTAGCATGGAAGGAATTTATACTTGAAAGCATGAGAATAATACAAAATGGAGGAAATGGAAGACTTCATACATTTAGTATCTTGAAGATCATCTGGTCCAAACTAATCATTTAATAGATAAAGTAACTAAGGACCAGAGAAATAAATCCATTGCCTAAGGTCGCATAGGCAGTAACTAGAAGAGTTGAGATATAATCTGAGGTCAACACACTCCAATCCAACATCTTTTCTATAGTACCACACTGACTTCTATTATTTTGGACAAAATGTAAAGTATATGATGCAGGACAAAATGAAATTAGAGTTAGAAAGATTAGATATAAATTGTAAAGAGTCTTAAATGGTAGTAAAATGTGTTTTTTGGTTTTTTTTTTTTATCCTCTAGACCAGGGTTGATAGGAAATGTCTAATTCTTGGGCCAAATAGACCCAGCAAAATCATTTGGTCTGGGGGCTGCCATGGCAACAGCAGGAAGGGATCAAAATTCAATAAATTTAGGAGGTTTTTAGTGGGGGAATTAATTAAACATTTGACTGAATATAACATGCTAATTTTTAGGTTGATAATTTTGTATGGCCCTCCCATAAATATGTCCAAATGGCCTTTAGCAGAAAGAAAGTTCCACATCCCTGCTCTGAACAATAAGAAGCAACTGACAGTTTTTGAGGAGGGGAGTTAGATGGTCAAAATTATTTTGATAGCAAAAATTGTTGACAGGGAGTCCAGTTGGTAAGGAATTAAAGTGATCCAGTCAAAGGCAATGGCAGTATAAAGTAGAGAATGGCACTGTTAGGGTAATAGATGAGGAGAAAATTCTTCTTTAATATTTGGATGGATCTGTGATATTTATATAGATACTTACTCAAGAAGGGAGAACTATCAGAGCTGAAACCCATACATGCTTCCTTATTCTATATGGTTCTTGTGAATGTTCCCTGGATGATATCAATGGAGCACAAAGGTTATCTTTCTTCCTTTTGAAAAAATAATCAGCCCACCTTCTGATGTTTTTTCTTTTGCCCCTGTTCCTACATGATTCCTCATGAATAAGATGATGTAAGAGGAAGGGTGGTCTAGTGGATAAAAGATTTATCCTAATGAAATCACACGATCAATAATTATCCCTAATATGCTGCAGCCTTCTCACATCCATTATGTACTTCTATGTTTCCTCATTTAACCAATCAGCAATTTAAATTATTCAACAATACTGAAAAACAGGGTTCAAAAGATGGACTTTTCATTTAAAAAATAAGAATCTATAATTATTTTTCTTTTCCCATCCATGATATTTGTTCAAATATCTTCTATTTTCTCAAATCCAAGCATTTTTATAAGAAAGCAGTGACTCATCTCTAAATCATAATGTGAAATTCAAAAGATCCACATTTTTTCAGATGTAACTCAATAGCTCTTATAAATCGCAGCATAGTTCCTAGTAATTTAATTTATAATTTCTCCCTGATGACTTTAAGACCAGAAAAGAGGCATATGCAAAAGACCTGATAGATCACAATTTCTTGCAACTATTACCTCAGGCATTATTCCTTTAGTCTTCTCCATACATTTATTTGAAGGATAGTTCTTTTTCATAAAAGTCTCTATCTCTCTTCAACAATGTTTAGAAGAGGCTATTGTTCTTCTCAAGATAATTTTATCAATTTTCTTTAAAATGATATTATTATTCTTCCCTTTTCAACAACCAAAATGTCTACATCCAAAAGGAACACATGCACAGAAACACATTCAAATTGTCTGGGAGAGAGACAGAGAAAGACAGACTGAGACAGAGAGAAAAGGAGAAAGAGAGAGAGAAGGAAAGAAGGAAGGAAGAAACAATGAAAAAGAAAGAAAGAAAGAAAGAAAGAAAGAAAGAAAGAAAGAAAGAAAGAAAGAAAGAAAGAAAGAAAGAGATGGGGTGGATATAGATTTAGCTAGATATGGAGATAGATAAATCTGGGAATAAACTAATAATTGGTAATAACTCTCTCTAGCATTAAAGCAATGAAATGTGTTAGTTAATGAGTTTTAACAAATTATTTAGGAACTCTAAGGCATAAATACCTATTATTTATGTATAAACATAAATATTTTCATATTCATGTTTTAAAAAATGTTTCACATATTTTGTCTTCCAACTTGTGAGACAATAGTGGAAGACAAAATGTGCAAAACATATTTTTTACGAAATAAAAATATGTAAAGCCAATAAGCATGATTTCTTAACCATTTATGGTTAAGTGAAAATAGAAAAATGCAGGGGAAACATTGGAATGTTAGCATTATTAAAGTCAGCTCTAACTTTTTTGTATGGAGTTATTTTTCATTTCCCCTGAAGAGTGGGAAGTTGTGTTGACAGTGAAGTCTCTATAATAAATGCTCGCTGACTGGTTGGGAGGAAATAGGTGAAATGCTGACAGTAAGTCCTTGAAGGGAATTGGGAAGGAGAACAAATCTCATAAAATGGAGGAAAGGGAGGCCTGGCAGGAAGGGAGAATGTGCCGGTAACAACAGCCTTCTTGCTAAGAGCTCAAATCTAATTTTAGGTCACCTAAGAGTCATGGAAATAAGCACTAACTCAATCACTATGGGCTATTAAAAATAGTCCTTGGGGATTTGAACCACTGAAAACAGCCCTAACCATACTGGCCTTTGACAAAGTATAGGTTGGTAGTTTGTCTTTAATGATCATTGTGCCCCATTTCCTGGTCTTTTTACCCTCTTTAAGTGTCGCTTCCACCCATTATTTCCTAGTATTCTCTGAAACAGTCACACTTAGTCATGCCAAGAAAATCTGTTAAATTGATTCTTTGCTGAGTTATTTTAGTCCATAATGGCTACTTGTATTAAAAAAATGAATGAATGAATGAATGAGTTAAATAGTGAAACACATTTAAGTGATTATCATATTCCAAGCACTATGCTAGGAACCTGAGAAACAAGTAAAAAAAGCAAGAAAACTCATAACATCAAGTCCCTTCTTTAAAAGGGGGAGATCATACATAGTGCAGTAGAGGTCAGGGAAGGTCTAGAGAGTCACAGGGATGATGTGTAGTGATAGGACAAGTAGACTACCACTAAATATTATTATTTATTTAAATATTGTTTCCAAAAATCAAGGGAGGGAGTAAAGGGAGATTTATGAGAAACTAGTCAGGGCTGATGATAGCTGGCTGGCTAGAATCCAAAACATGCCTAGGGATAGTGAGAGAGATACTAAGTTACATAAGTTTGTACTCCTTCAGCTGAGAGGATAGCTCAGTCTCAGGAAAGAATTTTAAAGTTAAGCAGATTAAGTTCTGTTTGTCTGTTTTTGCAATGCAATGGGGTTAAGTTACTTGGCCAAGGTCATACAGCTAGGTAATTATTACATGTCTGAGACCAAATTTGAAATCAGGTCCTCCTGATTCCAGGGCCAGTGCTCTATCCACTGGGCCACAAACCCACCCCCCAAAGAAATGTTCTCTGGTTGGCAGTTTCAGAGGATGCTATTTCTATGTAAGGAGAAAGAGCATTGGCAGAGAAAGATGAAGAGAGATCGGTGCTTACTATATAGAACTGGGACTTTATGCAAATAAATTATGAACATAACCTCTTCCCCTCCACACAGACAGAAGTGACTCAAGGGGAAAGGGTGCAGACTATGCCTCCCAAGTATGTGGGAAGTAAATTTATATATTGCTGATTATATATCTGAAGTAAATAATTCTTATTTTGGGGTGTTTTTAGGTGATATCAAGATCTCACCATTTTGTTAACTAAATTCCCAATAGTCCCTTGATTTTTTTAAATTTATTTACACATTACTAAAATATTCTTGTAAGAGTAAAGATAATTCTACCCCCTACCAAAAATATAAAACCTCATGAGAAATAAAGTGAAAGAAAGAGGGAAAAAATGCGCTCTGATACCATCAAATCTGTCTCAGGTGGATCACATTTTTTATCATAAATCCATCCTAGAAGTTACTTCCACATTTTTCCACAATTGCTATTGCTGATTGTAATTCCCTCCATCCATTCCTCCCCACTACCATCTATTATATTTTCCATCTCCTTTCACTCTGTCCCTCTTCTAAAATGTGTTGTAGGGCAGCCGAATGGTAAAGCTGATAGAGCACTAGCCCTGGGGTCAAAAGGCCCCAAGTCTACATCCCATCCCAGAGACCCAGCAACCACCCAGCCCCTTGGTCCCAGACAGGCCACCCAATCCTATGTTTTCAGTTTTGCTGGAGTAGTTGATTCTTGGTTGCATTCCAAGCTCTTTTGCCTTTTAGAATATTACATTCCAAACCCTATGTGCCCTTAATGGAGTTTCTGATAAGTCCTATGTAATCCTGACTGTAGCTCCACAATATTTGAAATGTGTCCTTCTGGCTGCTTTTAATATTTTCTCTTTGACTTGGAAGTTCTGGAACTTAGCTATAATATTCCTGGGGGTTGTTTCTCTTGGATCTCTTTCCAGGGGAGATGGGTGGATTATCTTAATTTCTATTTTGCCCTCTGCTTCTAGGATAGCAGGGCAATTTTACTGTAGAACTTTTTTTAAATCAGGACAAGACTCTTTTCCTGATCATGACTTTCAGGTAGCCCAATAACTTTTAAATTATCTCTTCTGGATCTTTTTTCCAGATCATTTGATTTTTATGAGATATTTCACATTTTCTTCAAGTTGTTCATTCTTCCGGTGTTGAATTATTGTGTCTTCATTTCTCACAAATTCATCAACTTCCTTTAGCTCCATTCTACATCTGAAGGATTTGTTTTCCTCAGAAAGCTTTCTTATCTCCTTTTCCATCTGGCCAGTTCTGCTTTTTAAAGCATTCTTCTCCTCAATAACTTTTTGAACTGTTTTATCCATTTGACTGAAACTGGCTTTTAATATGTTATTTTCTTCAGCATTTTTTGGACCACTTTGATTGAATAAGTTTTCATATTTTTCCTGTATCTCATTTCTCTTCCCAATTTTTCTTCTACCACCATTCCTTGATTTTCAAAAACTTTTTTTTGAGCTCTATCATAGCCTGAGACCAACTTCTATATTTCTTGGAGTCTTTAGATGCAGGAGCATGGACTTTCTCATCTTCATAGTGTGTGTTCTCCATGGGACCAAAGTAATTGTCTATGGTCAGGTTCCTTTTTTTTCCTGTTTACTAATTTCCCCAGCCTGTGCCTGCTTTGGGGTACTTCCTGAGCTTTTGAGTACTATTGGGACACTGCCTTGAGGACCTCAGTTCCTTCAAGACCTTATGGAAGGCTCTAACTGCTCTCCTAGTCTGTGAATGACCACAAGCTCACCCCCCCACCTGGGAATTAGGAAAGGTCCCTACTCTATGGGGTCCCCAGACTGCAACCAGGGTCTGA
Organism: Macrotis lagotis; assembly: GCF_037893015.1. Classification (NCBI taxonomy): domain Eukaryota; kingdom Metazoa; phylum Chordata; class Mammalia; order Peramelemorphia; family Peramelidae; genus Macrotis; species Macrotis lagotis. Next base: position 134,801,332 of record NC_133663.1, on the reverse strand, counting down.
ATATGGTCGAAGCCCCAGAGTCCTGTCCCTGGGACAGAGGACAGACCTCGGTGGTCTCTCTATACTCCAAGACCTTCCATGGGCTGAGTGATCAAGGAGCAGGTTCTGGGCAGCTCCACTGGCAGAAGTCTCCCTACTAATCTTCCAAGTTGTGCTTGGTGCTCCCTGAGGTGACAGGTCAGGAAACTGCTTCTGATTCCAGGAGTTAGGGCTCCCAGGGACCCAGGTGCCCTGGGTCTGTTCCCAGAAGCCTGAAGCTTCTTCACTCTGGCATACTGCCACCTCTTCCAACTCCATGGAACAGAACCTTCCCACAATTCCCCAGCTTACATTGGGCTGGAGAATTGCCTCACTGGATCTTTCTGAGGGCTCTGTCTCTCAAAAATTTAGTTGGAGTCATAATTTTAAGGTTTTTGAAATATTTTGGTAAGAGCTCCTAAGAAAGGATGTTTCCCCTTCTGCCATCTTGGCTCTACCCCCTATATGTCTCTGTTAATGCTAAAAAGCAAAAAAAAAGGGATGGAGAAAAGTAAGAGCATAAAACTCAAGGTTAAAGTCCCATCATGAGGAGGAAAAAGACTCATGGTAGGTAGATTTATAATTATTAATGGAGTAAAAATTATTATATCTGTCAACTAATGTACAAATTAGGAGAAAAAAAGGATGGGGGAGGAATAAGCAAGTTTTTAACATTTTTCCTTGTCTATCTGTCTGTCAGTGTCCTTGGTCTTATCTGTTTTTCTGGCAGGGTTTCTATATCTGATATCTCTCAGTTTTAGTTTCTGTCTTCTTCTCCTTTTCACACTTATTTCCCTTCACCCAAATAAATAAAATGCCAAATAATTATCCCTGAACTTGAGTTCAGGGAAGCTTTGTTCTGGTTCTGATTCCACTGCTTTTTTTGTTTAAGTCATCTTGGGCAAGAAAATCCTTAAAGTTTTTGGACCTCATCTTACTGAATGGTAAAATGTGGCTTGTACTAGGTGATTTCCAAGGTCTTTCTCTTCCAGCTCTGAATCCTAGAACTTTAATAAGGTTCCTATTATTTCTACTTTTGGGGTTTCCTTGTTCTCTCTCTCTCTCTCTCTCTCTCTCTCTCTCTCTCTCTCTCTCTCTCTCTCTGTCCTTTAGGCTAGTTATCTCATTTGTTGGTTCAGCTGTAAAGGAAAACAGCAGATAGAATCTGTCTGTGGTTATAATGTAGGGAGGGAGGAGCATGAAATAAGACCTGCTATGTACCTGTGCTAAGCATTTTTCAAAAATGTTTTCTCCTTAGATCCTATATTATAACATGTTCTCATTATGTCTAATAAAAATACTACTATAGATCTATCTCCCTGATGACTATAGATGCGAAAATCTTAAATAAAATCTTAGCAAAACAATCAAAACAAGTTATCACTAGGATAATGCACTATGACCAAGTAGGATTTATCGCAGGAATGGAGAGTTTGTTCAATATTAGGAAAAATGTTAGTATAATTAATTATATCAGTAACAGACCTATCAGAAATCATATGATTATATCAATAAATGGTGAAAATACAGCCCTCATTCATACTAAAAACACTAGAGAGGGTAGGAATAAATGAATCATTCCTTAGATTAATAAGCAGTATCTATCTGAAACCATCAACAAACATTACATGCAATAGGGATAGGCTAGAAGCATTCCCAAAAAGATCAGGGATGAAACAAGGTTGCCCATTATTACCACTATTATTCAGCATTGTATTGGAAATGCTAGCTTCAGAAATAAGAGAAGAAAAAGAAATTGAAGGAATTAGAATTGGGAAGGAAGAGACAAAACTCTCACTCTTTGCAGATGACATGATGGTATTCCTAGAGAATCCAAAAAAGATCAACTAAAAACTACTAGAAATAATTAGCAACTATAGCAAAGTCACACGATATAAAATAAACCCTCATAAATCCTAAACATTTCTATATATGACTAACAAGATACAGCAGAAAGAAAACTCCCATTCATAGTAACCTCAGACAATATAAAATATCTGGGAGTCTATCTGCCAAGACATACTCAAAAACTTTTTGAAAACAATTACAAAACACTACTCACATAAATAAAATCATATTTAAATAACTGGGCAAAAATCAACTGTTCATGGATAGGTCAAGCTAATATAATAAAAATGAAAATTCTACCAAAACTAAACTACCTGTTTAGTGCCCCACCAATCAAAATTCCAAAATATTACTTTAATGAGTCAGAAAAAGTTGTGAGTAAATTCATATGGAGGAACAAAAAGCCAAGAATTTCCAAGGATTCAATGAAAAAAACGTGCAAAAGAATGTGGCTTAGCCTTACCAGATCTAAAATTATATTATAAAGCATCGGTCATCAAAACTGTCTGGTATTGGCTAAGAAATAGAGTGGTGGATCAGTGGAATAGACTAGGTGCAATAGCAGGAAATAATTATAGTAATCTGCTGTTTGATAAAGCCAAAGAGTCCAGCTATTGAGATAAAAACTTTCTCTTCAATAAAAGCTTTTGGGAAAATTGGAAGTTAGTATGGAAGAAACTTAGATTAGACCAACACCTCATACCCCATACCAAGATAAGATCAAAATGGATACAGTATTTAGACATAAAAAAATATTATAAGCAAACTAGAAGATCGAGAAGTATTTTTCCTGTCAGATATATGGAAAGGGATGCAGTTTATCACCAAGGAGGAGATGAGGAACATCATCAAAAACAAACCTAGAAAATTTTGATTACGTTAAATTAAAAAGCTTTTGCACAGACAAAACCACTGTAAATAAGATCAAAATAAATGTAGTAAATTGGGAAACAGTTTTTACAACTAGTATTCCTGACAAAGGACTCATTTGTAAAATATACAGAGAACTGAAGCAAATTTTCAAAAAAACAAGCCATTCCCCAATTGACAAATGGTCAAATGGTATGCAAATGAGGAAATCAAAGCAATCTGTAGTCCTATGAAAAATTTCTCTAAATTATTACTTATTAGAGAAATGCAAATTAAAGCATCTCTGAGATATCACCTCAAATCTCTCAGACTGGCCAATATGACCAGAAAGGACAATGATCAATGTTGGAAGGGATGTGGGAAATCTGGGGCACTAATACATTGTTGGTGGAGCTGTGAACTCATCCAATCATTCTGGAGAGAAATTTGGAACTATGTCCAAAGGGCAACAAAAATGTGAATACCCTCTGATCTAGCAATACCACTATGGGTCTACACCCTGAAGAGATTATAAAAAAGGGCAAAAGCATCACTTGTACAAAAATATTCATAGCAGCCCTGTTTGTGGTGACAAAGATTTGGAAATTAAGTAAATGTCCTTCATTTAAGGAATTTTTTAAGGAATGGCTTAACTAACTGTGATATATATATATATATATATATATATATATATATATATATATATTTGATGCAACACTATTGTTCTATTAGAAATATTAGAAACCAGTAGGGATGGGAATTCAGGGAAGCCTGGAAGAACTTGTATGAAGTGATGCTGAGAGAGATGAGTAAAACCAGAAAAACACTGTATATACCCTACCAGCAACATGGGGGTGATTATCACTTGCTCATTCCATCAGGTGCCACACTCAGGGACAATTTTGGTCTATCTGCGATGGAGAATACCATCTGTATCCGGATAAAGAACTGTGTGGAATGGGGGTAGGGAAGAAACTCAAAATAAATAAAATCTTTCTAAAAAATTACTACCTAGGGGCTGCTAGGTGGTGCAGTGGATAGACCACTGGCTCTGGAGTCAGGAGTACCTGAGTTCAAATTTGACCTCAAACACTTAATAATTACCTAGCTGTGTGGCCTTAGGCAAGCCACTTAACCCCATTGCCTAGAAAAAAATTAAAAAATACTACCTAGAGTCTAGTGCATAGATAGAAACCAAAGTTCTTCTCAAAGTACTTTTGAAATAACAAATGTCAATGGAGTATTTTAGAAAGTTGTTTGCAGAGGAAGTAGGAAGGGGGAATCATCAACTCATAGAACCTTATAGCTGGAAAGGATCTTGGTCTCTGGTCAATCCTTATCTTACAAATGAAGAAACTAAAGCCAAGAGGTAAAATGTATTACTCAAAGCCACACAACTTGTTCACAGAATTGGGATGATGTTACATTGTGTCATGTGAGTTCTAGGCATGACATCTTCAACTCCATTACTTCTTTCTGTGTTCACCATCCCCAATTTAATCCTATCAATGACTGCCATGTAATGTCTGCCTTGGCTCTAAATCAAGTCAGAGTTGAAGGAAATTCCAGTAAGTGATATTTCCCTGTCATGCATGGCATGGCCATAGCTGTCTGTCATTTATTAAAGTCTATTTATAGGTTTAAAACTGAGATACTTGAGAGTTCATATGCCCCTACAAATCTAAAAAAGGTCTAAGTCAAAACTCCTCAAGGACGCAGGATAGAAGCAGGAGAAAAATAATTGATATGGAGGGGTTGGTTATGGCTTAAGATGCTCCCCAACTTTTGATTCAAAGTATTATCATTAGTGAAAATTTGAGCATAGTATGTGACTAGGGTTTATTAGTATTATCAATAACAGCAATGCCTCCTCTACCTGTTTTGAACTTCTAAATGAAGCTGATCTCATCCATTTTTCAACTTAGGTTATTATATATGGAAAGATTTAGAAAAGATTTTTTATCCAACCCAGTTTTTAAAAAAGCTTTAAACAAGATACATTCTTACTGACCTCATTGATTTCACTTGGGCTTAAGTTTAGAGAAAAGAAACCTGCCTGTGGACACTTGAGATCCTTTTTAGGGCAACAGTTTATGTTCCACTTGTCCAAGAATCCAAATGCTGTCCTTTCCTGTTTGTCTCAACAACCAAATCAAATGGACCGCAGAATCGCTGTTATTTGTAAATTGCAGAAGAGTCTGTTGGAGTGAAAGTCTTGTCTACAGCTTTAGATAAACTTCAAAAAACTGTGCTAGGATGGCAAAACATTGGTCATGAACTTTTGAACTTAAAAGTTTTACATCTCTATCTCACTTTGCCTGCAATGATATGAATAAACATCCTCGAGATAGTATATATAAGTGGTAGCCCAATCATTCCAATGCTCACATGACCACGTGGGGAAACAAACAAAATAGAGCATGAAGAATCTGAGGAGACAGACTAACTAATATTAGAAGTAACCTTAAAGAAGCATAGGATAGCAAAATGCCAGAAATTAAAATAATAGGGTAGATGGTCAAGGTAATTAATCTCCTCCTTCCCCCTACCCCATGCTTCATTACTCTCCCTATGTTATTCCTTCATGACATTAAAAAAAAAAAAGCAAAACCTTTTCCCTTCCTAATAGTAAGCACTTCATCAGCCAGTGTGATACAGCAGAGAGAACACCAGACCTGCAGTCAAAAGAGAAATGTGTTGAATCCCAATGTTAGCAAACATTTAACTTCCTTGATTCTTAGTTTCCTCATCCAAAAAATGGGAACAGTCTCACTCAAAAGATCTATTCTGGGGGGCTGTGGTGAGGAAAGTGGTTTGTAGACCATAAAATATTATATACATGTGAATCCTTTCTGAACAGGATTGGTAGAGTAAGAATGCTGCTCTTGAGTTGGGACAACTTTGAGTTGGTATTAGTTCTCTTAAGAAACTTGTTCTCCATGTTTCTTTGTTTTTCAAATCCTAAGTTGTCCACATTTGCTGAGTACTCACAAGCCACATGCTGCTTTAGTAAGTACTTCTTCTCTTGAATAATTTTTATTCATTCCATGTTATACTCAGCACTCCCTATGAAAGTATTTTTAAACCTTGATAGATTTTTCTGTTTTTATTTGTTGTTGATCTCTTTTTAAGTTGATCTCCTTTTAATGGAACTTCATTTAAAAGAACTGGGTTCTACTATTGTTCTATTAGAAACCAGGAGAGAAGGGAATTCATGGAAGCCTAGAAGGATATGCATGAACTGATAGTGAGCAAGATGAGCAGAAAAACATGGGAGTGATGATCAAACTTAATTGCTCATTCCATCAATGCAGCAATCAGGGACAATTTGGGGTTATCTGTGATGGAGAATACCATCTGTATCCAGAGAAATAATTGTGTAGTTTGAACAAAGTCCAAAAACTTTTACCCTTAATTTTAAAAATTGCTATCTTATTATGTAATTTTGCTATCTCTTATACTTTATTCTTCTTCCTTAAGGATATGATTTCTCTCCCATCACATTCAACTTAGTTCAATGTATACCATGGAAACAATGTAAAGACTAACAGACTGCCTTATATGGGGGGTGCAGGGAGGGAAGCAAGATTGGGGGGAAAATTGTAAATTCAAAATAAATAAAATTTTTCTTTTTATAAAACAAATTTAAAAAATAAAAGAAAAAAGTTCCAAATACTGTTATTTTAGCAATCCGCACACTAGATATTATTCTAGATCACAAGTTATTAATCTAGGGTCTAAGAATATATTTTGAAGGTATTTTGATAAATGAATTTCGATGTCATTGATTTCATTTATAATTCCACCCATTTTAATATATGCATTTTAAATTCTCCACCCCTGAAGAGTACATAGGCATCATCAGACTTACAGTGTCCATGACACAAGAAAAGTTCAGAATCCCTGTTCAAGATTGTGGTATTATAAATGTCATGGATCTCCTATTTCTGTCTTTTTCATAGTCTATCAAAATTGATTCCATAAGATCAACTAATCTGACCTGGTATGTGTAAAATTGTATTGATGATGTCTTTTGATTTGTGCATTAATTAGATTTAAGTAAAGTAGAATAGCATGAAGTCGTCAGTCTCACTCTCTCTTCCAAAGTCATCATGATCCAGTTCCAAGACAGTCAAGACAATTAGTGATGGCTCTAGATGCAGTAGATGACCTTGGCATTGTTGATGTCTAACCAAGCTCTAAGCATCCACAACTCCTGCTTCAGCTGCCTTTGTGACCTTTGGAGTGAAATGTGCTCATTCACTCATTCCAAACTGGAAGACATTGCATGCTTGGCAAGGTAGGCATCTTACCAACTCATCAATCAGTTTTAGAATCCCCTGTTACCCTCAACCTGGTTTAGCCAACCTGACATTATGGTTTACCAGGGTGTGTTTCCTGTGCATACTTCAGCTTCTTGAATCCACGGGTGAAAGGTTATTTAGGTGGACATCAAAAGTGGGAAGCAACCCTCTTACCAGAGGTACTAGTCTTCTTTGAACCCAGCTACACCTGTTACTGATTATATTCCAGCTGAGATATAAAAAGTGGGTAGGGGAAGTCCATCTAAAGTTGACTGAAATTTTCCAGGTTACATGACACTAAGAGATTGTCCCCCAAGAATTCAAGGATGCCTCCATCATCCACCTCTATAAAAATAAAGGGAATAAATTGCCCTGTGGCAATCACAAAAGTGTTTCTATTTTATTAATTGCTGGTAATATTTTTGCCAGAGTCCTTCTCAATAGACTGATCCTTCACCTACAAGACAGTCATCTCCCTGAGAGTCAATGTGACTTCAGAAAGAGTCTAGGAACAGTTAATAAGGTATTTACTGCCAAACAACTCTAGTAAAAGTGTCAGGCACAGAACAGAGGTCTTTATATAACATTTGTACATCAGACCAAGGTCTTCGATTACTGTCAGTCTTGAGGGTTTATGGAAACTAATGTCAAAATTTGGTTGCCTGGAGAAATTTATCACAATTCTAAATCAATCTCATGATGGCATCCTTGCCAGGCTTCTGGATAGTGGACTAAGCTCTTGAGATTTCCCAGTCACCTATGGAGTGAAATAAACATGTGACCTTGCTTCAATACTTTTTTGCAAGATGTTTTCATTTTGTCAAATTCTTTCACTGAGGATGAACACAGCATCAAGATCAACTACCACAATGATGATAAATTCTTCAACTTGAAAAGGTTACAATCCAAGATGAAAGTGAAGGGAGTGTCGGTGCATGATCTTCTATTTGCAGATGACTGTGCATCAATGCAATCTCTGAAGCTGAGATTCAACTAAGAATGATCAATTCTCTCCTGCTTGTGCTAATTTTGGCCTAACAACACCAAAAAAAAGAAAAACCACAGGTGCTCCATCAGCCAGCACCACACCATCCATATAAGGAACCATAAATTACAGCAAATGGAGAAGATTTGAATACTGGGGATAAGTTCACTTAACTTGGCAGTGTCCTTTCCAGGGAGGTACACATTAACAAAGAGGTTGACACACACATTGCCAGAGCTAGCTCAGTATTTGGGAGACTGGGAAAAAAATATTAGACTCACTACCAAACTGAAGATCTACAGCATCATTGTGTTGACCTCATTGCTGTATACCTGTGAAACCTGAACAGTCTACCAGCACCATGTCAGGAAACTAACTCACTTCCATTAAAATTGTTTTAGGAAGATTCTGAGGATCACCTGGCAGGAGAAGATACCAGACTTTGAGGTCCTTTCTTAAGCTAAACTGCATAGTATTCTAACATTACTATAAAGAGTGCAATGACAATAAGTGGGGCACATTGTTAGAATGCCAGTAGTACACTTGCCAAAAAAAACTATTTTAAGGAGAACTCACAAAAGGCAAGTGCCTATAAGGAGGTCAGAAGAAGCAATATACACAGCATGGTGTGCCCTCATCAAGGAGGGTGCCATACTCTATTTCTCTAATGAAGATGGAAGAATTGAAGCAGCTCAGAGGAAACATGACATATATAAGTTGAGAGTAAGCACCCCAGGTGTTCACATGGATAATTTCTTCCTGGTAGAACATTCGGAACTCATATTGATCTGATCAGCCACAGTTGGACTTACTGTAATTTGTCTCAAACATAATGATGTTATTTTGGTGCAAATGTAATGTAAGGGAGGATTTGATTGAATTAATCAAGTTATCCCACCCACCTATAGTAAGTGGAAAAATACTAAGCCTAGTTACCTTTCTCATATTACACACCCCTTAAAAATAAGATTTCGCAAACAAAAATCAGTGAATAAATAAAGGAATAAGAAATGTCAAAATAAAATTGAAAGAATGATATAAAAATAAAACAGAAAGAATGAAAAAAAGAGAAAAGATAAAGTATCTCCTATAAAAAAAATTTACCTAGAAAATTGATCAAGGAGAGATAATATAAAAATAGACTACCTGAAAACCATGACATTAAAAAGCCTAGATAATATATTCATAGAAATCATAAATGAAAATTTCCCAGATCAATTAGAATTTCAGGACAGAGTAAAAAAAATCACTAATCAATTCCTGAAATAAACCCCAAAATGAATATTCCAAGGAGAATCATTGTAAAAATCTAGTACTTTCAAATAAGATTTAAACAGAATACTTCAAACAGTCAGAAAAGAAAAGTTCAAGTACCAAGGAGCTGCAATCAGAATCTCATAAGACCTGTGAATTTCCATCATGAAAGAAACAATAGCTTGGAATACCATCTTCCAAAAGCAAAAAAAAAAACAAAACACCTAATACTCAACAATAATTTATCAGTAAGCTTAGTATTAACCATGATACAATAGGGAAATAAATTTTTAATGAGAGATTTCCCAAGATTCCTCTTTAAAATACCTAATTAAAATGTATTTCTTTATTTATATATTTATTTGGTTGTTTGTTTATTTATTTATATGTTTGAAATTCAATCACAGGAATCAAGAGAAACACAGAAAGGTAATTATAATTTAACAATTGATAGAAACTACAAAATTATTTTGGCCTGTGTTCCTTCCAAAAAGAGAAAAAGTATTCCCTTATAAGACTAATGTCTTCAAAGATCACAGAGAGTGAAAGTAAGACTATGGGCCTGGGAACAGTTTTGTTTTTATTCTGATTTCCTTAAAAAAAGAAAGAAAAATGAATAAAAGCATATACCATAGATTCAAGATTTGCTCATCATTAGGAAAATTATTATCATAATAAACCACATTAATAACAAGTCAAGGGCCGGCTAGGTGACGCAGTGGATAGACCACTGTCCCTGGAGTCAGAGTACCTGAGTTCAAGTCCAGCCCTAGACACTTAATAATGACCTATATGTGTGGCCTTGGGCAAGCCACTCAATCCCATTTGCCTTGTAAAAAAAACTTTAAAAAATTCTATAAAAATTGCATAATTATATCAGGATGCAGAAAAACTTTTGACAAAATACAACTTTCTATTTTTTAAAAAACTACCAAAAGCATAGGAATAAATGAACTTTTCCTTAATATAGAAAATAGTATTTATCCAAAGCCAAGAGCACATTATGGGTACTTTATGTAAGAAAGTTAAGGTAGACTTTATACAAAATATATTTTTAAGAAAATTGGGGCAAATTAATAATGTCTATCATAATTATTTAATAGTACTCTATTGCTAGCATTAAGAAATAGGAGAAAGAAATGGGAATATAATCATGGGCAAAAGAAATAAATAGAAGTGTAATCATAGGAAAGGGAAAAAAACCACTTTCTCAGATGATGTTATAATTTACTCAGACAACATTAGAGAACAAATTAAAATATTATTAAATACTTTTCAACTTCTAAGAAATAGCTCTGAAAACATCTGGACTTAGAATGAATCCATACAAATCATCAATTTTTCTCTATATCACAACAAAAAAGATATATAAAGAGATATATCACTCAAAATGACTTTAAAATGTATAAAACAGGGCAGCTAGGTGGCACAATGGATAGACCACTGGCTCTGGTGTCAGGAGTATCTGAGTTCAAATGTGGACTCAGACATTAATAATTACCTAGCTGTATGGCCTTGGGCAAGTCACTGACCCCCATTGCCTTGAGCCTAAAAAACAACAAAAAAATGTATAAAACATTTAGGAGTCAACCTAAAGGAACAGACATAGGAACTGTAGATTAATACAACCACAAAATACAAGACACAAAATAAGTGTAGAGATACTCGTTGCTCATGTTTGAGATTTGTTAATATGACAAAATGAAAATACTATGCAATATAAATTAACTTATTCAGTATAATTCATACCAATCAAATTATCAAAAGATTAGTTTAGAAATCTAGAAAAAATAATAATAAACTTTATTTATTATCTGGAGGAATTTATCTGGTCAAAGTTCTAAAGAAAATACTAGGGAAAGCTAAGTGTCACAGTGGACAGAGCACTGAGCCTGGATTCAGGAGAACCTGAGTTCAATTTTGGCCTCAGACACTTAATACTTACTTAGCTTAACCCATTGCCTTGCAAAACAAAAAAGAAAAGAAAAGTATATTATGCAGGAAGTGCACACATTAATAATCATATACAAAACTATACTACAAAGTATTCATCATCAAAAGCATTTGGCATTGACTAAAATATAGAAAAATCAGTTCTTGGAAGAAATTAGGTAAACAGTATACAGAAAGAAATTAAAATAGTAGCAGTGTTCAATGAAATCAAAGACCTCAATTATTGAAGTCATAATTCACTATTTGATATAAACTATTAGGAAAATTAGAAAAGGATTTGACACAAACTAAGTAGAGATCAAAATCTCACACCATATAGTATAAAAACCTGCTGATAAAATTTGATATGAAAAGTCACATTTTAAAATAAATCAGAGGAACAAAGAAGAAAATATCCTTCACAACTAGAGATAACAGAATAGCTCAAGAACAGACAAGGGCCATGTGTGTATATGTGTGTGTGTGTGTGTGTGTGTGTGTATGTGTGTGCATGTATATAAGCATTTTTCGTATGTATGTGTTTGTTGTATATATAGTGAGAAATGAAGTGAAGGAACAACTAATTTTGATTTAAGATAACTGTACTGTGCTCTCATCAGACTACATTTGGAGTACTATGTTCACTTTTGGGTTCCTAAATATAAGTAGAAGATATTGATAATGTAGATACTGTCTAATGGATCGCATGCAGGATGCTAAAGGACCTTAATTTCACATCATATAAGGTGAGGTGAAAGAACTGGGCACATTTAAAGCAGGGGAACACTCAGGAAGAACATGACAATTGTGTTCAAGTAATTGAAAGCCCATCATGTCAAGAAAGATTAAACTTGTTCACTTTAACCCAAAGGGCAAATTCAGAAGCAATAATTAGAAGTTGTAAAAAGGCCAATGAAAGGTAGCTATCGGGAAACTTCCTAATAATTATAGCTATCCAAACACAGAATGGCCTGCCATACATAAATATGTTTCTTCTTGGAAATCCTCAAAAAGGGTCTATATTTCTATTTGTTGGATATATTATAGAGGAGATTATTCTCATATATGGGTTGAGAACTCTTGTAGTGCTTGTCAAAGATAAATTCTGTGATTCCATAAGTATCAGTTTAGAATATAAATTAATTTGCAAAACATTATGGAAGATGTGTTAGATAATAAATAATATCACATCACAAGATTTTAGAGAAAAAAATGTACTTGCCCAAAGATTAGTGCTCAACTCAACTAAAACATATAGCCCAAAGAAAATTAATGATAAAACTAGAAAGGGGGACAACAACCCAATAGAAAAATGAAACACTTGTCAGCCCTTTAAGATCATAAATATATTACACTATATTTTTTCAAATAATATATGTACATATAATATATAGATACATGTGCATATATGGATATACATATATCTATATAGTCAATTACATATGTATAAATTTAATATAGATATACAGAGAATGCAAATATGATACAGTATAGATATAATTCTCACATTATATAGCTATATTTTATTTGCACATGTATGTTATAATTATATCTTTCTATATGCACATATATAGAAAGGGAGATCAATTTCCTTATTTCATACCTCTGAGCAAATAAGCTATTTTTTTAATCTTCTTTAAATAAAACCCTGGGTCTAACCTGCATATGAGTTACAAACTGTGATGTGACTTCTAATATGGAAACATACATTGCTTATAAAAATCACAGACCCTAAATCCCCCAAAGGCTCAGCTCAGATATTATCTCCTTTAAGAGAGAGAACTTTGGGGCAGCTAGGTGGTGAAGTAGATAAAGCACCGGTCCTGGAGTCAGGAGTACCTGGGTTCAAATCTGGTCTCAGACACTTAATAATTACCTAGCTGTGTGGCCTTGGGCAAGCCACTTAACCCCATTGCCTTGCAAAAAAAAAAAAAAACAACAACAACAACCTAAGAGAGAGAACATTACCAATTTTTCCTATTTGTTAGTGCTACCACCTTCCAAAATCAATCTATAATTGTTTTAAATATATCCTGCATTTACCAATCTATTAACATGCTGTGTTTCTCTGCTCTTATATAAACTTCTGAGAGACAGAGATTGTCTCACTTTTGTGTTTTTTTATCCCTAGAACTTAGCAGAGCTTCTAACACAGAATAAATATTTAATATATTCTTTATGAGAGATTGATATGTTTCCTCTACAATAATGCTTTGTAGTAAGTTGAAAGTGAGTCTAGGTTCTCAAAATCTAGGCTAATGGAGCACAAACTCTTAATCAGGCCCTTGAATGAATTTTAACAGGTTCATGAACTTAAATGAAAATAAAAGTGCATCTTTATTTAAATCACTTTAGTTAACTAGTTTTTCACTCTAAATTAAATTTAGTATTTCCATTCAATTATGGATTTTTATAAAATTCTTTTAAAAATATTGTGAGGAGGGGTTTGCAAGTTTTATCAGATTACCTACTGACAGAATTCTTGATATGATGAATTTCTTGAATCTGAATTTATTTATACATGTGTCATTTATCTGGAACAGATTTTTAAGGGAAAAAAAAGTATAAAAAGGGCAAAAAGACCATGAATTATCTAAATTTTCCCAGGCATCTACATGTAGCATTAATGCCTCAAATATTGCATGGATGAATGTTTGTTAAATAAAACTGAAGGGGCAGCTAGGTGGTTTAGTGGATAAAGCACTGGCCCTGAAGTCAGGAGTACCTGGGTTCAAATCTGATCTCAGACACTTAATAATTACCTAGCTATGTGGCCTTGGGCAAGCCACTTAACCCCCTTTGCCTTGCAAAAAAACTAAAAAATAAATGAATGAATGAATGAACAAATAAATAAATAAATGGATGAATAAATAAGTAGATAGATAGATAGATAGATAAAACTGAAGATAGAATCAGTATCTGAGTCAGAAGATGACGTCAGAAATCTCTTAGGCTACTTTCTATCTAACCCTTGAATCTGCTCTGTACCATCCACATTTAGTAAATGCTTGTTGATAGATTGATCCTTAAGAAGTAGTCATGTGAATTGAAGACCTAAGAATAAGTAGGCTTCCTCTTTTTGGCTCCTTTTATGGAAATTGAAAGAAAGAAACTTTAGATTTCCTGTAAGTAAAATAAAACCTTTCTAATTATTCAGGGCTGCCTTAGGAGGCAATGAATTCCCCTTCATTGAAGACAGTATGAAGTCTGAGTTGGATTGTATTGAGGATTCTTTATTTGGCCATTGAGGTCTTTCCAATTCTGAAATTCTGTGATTTTATGATTGTTTGATGTCCAATGATGAGGAGCTCGTTGAATATCAGGGAATCCATTTCATTTTGGCATAGTGTTCATCAAATTTTATGACAAGAGGAAAAATTGAATGAAAGTAAGAATAGAAATTACTAGTTCACTTAGGAAAAGATATTCTGTAAAATTATGAAATATGATTTAATTTTTAAAAAATTTTTCAAGTCCCTACTGTATCATGTGTCAAGCACTGTTCTTGGTTCAGCATAAAGGAAAAAAGTTTTAAATTTATTTTTTAATTTATTTTAATTTTTAATTTAATTAAATTTAATTTTTATAATATATAGTGTGTCAAATTTGTGTCAAATTTCTTTCTAATTTTCCTAATAATTTATATCAAATAGTGAATTACGACTTCAGTAATTGTGGTCTTTGAACTTATTGAACATTATGCTCTATTTTCATTTCTTTCTGTGTACTGTTTGCCTAATTTCTTCCAATTTATAGCCAAATATAGCCAAAAATTTAATTTAATTTAATTTTTTAATCTTAAAACCCTCAGTTTTCTCATCTATACTATAGTAAATTAGAAAAAAAATCTGTAATTCCTTTCACAGAATTTTCAATCTACCCCCCCCTAAAAAAATAATTTAAAATTTAGTAAAGAGGGAAAAAACTGTGTAGGTGCAGCAATTGAACGTTTTTTTAGGTTTTTGCGAGGCAAATGGGGTTAAGTGGCTTGCCCAAGGCCACACAGGTAATTATTAAGTGTCTGAGACAGGATTTGAACCCAGGTACTCCTGACTTCAGGGCCAGTGCTTTATCCACTATGCCACCTAACCTCCCCCAATTGAAATTTTAATAAAAAAAATCGTTAAGTTTTGGTTTTGTCTATAAAATTCAATGAGATGAAACCTAAATCTGAAATGTGGCATAGATAGACATACTATATTTAAAAGGAACAGGTTAAGTAAAGGGGAAGAGGGGAAGTGATCATTACAAATTTAAAAGATTTATACTCATGATGAAAACCAGAATCTAGAGAGGGAAAGCATTTGGGTAAATATCAGTGAAAAAGGAATGGAATGATTTTGTCCCTGAAGCACACAGCCAACTACCTGAATATAAAAAGATTAAAAATGGGGATTTGGAAAGGTACAAGCCTGGCCTAGACATGATATGAAATTTTCATATTTGGGAAGTTAAATTACCCAAATATCTGCTGGAACTTTCTCTGCCAAAAATCAGGTAGTAACTATTTGAATAGTCTTGACAATTTTGTCCTTCAAAAAAGTGTAAAACAACAAGAAGAAATTCTAGTCTTCATCTAACCTCATTAACATGGAGCATCAGGTTACCAAAAAAAAAAAAGAAAGAAATGGAGGGAGGAAGAAAAGGAAGTACTTCTTCCTAGAATTTGTGATAGATAAGGAGAGGAAAACTAGGTAAAGTCAAGCATAGTCAAACCCTAGATTTTGGAAGAGCAGATTTCAAAAGGTTTATTTTAAGGAAGACTTTGAATGCTTTGAGGAGGAAAAGAGAAGAAGAATAAAAGGAGGAAAAGGGCTTCTGCTGGTGGGGGGTGAGGGGGCAGGACAATGAGAACCAAAAACTTTAGGAAGATAGAGCTGTTCAACTCTTATTTTACTTTTTAAGTCTTTCTCCCAAGAAGAATGACCTTTGCATTGGAAATGACAGAACAAATATGGGTAATGACAGTAATGGCAAAGAGAAGAGGAGAGATTGTAAGAAAGCGTCATGTTGCCTTTGATGAATTCAAGTCACCTTGTCTATGTGCACTATATTCTGAAGTAATAAAAATATTGAGAAATGTGATTGCTTAACTGATGATATTGGAAAGATTGTGGAAAATTAAAAAGGTAACATAGGACCAGCAAAATTCAAATGATATCTTAGTTTTCAAATAAAAAGAAACAAAATAGAACATTTAAGTTATAATCTAATTATCTTTGATTCCTGGGAAATGGACTTCCTTGAGACCCTCAGTGGAGACACTTTTAAGTAAGAATTAGATAGATAGTTGTTACCTAAGATAGCTAAGTGGAGTAATGAATAGAATTTCAAGATCTGGAGTCAGAAGACGTAATTTCAAATCCAGTTTCAGACACTTACTAGTTGGGTGACCCCGAGCAAATCACTCTCTCTTTGACTCAGTTTTCTCATGTGTAGAATGGGGTAATAATGACTTCTCTCCAAAAAAAGAAATAGGATAAACAAAAGAGGAGAGGAGAAGTCATCATTACATATTATAAAAGTATACATACATGAACCTAGAGAGGACAAGAAGGAAGGATCAATGAAAAAAGAAACAAATGATTTTGTCAGAGAAGCACACAACCAACTACCTGGATAGAAAGAGATTGTTGTGAGGGTAGTTGTGAGAACCAAATGAAATAATATTTGTAAAGTACTTAGTACAGTGCCTAACACATAAAAACGGCTACCACATCCAAGAAGGGATTATTCACTTCCAACCCAAGAAGCAGTGATGAAAAATAACAATACTGGACTCTTTCAAAGCTTGTAATTGGAATGAGTACATTCTAAATGCTTTAATGAGGATTCATTGGAGGACAAGTCTGGTGCCAGCAGCTGTGGTAATTCCAACTCCAATAGCATATATTAATGCTGCTGAAGTTAAAAGATTTGTAGTTGTATCTTGGGTTGAGCTGGTGGGTCTGTACTGAGGCAAGCCACAACCTTTCCTGGCTGCTGTCTCTCAGAGGCCCCTTGATGCTCTTAGCCGAGCATCCCATAGGGACCCAAGTGTTTACTTTGAAAAAATTAGAGTTTTCAAAGCAGGTCTATGTCACCTGAGTACCCATCTAGGAAAAATGGAATCAGAACCTGTTTCTTTCTACTTTGTTGGTTTTCAAAAATGGGGCCATGATTAAGAGAGCCCACCAGGAGTATTCGTAGTGTGATACTAGAGGTGAAATGACACAAACAAAACAGACCAGAGTGAAAGCATTTGACAAGAATGTTTTTATTCATTAAGAATGACAGTTGGGGGCTGTTAAGCGGCACAGTGGATGGATCACTGACCCTGGAGTCAGGAGTCCCTGAGTTCAAGCCATTGAACCCCATTTGCCTTGCAAAAATCTAAAAAAAAAAAAAGAGTGACAGTTGAAGATTCAAAGACAATCAGATAACATCATATCATAAATGAGGTCTACCAGTAATGTGGCAACATTATTTCCATGACCCACTGGACAGCTTCTGGGGAATCAAAATCTTTGGATACTGGGGCAGAGTATGACTGTAGAAGTATAGAAGTCAGTAGAACAATCCAAACATTTGATAGATCATTGGAGTATTGAGAGACAGATTAGTTATAAGGAGTTGTTGTCAGATTTTATATTTTGCCAGACATTACTAGAGCATCAGGGTGCTTCACATGGGAAAGTACCATATCCAAAAGACCAAGGACTCCCACAGCATCCAGACCATCACTAGAAGTCCTGTTTCCTATCCTATGAAGCCATGGGGTGAAAACAATTCTGGAAAAGGCAGTGAGAAGGAGCCCTTTGAAAAACATTCCCCTCTCTGTATGCATATTGTGTAAGTCATGCCATCCTTCATTTGATGTCTTGGACTTCTTTGATTATGAAGGACAGCAAGAACATTTATAGTATCTGGTTTTATAATTGGGATTTTTTCAGTGTGGACTCCTAATCAACTTTCCAACTCTAGAATTCTGTGATTTTTTTTCCTTTACTTTTACTGTCCCTTTACTTATTCCCATATCTAGTCACTTTACATTTTCAATAAAAATCCATGAAAATAGGAGAGGAAAGGAATGGGAGAAAGGGCACAGGGGAATGGAGGGGGATATAGGTGGTATAAGAGAAGGAAGATCATTGGAGAGTGTAGTCAGATACAACATACTTTTGAGGAGAGACAAGTTGAAAGGAGAGACAGAATACAATTAATAGGGGTGGGGGAGAATAGGATGGAGGGAAATATAGCTAGCAATAGCAATTGTGGGTAAAAATATTGAAGCAATTTCCTCTGATGGACTTTATATGATAAACAATGATTTCCATACCAAAGATAGAACTGATAATGTCTGAATACAGACTGATGCATTTCTTTTTCTGTCATATTATTTCTCATTAGGTTTCTCTTTCTTTGGATGGGAGCAATTATGTTTACTTTACATGACTATTTGTAGTAATATATTTCATGACTATACATTTTTACCTACACCAAGTAACTTGCTTTTTGAAAAAAAAGGAAGAAATAGGGTGGGAAGAAGGGAGAGAACATAGAACTCAAGGTTTTGGAAGTAAATGTTGATATTTGCTTGTGCATGGAGCTGGGGGGAAAATTTTAAGTAGACAAAATTAAAATCTGGGTGAAGTGTTATATGTTATTATTATTATAAATCTAGTTGATTCTATATTAATATCTTTTCCAATCATGCTATTCTTTCCTCTCCCATGTCAACACATTAGTTCAGCCTTCATAACTCTTACCTCAACTGTTTCCTAGTCTCTCAATCTGATCTACTCCTATCTAGTTCCTTCTTTCTATAATCCATCATCCATTCAATTTCCAGTCTGTCTGCTCAGAAATTCCAGGATATCTAATACACTTCATAATCTGGCTTCCATTTATATTTCCAGCCATCTTTTAGAGGGGGTAAAGGAAGAGTTTATGTATCAATCATTGTGTTAAGTGATTCTTACAAATATTTATCTCATTTAATCTTGAAAAATAATCGTGCATTATTATGCTCAATTTACACTTGAAGAAACTTAAGGCAAACAGATTAAATGATTTGGTCAGTCATATGGCTAGTGTATCTGAGACTGAATATGAACTCAAGTCTTCCTGACTTTAGGCTCAGGTTTCTACTGCCCCAGAAACCATTGTATTTTTTTTCTTCTTTATTCATTTTCCTTCTTAATCAACAACATCATCATCATTTGTTGTAGTTATAGTTATGTTTTATATGAAATATTTATATTAATTTATAAAATAAAATATATAGCAATGAATTATAAATTTAATATTGCTTCCCTTCATGGAATCTATAAGCTCTGTTATATCATCATTATTTTCATCCTAACTGAGTCATTAAACCATTTCATTTATTCTTCATGATGATCCAATTATGTCAAAAAAGAATGGCATTTTTTTCAAGGAGTGATCTAACAACCATTGATTATGCAAACAATTCACTTATATGTTGTACTGGCGGTTCCGAATGGGATGGGTACAAAGAAAATGTACAAACTGCATAAATAGTAAAATAACAATAATGACAAATAACTACAAAAGAATTGGATTTTTCTCATCTATTCTCAGAATAATATAGTCAACCTGCTAGTACAAACCAACTCATTGTCTTTTTTATCCAATTATTCTGAGGAATCTATGAAATACTTAGACCTGTTCTTAGGTCTTGATTTGCATTTATGTCCTACAGGAAAAGAGATATTATTATAAATTTGAGCATATTGCCAAATCCCTAAATCCCTAAATTTGTCTCTTCTAAGTCACTGCTGAGAGACAGTTATGAGCTCTACCCTGCAACACCCTAGCTAGAAGAACACCCTTGGAGGATGTGAGAACTTACTCTGAGTCAAGATACCTTTAGTCAGAATAGAATGTGACTCACTAAATAATCTCAGAGAACCTTGGGGTAATTGGTAGGGTAAAATATGCTAGGGAAACAATATTAGTATTTTTAATCCTTTAAAATTCTTCTTAGGGTTTTCCCCCAGTTGTATTCAGCAGTGATTTCTGAAATGGGATTAGCCCATCATAATTCTGTAATAAGAGAAGACTATCTTCCAAAGGCCGATTGTATTTTGCTTCTTTTCAGATATCTGACACAAGACATTACATGGAAGAATACAGATTTGCCTAACCTACAAAACTTCCAAAGTGTTCTAAGAAAACTTTTTTCGTGAGAACTCTATGTCAGTTTTGCATGTATCATTAGTCCTCAGCAGGGGGAGAAGTGCTAAAAGACAGTAGACATAAGTGATAATATACAGGTATACAGGAGAAAAACCTTAGGAGCTCTGACAAACAACCATTAAGAATTGTTTGAGAGCTGTAAGAAGAAGCCAACCAGCCTAGGATATCATGAAGGGTCTTCCCATTAGACTCCTTTGTTTATGTGCCCCTGGCAAGGAAGAAAGAAAGTAGTTTTCTATAAAAGCTTGACTCAGAGGAAATGATGATGGATTGCCTAATAGATGACCAAGTAAGACTGGAGTCACAGACATTCTGAGTGAGGGCTTGAACCAGTAATTGAGATTCTGATCAGGGTTTCAAATTGCTGGTGAAGGACACAGACCAGGGGAAAAAATGTCAAAATGAAGTGGAGAGCTCAGCAGTTATTCTGATTGTATCCACATTGAGAGATATTTCTGTTTAATTTTTCTGTCACTTTTTCTTCCACCCCATCCTGTCTCTTTAGTTGATTCAAATCATCATTTCACATCCTATGGATAGATAGCTCCTTAGAAGCCTATGATATCTCCAAAAGTGTGCTTAAATCTTTATTCTACCATTGTTAGTCTAGTAAGATAATTTCTAGGGATTTGAAATGTGATATCAAATATCAGTCAGAGGATGTTGCTTGCTTACTCATCTTTTAAATTGGTCCTAAAGTTTTCTGTATTCAAAATCAATTTTTCCATAGAGTATGATGTAATTTTCTGAGCACTTAGAAGATATCCAAACATCCTCTTACCTACCTGACTGACTGGTGTTTTTAAATTCCACTGTTCAGGCTCTATTTCTTTAACCTCAAGTTTTTTTTTTAATGTTTAAAATACAAACACTATTGGGAAGAGTACTACCTTGAACTCTTATCATCAACTTCACCTTAAAAAGAATGAAAGTTCTAAGAGTAAGATGAGAGAAAGATAGGTAGTACACCAATGGGACCAAAGAGAAAATTCTCATATATAAAATTAAATTTGAGCCTTCATTCAGTATTATAAAAATGAAGAATTGTCATCATGGTTTTAAAGGTACTTAAATTTTTCTCCTAATATATCTGTGTGACTGCTCAAACATTAAGAACACATCTGTAGAATTTTTAAATGTACTCACAGGTTTTAGACAGAAGGGGGAGGGACAGGAAGAAGGGTGGAAAAAAATTGAATGCTCTCTTTGTAATTCTCTTGGATGAACATCAGGAACATGACTGGTTCTCCTACTCAACCGGAGAAGAAGAGAAAAGAGAATAAAAAGAGAAATGACAAGAAGTGGAAGATTTTAGAGAGGGAAAAAACTATTTTATCAGACTCATGAGAATTCTAAGCAAGTAATCTACTTAAGAACTATCAGGGGGCGGGGCGGCTAGGTGGCGTAGTGGATAAAACACCGGCCTTAGAGCCGGGAGTACCTGGTCTCAAATCCAGTCTCATACACTTAATAATTACCTAGCTGTGTGACGTTGGGCAAGCCACTTAACCCAATCTGCCTTGCAAAAAACCTAAAAAAAAAGAACTATGGGGAAGTCTTCCAAAGGAAATTAATGCAAAATGAATAATTATAAAGGAATGGAATTTACCTTTACATTAGTCTTTACATAAGTGGTGAATGATTTTTTCCTTATGTATATTTATTTATTTCTTATATAGAGAAATATTAATTTACAATTACAATAATAGGAAAGTTTTTAGCAAATGATTATTGAAAGAAATAAAAAAAATGACTACACAAATACATAGGCTCTAAGCAAGTTTTGTTGTTCACAAAATGAGCCCCATTCTCTAAATATATTGACTCATCAAATCACAGTATTTCAAAGTTGGAAGGGACTTTAAGGATCATTATATTCACTTGAAGTATGTTGTCTACCAATAAGAAAAATGTTAATATGTATAAACCTAGTCCTTACTATTCTGAAGTTGGACTTAGCATATTTTTGATTGATGACTCTTGTGAAAAACTCTTCCTTTTTAAGGTTTTGGTTGCATTTCCAAATGAATGTGGACCCTAAATGAAATAGAGTCCAACCTCTGCTGAATTAGAGCTGCCAAAGTGTTAGGAGCAAATCTGTGGGTTGTGTTGATTTTTTTAAAAGAAAACCAGTTTTAAATGATTACCAGATTTATATATTGTGCATCTCCCCAGATGCTCAGTTCTGATCTACTTTTTAAAATAGATTTAGAGTTGAAAGGGGCCTTGGGGACTTTCTTGTATAATCCCTACATAAATCATGAATTTACATTACTGTCTATGAAAACTCCAAGACTGCCTTAAACCTTTCAAATTGAAAGTTCAGCAAAACTAAACAACATTGCAATAGAATCTGACAGAATATAAGATGTTCCAAAGTTCCCCACCTATTCGAAAAAGGAAAAAATGTACAATTGGAGAGCTCAGCAGAAAAGAAAATGCATTGTTCTTTTCTCTACTTAGAGTTAAGATTGGTTATATAATTACAGAGCTTTTAAATTTATTTTGGTAGTGGGGGTGTGGGTAGATATCTTGCCTTTTGGATTTTTGTAGTCATCATCAAAATAATTTTCCTGGTTCTGTATACTTTTCATTAATTTATCTATTTCTATGCTTATCTAATACATATATATATATAATATCTATCATTTCTTAGATTATAGCAATATTCCATTAAATTCCTATATCACAATGTGTTTAGCCACTACCCAATTAATGGACATCTATCTTTATTTTCAGTTTTTCTCTACAAAAGAAAAATGATGCCTTGAATGTTTGGGTGTACATGTAACATTTCTAACTTTGACTTTCTTGGGGTTACATGTCTTGTCATACTATATCTGGATCAAAAAGTATTAACATTCTCAGTCATTTTCTTATAATAATTCCAATGATTAGAGAAGTTCACAGTATCATCAAGAGGCTAGGTGGTGTAGTTGGGCAGCTAAGTGGTGTAGTGGATAAAGCACCGGCCCTGGAGTCAGGAGTACCTGGGTTCAAATCTGGTCTCCGACACTCAATAATTGCCTAGCTGTGTGTGACCTTGGACAAGTCACTTAACCCCATTGCCTTGCAAAAAAAAGTATTTGTGTATCTGTCTTTCAAAGGATCCTCCATCAAGTCATACTATTTTCATAGACAATACACTCAGAACTTAAGAGAAAAAATGAACTATAAAGCACAATACTTAATGATTTTTACTTAAGCATTATTGTAAGGATATTTGATTGAAATATCCAAAGAGCTCTGACTTTCTCAGAATTTTGACACCGACCTAGCTAAGTATAGCTTTGAATAACTCACTTGATCTTTAGACCTCATTTGTTTTGCCTGTAACAAAGAGGGGTATGACTGAGATATTGTCTAAAGACATTCTAACTTTACCATTCTATGATTCTACTCAATGTTTTTTTCCTCTAATGGAATAAGAAGGTGACTTATTTGAAAACATAAAAGTATCATCATTTCTATTTCTCCTCTGATTATTTAACTAGTACTATATCTGCTTAATGCTCATCTTTAACCATTATTACCTTGGTTCAATGAAGAAGAATCCTGAATTTGGAATCAGAAAACCTGGGGATCAGAGAATCTTGACTACTTCGCTTTCTTCCTAGTTGAGTTGCAGGACAACTTACTTAACTTCTCTATTACTCAGTTTTTTTCTTTATTAAAATTAAAAGGTTAGACAATGATTTTTAAGATTCCTTCCAGATATGTGTATTTGTATTAGTCATTTATAAATGGATAGAGGGTTAATTTAGAAGGATATTTTAATAATTAAGTTTAAAAAAGGTCATTGTTTAAACTTTGAATAAATTCAAATATTCTAACTAGGTTTCTAAGTTAGTACAAACTAGAAGATTCATTGAATAAACGCAAGGAATTTAGTAGAATTTTTCTGTAAAAGTACAGATATAATTCTTGATATCTTTTTGAGTTGATTGAGGACTTTTGGTTGACGGGATAAGAAAAATAAATGTTCTGAGTTTGAATAATAGTAGAATCATTCATGCCTCACCAAGCTGGGAAAAAAAACTTTAACTCTGAGAACATATGAAAATGTTTTCCAATAAATCAAATGGATCTGTGATCACATGGATATGGAAAATCCTTCAAATGCATTAGAATGTAGACATTCTTCCCCACCATCAAATCTGATCTGTTCTATGTGACTCTTATCCATAATTTCACATAAGTTTTTCCCCAAAAGATCTAACCAACATTTTGAGAACTTTCCTCAAATTCTCCTCCTGAACTCTTTATTTATCATAATATCATTTTTCCCAATCACAAATTTTGCAGAAGATATCCTTTACACAACTTCTGATTTGTTCCTAGTTTCCAATGTATAACTTCAAGCTAACTCAAAGCTGCTTTTCCAACACTGTCAGTGATAATCAATTTAAGTTTTTTAGAGACTATAATATTCCTAGACTGAAAGCCTTCAGTCAATACTAAAACCCATTGATTAGTCACATTCTTTCCCCAAACCAGCACTATCACTTAAACATTCTAGAATTAGTCACTCCTAAATAAGCAGATGAATACAATTTGTCCCAATGGCCATGAAGGCAGCTGAACCAGATGCCGTAGAGAACTTAGAGTTTGATTAGAAATCAAAGACAACAAGGTCATTTACTGCATCTTGGGTCATCACCAGCCATCTTGATTTTTTGACCTGCCACTAGACTTTGACTAGTCTAGATGAGAAAGAGAGGTTTTCAACTTTGAGCAACTCTGCTTCACTTATATCCAATTCATGGGCAAGTCAAGACATCACCAGTGATGTCATCGATCTCCTCAAAAATGAAACACAAACAAAAAGAGCAGCCATATTACATTACTGCAAGAGTAGCAGTGCTAAACAAATGTTCCACAATTTCAGTGAAAAGTTCAGTACTGTTAAAAAAAACTTTGTAGTTTCCCAAACATATTCCATCCTTCTGTTCAATTATGATCTCACTGTCAATTTGCATTATCTGTCCATGATATATGGAGTGATAAGCTTTATAAATTATCCAACGAAATGAATACCATAGACTAGATTATATGCAGTCCTATGAATACAAATACAGAGATACAGATACATAGATTTACAAACACACATCTATACACATTAACATATATGTACATGTATATATATATATCGATAATATATACATCAAGACACAAATATAGTTAATCCAAATTCTTACATTCCCCCATTTCTTTCAGTTGTTAATGCCTTTCCCTCTATATTTTCCCTCTATTCTCTGTGAATATATATGTGTATATATATATATATATATATAATATATATATATATTTATATATATATATATATATATTATATATATATATATTTAACTCTACAGAGATTGTCTCCAGAATAGAATGTAGGCTCTTTAAGAAAAGAAAATGTTTTCACTTTTTTGTGTGTCTTCTCAGTGTTTAGTGCAGTGCCTAAGACATGGTATGAACTTATTAAATGTTTATTGCTTGATTAGATTGATATTGACTATCCACACTGCAAAACTGTTTTATCATCTCAAACTATTGTTAATATCCATACCTTTTTACTGGTCATATAAAAGGGAGCAGATAGAACTGCAAGAAAGTCCAAAGAGATCCAGGCAGAAAAAATTTTCCAAACAATCTTCTACAAATTTTTCCTGAGATTTATAACATTGAAAACACTGCATTAGGCTTTTTTTGTGGAGGTACAAAAGAAATAAAAACTCCATACTAGGAGTTATAATCTAGAAAGGGAGATAATGTGCCTAAGGAACAGCATCAGAATGCATCTACATACCAAAATTTCAGAAAGTAAAAATCAATTAGTATATGATTTAGATATCAGTTGTGACCTTAGTAGGCTGGAACTTAACCTACATGCCACAGGTGAGGCACAGTAGACATGGACAACAGTGGTCTTCATTTTCATTGCATCCATGCTTGCAAATATTTCCTTCCCCCCCCCTTCTGATTCACATTACCTTTGTGGGTTTAATTTCAGAATTTACTGCAAATTGACTTGTGTCATTTGGAAGGAGCTTGCATTCCATCTGCTGATGATGAAGGATTGGCAAGTGGCATAATTCCATATTTTCTTAAGGATTTAGGATGTCACTGGCTTTCAACTTGCTCTACTGCAGGCTGCTTGCCAGATTACTACTTAATGCCAATTTTCAGTCCATCTCTGTAAATGTTCATTAATTTGATAGAGCACAAATTCTCTTTAAAAGTGTTGAGCACACTAAAGTGGGCATTTGCTTTTCTGTTTCTTTATACCATACTTAAATCCTTTACATAACTATGTCCACACCTAAATCTGTCCCATCTTGTTGATTTGTAAGTAAAATTCACACCCTGTCTTGTGTAAATGTAACCCAACCATGAAAGTAATTTGTTCATGAGTCATACCCTTACAAACATTAAGGCAATTGTAAAAGCATCTCTTGTTAGTTTGCAATTAGGGTATTAAGTTCTGATATCATGCTGAATTAGACCTTAGAACAAAGTCCTAAAGGGTTTTATTGGTTAATACTTAATAAGGTTTAATCTTAAATGTATACAAAGACAAATGTAAAGGTATGCCCATTTCAACACCTATAAAAATAATTAGTTCTTTTGGTTGTTTAGTGGCTACAACTTTTCTGAGAAGAGTAGTTTTGGAAGATATGACCTGAACAGGTATCTACAGGTATGCTTATAGTATGTTGAAGTATCTGTTTATTAAGTGAGCACAAAATATTTTAAAAGTGAAAATTTGACTTTTAATATAAATGCAAACATGTATGTGTGTGTGTTTGTGTGTGTGTGTGTGTGTGAGAGAGAGAGAGAGAGAGAGAGAGAGAGAGAGAGAGAGAGAGAGAGAGCTGTTCTTTAATCAAGTGCATACTTTGGGGTTTTTTTTTAGGTTTTTGCAAGGCAATAGGGTTAAGTGGCTTGCCAAAAGCCACATGGCTAGGTAATTATTAAGTGTCTGAGACTGAATTTGAACCCAGGTACTCCTGACTCCAGGGCTGGTGCTTTATCCACTGCACCACCTAGCTGCCACAAGAGCATACTTTTAATTTTACTATCATGGATATGACTATATCTATGGAGTTGAA
This sequence comes from Macrotis lagotis, assembly GCF_037893015.1. Classification (NCBI taxonomy): domain Eukaryota; kingdom Metazoa; phylum Chordata; class Mammalia; order Peramelemorphia; family Peramelidae; genus Macrotis; species Macrotis lagotis. The sequence goes on along the minus strand of NC_133663.1, from coordinate 134,773,844 downwards.
TCTTGAATCTGCGTAATGCAAAAAGCCAGTCTCAGGTATAGGAATTCTTTGTCCCAAATAAGTATCTGACATAGCTTTTCCAGTGCCTTATCACTAAGTTACAACGTAAGGTTCTGTACATATACGTGGAAATATTTTGGTTGCAAGTTAGCTTCTCATTTTTATGGCAGCCTTTAGAACTTCCATTACAAGTCTCCAGTGATCCAGTTTCACATCCTTGTCTTTTTTTCTGACCAAGAATTTCCATAAAAGTATCTGAACTATGAATAAGGGTCTTTATTTTTCAAGACAATAATAAAAAGTGGGGGTTGGTAGCAATGGATTTTACCTATAACTAGGAATAAGAATTTAAATAGATGACTACTTCTACCTGATAGAAATTATAAAAAGTGTCTCATAGCAGGACCTATGAAAGTGCCAGCTTTAGCAGCTACTAGCCATGATTTTCATGACAATCTCATTCAGTAATATTAACACATTGGATTAAAAGATCAAAGGCTTAATGTTGGAAGGGATCTTAGAGGTCATCTACTATAACCCCTTTATTTTACTGTTGAAAAATTTGAGGCACACTCCAAAAATACACTTTAGATATCAAATACAACTGGAGAAATTCTGTGTCTCTGAACTATATGTCAAAGAATAGTTACTAAGATCCAGGTTATCCCAAATCTATAGACATAATGCATAGCTCCAGTGCCCAAAGGCATTATAAATTTGAAAGGAAACACTTCACATAATTAATATTATAGGAAAAAATATTCCCAACCTGAAAAAATGATTGTCAATTAAGGAAAGTGGCTTGGATTAAGGTCTAACATTCTGAATTAAAATGCAAAAGGAGAGTTTGGGGTAAATGTCTAAGGGAAAAATGAAGATTTCTAAAGTTAAAATGGAAATATGAATTTGAATTATGAGTCAGTTAACAACAATATGAGGAAATTGAAAAGGGTTGGATGATTAGTCTGATTGATGTTAATGATTCAAGGTCAGCTTGGCAGAAGATTTATAGTAGATCCAGGAATCTTTGCTTGATCTGGTGCTGTTTAACATTTTTACCAATCACATAGATAAAATATAGATAGCATGTTTATCAAATTGCAAATATCATTTTTAAAGACCAACATAATCTATTCCTTTATCAAACTACAACTATCTTGGTCACCATATTTTAAGAAGGATATTGATAAACTGGAAAGAATCCAAAGGAGGGTAACTAGCATGGAGGAAGGTTCTGAATCGATTTTATATGAGTTTCTTCTGCATAGATTAGAATCATTCTGTTTGTCTCAAGAGAGCAAAAATAAGAGCAATAGAGGGAAATAACAGAGGCAAATTTAAGTTTGATTTCAGCTGTCCAAGACAACTATCCACAAGTTGTATGGGCCATGTTTGAATATGAGGAATTCCCCTTTATTAGGGATTTTCAAGTAAAGGCTGGATTACCACTTGTTAGATATGCTTTAGTAGGAATTTCTTTTCAGATATGGGTTGTACTGGATAGCCACTGAAGTATCTTCAAACCATAAAAAAATCTGTATTTCTCAGATGCCTATAAGTCATTTCAATAGACACATCTAGCAGACTACAATAATATGAGGATGGCATTCAAGAGACACATTGGGACTAGGCATAGAGATTTCAAAAATTTTAGCATAAAGATGGTAACTGAAACCATCATGTAAAGAGGAAGATGGTCCAAAGAAGACCTTCTGATCAGGCAGACAAAAAGAGGAGAGAGAGAGACAGAGACAGACAGACAGACAGACACACACACACACACACACACACACACACAGATAGAAAAGTCAGAGACAGAGCGAACAGAGAGAACAGACACAGAAATACATAGAGACAGAAAGATAGTCAGAGAAAAAGAGAGTTGATTGAAATCAGAGAAAAGTCCATTGGCTATCACTGTTAAGAAATCATCAGCATTTAAGAAATGATGTTCAGTCAAGTGGTAAAGTTAGAAATCATATTGCAAGAGACTTCTAAAAACAGGAAATGGCAGTAATGTTTCTGGCTATGAAAGAGCCAAAAATATGACCATACCTTTTATAGATCCTCTCAAAGTAGGCAATCATACCATAATTGAAAAAAATTACAGTACAAAATTCTGGAAACTCATTTTCCAAAGCAAATTGAATCAACATATATCTAATGCAATGCAAACAATAGTAGGGTTTTTCGGTCAATGACCTGGATTTAGACCTTGCTTTTGCTGCTCACTAACTTTGCTCTTATACAAATAACTGAAAAATTATGAGCTTCAGTTTCCTTATCTGCAAAAGATCTATTAAAATGGAAATATCCTTTGTTTCATAGAGTCATAGATTTAGAATTGGAAGGGACATTAGAACTATTTAGTTCAAGATTAAGGACTTACCCAAGGTCACACAGATGATAATCAGACTAAATATATATATATATATATATATATATATATATATATATATATATATATATATATATATATATGCAGAGAGAGAGTATAGTATAGTAGTGTAGTAGTAATAACAGTAGTAGTAGTAGCAATGGTGGTGGTTGTATAATGATATTGATTTTTTAAATATTCATAGTTATTTTAGAATGTAGGCTTTTTATTCCTCCCCTCCTCATATTATATTGAAGGCCTCTTTGAAGTAAAATATCATAAACAAATAGGTATATTCCAATTATTTGGAAAATTGTCCTTCCATGAGGGGAAAAGGATACCTAAGTTTCATTTCAAATGGATTTAACATCTGGTAGCAGATACAAAGATTTCCGCATTTTTCAAAGAAAAGATGGGCAATCAAAAGGGTGACCAAAAATGAGAGAAAAATTACTTCTATGAATATCACTTGACCTGAATCTCACTCAGGATTGAATCCTAATATCACTTTCCCCAAATTTAAGATATGTTTGGTATCAGTATCCAGAGTTTTAAAAAAGGACATGGGAGGGGTATAGAAAATGAGTCCAGAAAGAAAGATTAGATATGGCTTCTGAGACTCCAAATCCATATAATGGTGGACCTTGGATATTCTTATTGATCCTAAGGTGATGATTTTTTCATTTCCCCAGGTTTTAAGCACCATTTATTATTTAAGTAGATAAGGATCAGTAATTAATTGCTTCCTTAGGGAGCAAGTAAGGCTCTTGCATGTGATTACAACTAGGAATCAGAGCACAGGTAAGAGAATTATAGGCTCATGCATTGAGAGTTCTATAGGGTATTTTGTAGTTGGAAACTCCTCTTCTCCCAGGAGTCAACCAAGTAGTATAGTGGCTAGAGAGTTGATTTGGAGTCAGGAAAATCTCATTTCTAATTCTGCATCTAATAATTATTAGGTGGGTGCTATGGGCAAATAACTCAACCTCTGTAAGTTTCAATTTTTCATTTATAAAATGAGGATGAATAGCTGAGTTAACATATTCAAAATATTCTGTAAACCTTAAAGTATTATTTATTTTTAGCTATTATTACTGAATATCCCCATGCCTCTTTGGAGCCTTAGTTTGTGAAGGCAGCCCTGGTGTAAAACTATAGCACCTTAGCATTAAGATTTTCCAGACCAAACTGGTCTTTCTAGTGCATCAAATGATAGAAGAACTGAATTCTCTTTGAATTGAGAATGTATTTGAATTAGTATTTTTCCTACAGCTGAAATATGATTTTCTCAAACATTTTACAAATGAAAATAGTTTGCTCCTTTCCTTATAGTATAATTTGAAAAAATAAACAAAAAAGGATATATGGAGTGTGTTGGATTCTGCTCAAGAGATAACTATTAAATTTTCAATGTGAGAATTTATATCTCAGAAACCAACAAAGGCTGCAAATGATTATTTTGATTGATTAAAGAAAATGAGGAAGAAATATTAATAATTATAAATTATTAATATTTAGTTTACTTACAAAACTGTTATTATGCCTACATTTTTAGAGACAGTTGCTAAATTTTTACCAGGGCATATTGGTAAACCTTACTGGCCTTAAAAATATTTTTCATCAAATAGTGTTACAATCAAATGATTCTTGAAAAACAATCTTCTATGTTAATTATCATGTTAATTTTGAATTATATCACCCAAACAAATTGTCTGTAGTAAATAGAGATTCACAGATTCACATGAAATCTTCTTTTTCTGCTCTTTTTTGTTTAGAGAAATATTCATATTTGTCTATGCTTGAAAAGTTTTATAATAATAATAAAGAAAATATAAGAAAAAAATTAAAGTTTTCTTCATCAAGACAGTCTAAATGAGTAAGGAATATTAATGTTTAGGATGGTTTGATTCTGAGGAGGACACAGTGAATGAGGTGAAACTTAAATATTATGCAAATATCTCTGATTAAATTTGTATCACAAATTTAAGCAGACCTCATCTTATTCATTTGTTTTAATATTTTTTATGTCTTCTACTAAGGAGCAACTACTACTTTGGATAGGATTATTTTAAATGTAAAAGAACCTGGCTATTTTTGAAATTCATTGTTCCTAGGTAGTAAGAATTTGAAAACATCAAAACATCAAATTCTTTGGTAGGGAAAACTGATCTTTTACCTGTAAAAATGAATGATTCAGGAGTCAGACAACATGGAAAACTCATCATTGATCAAATGTGTGATTTATATTGGCATATATTTATTGCTTCATTTGCAGACTAGGTATTGGAATGCTAATTTTATCCCTACTCCCTTATATTTCCCATGGATATTGTGATGACTCAAGGATAAACACTAAGTAGAGTCAGAAATCTCCAGCTATAATTGCAAAAACTGACTGGGCAAGAGTAGGCAAGCCAGAATAAAATGATAGGAGAGTTAAAAAGCATAGAAAAGGAGGTGGTGAGTGTGCTAAGAGGATCTAAAATTAGTTTGCATATGCTTTTTTTGTTTGTTTCTCTCCTAAATTCAATTTCCAGAGGAAGAAAAGGAAAAAAAGACAAACTCAAAAGATTTGGGAGTAAAAGAATCAATGCCCAAGAAGGAGAAAAATAAAAGTACAGAAGAAAAGAAAGAACAAAAACTTCCTGTTATAATCCACTGATTACACTAAAGTCACATCAGGAAAAAAAGAGAGAGAACACAATCTTATGAGTAATTTTTAGTTAAATGATTGTTTAAAGAATATATTCAAAGAAGTTAGTGGTTGCTCATATAGGGATTATGTTATGAAATCTTGATTGTAAAGTCAGAGGAAATAATTTCAAGACTTTTTTTTCAGTGTCTCAAATGCCAGGGCTGAAAATGCATGAAATAAACTTTGGGAATGATACAATGCATGATTTATTTTCAGATACATTTAGAAAGAAAAATTGATAGAATTACAAACTGAAATTTTCAGGGATCGTTGTGTAAGCCGAGGATAATGTCCATTTACATATCATACTTTAACATGAAGTAGCCTCTACAGTCTATGTAGCCTTGTGGTCAAAGACTGTTGCTCTGGTCTAGTTTAAAATGATAAAAGAATCATATTTAAGTACACAACTACAGAAAAAATAGAAGTCAGGAAAGGCCTCAGAAAAGGCAAAATAGAAGTCTACCAAAATGTGGTCCAAGGGTGGCCATCCTCTTTGAGTTTATCACTCTGAAAGGGAGTAGAGGGAGTAAAGATGGAAGAAGAGGACAGTTTCCAAGCATGAGCAAATCAGTTAAATGAAGTCCGATGATCAAGTAAGTGATATATATTTAAATCCTTACATCCACCTAAATTTCTTTGTTTGGGAACACAAAGGAGCATGGATGAACTCCACTAAACCTCCATGTTGTGCAGTCACTATGTAGCCATCTATAAGTGTTCATCTAAAAAGCATTGAAGGAGTAATATCATATTGCAATATTTCAGATTCAGTAAGGATACAATAGTTGGAATAAAAATGGCATCCAGTATAACTAAAAAAGAGCATATTTTCTCCTGCCAACCGTAAGCAGAAAATAAAAGGCAAGAAGAAATGGCATATAGATTCTTTGCAGTTCTGGCTCAAAGATACATGATATTGGATATTATATGGAAAGGGAAAAGAAAAAAAGTCACTTGAGAATGGAGAAACTTCAGGAGGTGGGAAGTTTAGAAAGAAAAGAGGAAGAATTTCAAACAATAGAAAAGGCAAGGAGAGAAAAGACAGGCTGAGAGAAAGAGCAGAGAGGATGGGAATCAACAATACTGACCTTTCATGCATGAAAAGAACAATAAAGTCTAGAGTGGTCCAGATGGAAACATTCCACCTGCTGCAACTCATCAAAGGATGGAGACAGAAGATACTGCTCTACAAAAGTACATGGAAAGAAGCTTAAGGAGATTAACATGAAATCCTCACAATAAGGGGAAGAATAAACAGTAAGTGAAACTAGAAGCTCTTAAACATTAAAGGGGAAAACAATTAAGGGGAAAGGAGAAGAAATAGTTTGAAATAAGCTTTGAAGTCAGAGAGATTGGAGAAAGGGTAAATACTGGAAAGAGCACAATTAAGAGTAGAGATGATCAGTGATAAGGAAAGTTAGCCCTAAAGTCAGGGACCAAACAATGTTTAGAAATACTCTTAGATGCAGAGGGGTACTTTGACACAAATTAATTATATCTATGAAGTTTTGTTTTAGTCTGTGGAACAAAACATTTCATGAGGATGCATGTCTTTTCCCATAATTAAGTTCTTTACATTTTTGGCTCAGATACATGATGTTGGATATCATATAAGAAGGGGAGAGAATAAACACATTCTTTGTAGAGCTGATACTGTAACACACTGAGAATGATAAACACTATACAGAAGATTGTGCTGACAGAGAAAAATCAACATATTAGTAAAGTAATGTAATATTTTCTGTGAAAAGACAGAAATGAAAGACCATAGAATTTGGAAATAAAAGAGATCTTAAAGATTAACCATCCTAAATCTACTCCTTTTCCATTTGGGAAAACTGATTTTTGAGTGATGAAATAATTTGCTCAAAGTCACACAAGTAGTAAATAGCAGAGCTGAAATTCAGTTAGTAAATTAACAACCCTTACTATTATGCACTCACCAAATATATGCTAGGCACCATAGGAAGCACTGAGGATGCAAAGAAATATAAGACTGTTCCTTCTCTCCAGGAGTTTATAATCTAATAAGGGGTGGGGAATTTTTTCCTGCCAAGAGTCATTGAATATGTATAACATCATTCATGGTCAAATTTTTAATTGACCCACCCCCTAAAAAGCTCTTAAATTTATTGAATTTCGAGCCCCCACTGCAGTTGCCATGGCAGTACCAGGTCAAATGATTTTGAGCATCTTTTAACTGCCTGAGAGTTGCCCTGATCTACAAAAAGAGAAAACACGCAAACAATATCATACAAACCAAATATGCATGTGTGTGCATGTGTGCATAAATGCATACATACATACATACATACATACATACTAGAATTTAAGACAATTTGGGAAAGGCTTCTTTTGGAAAATGTTTGGGTTTTTTTTTTTTTTTTTGCTGAGACTTGAGGGAAGCCAAGGAATTGAAATCCAAGTTTTCTGATAATCTAAAATTCCTTTAGTTCGATCAAATTGTCTCCATAATTCTTGTCTCACAGAAACATTTTACTTGGGTGAAAATAGAAATTGATAAAATAATTTCATGAGTTGTTTTCTTATATATTTGTCCTACTGAAAGGCAAATGATTAAAAGGGTGTTTTGGAATCTGTTGCAATATGAAAAGTGACATGAGAACTCAAATTTACATAAAATGTCAGGAGTTATGCCTTAATACAACTTTCAATCATAGGGACTTTCAATTTTAGAAAATGTTAGAATTTAGATAAAAAATCCTCACTACTCTGATCAATTTGATTTTTGTTTCATAATAAAATTCTTTTATTTTCTAATCTTTACCTTTAACTTTTTTAAAATGTATCTTATTTTTAATTTATGTAATAAAACAAGTATTTTCACAGCAATAATATGAAAAAATGCACATGAAACTTCAACTATGTTTTCTACATCTTGCTATTCCTTTTAAATATGTAATAAAATTATCATGTAAATTTATTTTTTAATTTTCCCTCCCTCCCCTTTCCTACTCTAGAGATGTCTACCATTATACATAAATGGATCCATATATTCAAAATTATTCTATGCATACTTCAATTTATCAATTATTTCTCTTGATTCAGATGTGTTTCTTCATATATCCTTTAAAGTTAACATATTTATAATAGTAAAAATGACTCATTTGTCAAAGTCATTCTTTTGCTATATACAATATCTTCTTGGTTCTACTCATTGCACTATTCATTATTTCATGCAAATTTTCCCATGTTGTTCTAAGATCATTAAGTTCATCATTTAATATAGAATAGCAGTATTCCATCACATTCATGTACCAGGATTTGTTGAATCATTTCCCAATTAATGAGAATGCCTAAAATTTCTAGTTCATTGTTATAACAAAGAGAACCACAATAAACATTTTAGGCCATAAAGGTTCTTTTCCTTTTTCCTTAGTTATTTTTGAAAAAAATAAAATAGAATAAAAATGTAAAACAGAAATATTCATTTTGTTATTTGTGGTGCTAATGAAATCTAAAAATTATTACACACACACACACACACACACACAGACAAATCTAAATCAAAAGGGGAAAAGGACTGTTCCTATGATTTCTTTGGTATAGAGAACTCTTGAGGGAGAATAAGCCCTCTACTAATATAGTTCAGTAAATTCTCTACTACTTAGAAACTTAGACAATTACCTGTATTTTATCTATTTCTATAGCTATCTCACACTTAAAGGTGGTCATTAACTCTGAACATTAAGAAAAGAATGTTCAGATACACAATATAAGATATAGAAGGAAAGGGTTTTTGTTGTTCTTAGCAGAACAGTAATTTGATTATATTTGTGCTTTAGGCAGTATATTGTAGTAGCTCTATTGAAAGAAAGTTTAATGAGGAGCAAGATGCAAGGCAGCTAGGAAGCAATTAGGAAGCTATATCAATAGTTGACATGAGAAGTGATGAGAACATGATAGGGTGAAGGCAATATAAGAGGAGAGTAAGAATGTCATGGAGACAATATCAATACAACTTGAAAACAGAATGCATGTAGGGAAGAGAATTTTAAATGTCAAAGATATTTTGTGAAATTTTGAAACTGACTGAAAGATGGTGACATCAATAGATATAGTAAAGAATAAGGGAAAGATTTAGAAGAAATTGTGCTGATTATTTTAATTTTTTTCCTTAAATTACTTTTGAAAATGTTGAGTTTGAGGTACTAGCAGGGTATCTAGGTGGAGAAATTCAGCAGACAATTGGGAGATGCTAATCCTGGGGAGTTTGGGCCTGGCTAGTGGAGTCATTTTTGCAAAAATGATGACTGAACCAATTGAAACTACAGAGGTCATCAAGAAAGTGAGAAGAGGAAGAAGAGAAGAGAATTTAGGAAAAATTCACATTTAGAGAAGAATAGGAGAACAGTGAATGAGATCAAAAAGAAACAAACAGGTATGAGAATTAGGAGTGATGGATATATTAAAAAAAAGAAGGCAAACATTTTTTGTGGAAGAAGTATTCAGTAATGTAAAATGATTCACAAAATCAAGAAGGAGGAGTAAGAAAAGGACCTTTGAACATTTGAAAAATAGTTGAGGCAGAGTAGAGAGGTTAAAAGACTGATTTGTAAGGGGCTGGATATTGAGCACAGGAAAAAAAGTGCAAGTATCAGATGAAGAAATTTTGAAGTGATATATAAAATATATAAGATGTGTGGGTGTGGCAGGAACCTTTTTGTTTTCTCTTGTTTTTACTATAGGAGAGACAAGAATATTTTAGACAGACTGGAATGATCTAATGGATAGAAAAATACTGAAGATGAGAGACATAGAGAAAATAAACAATGGTTCAGGCTTCCAAAGGAAACATGGGAATAGCGTTGAGACTTAGCAATGCAATTTTTTCCTCATAATCTGAGAATGGAACAGAGAAGAGAATGAGGGAAATCAAAGACTTTTTCTTGGGTGTGGAGGAAGAAACATGCTGGGGCTCAGAATACTGAACCTTAATCTCAGTAAAGTAGCAGATGAGGTCATCTCCTATATGAAAAAGAAGTGACAATTGTATTAGAAGCTTCAGGGGGAGGTTCAGTAAAGTTTCTAGAATACAGAATCAATAAGAGATAAGGCTAATCCTTTTGGATTGTCATATATTGAGGAAGCAATTGAGATAGTATGTCTTTTATAATATGACAAGTAGGAATCCAGAGGTAAATGAAGGTGGTGACTCAGGATATAAGGAAATTAATGGTGGACAACAAGGGAGAGAGGTATTCAAGTGCCCTGTTGAACTACCTAACATTAGGGTAATGACTGGGAACAGGGAAGGGAGATGAGAGGGAGAGAATGATCTGGAAGGATGAAGACATAAAGAGAATAGGTCATATTGAGAGAAAATATAGGTTTGGATATTAGAGGGGTAGAGAGCATAGTTCATTGTGTTAAAGGGAAATAGTTCTGGGTAATTTTGTGACCTCTTCTGTGTCTGGCTGTAATATAGAGAAAACAGATCATAGTAATTAAAGAGTCATATGAACTGAAAGGCAAGTCTGTTAAAAGGTTAACATAAATGCTGCAGTTTCACTAAGTGAGAACAGAATTGGGGGGTAAGAAAGAAGACTGTCAGAGTGATTTGGAAATAAATAATTGATAACAATAATAATCTGGGTCTACTTGAATTATATATCCTAGCCTAAGAAGATACTTTATCACTGAGAATTCTGATTGAAATGAAAATCTCATAGAGAAATGTATTGCATAAAATGAATACTGTGACAGACTGAATCACCCCTCTATTCAAGTTTGGAACCAAACAATACCTAGAAAGTAAGGTTCAGCTTCAAACAGATATAGATATATAGATAGATATAGATATATAAAACCCAAGTTCAACCTGAATTATTCTATCACTGAAGCAAAGGGTGACAGGAAAGCAAGTTTAGTCCTAGTGGAAATCTATTCTTTCATATCCATAGTGATATGTCTCTTGCAAGTGTCAAAATTTTGACAGTGTGGGAAAAATTTTAGCTATTTCCTGAAAGTTGTGCATCTTCTCTGGAATTTTATGTTTCTAGCCATGAGAATTCCCCATAGTTTTTCTTCCCTCCCCTCTGCATTATAGACTGGCATTCCAATGAGAAAATCAGGGCATTGTCCTTTTCCTTTCAGTTCCAAGTCACGTCCATTATTCACCTCTGGGTTCCTACTGAGACACTGGGAATGTTGTTATTCACGTTCTAAAAACTTACAACCTAACCTTAATTGGACCCTCATAACTGCAAAGCAATCCAAAAGGTCTGCAGAGATCCCTGTTTTTCTGAACCTTACCCTCAAGTTCCTAAATCAATCCTTACTTCCCTTTCTCCCAGGGAGATCTCATCTTCCATTATATTAAAATTAAGATCTATTGTTCTGAGCTCCCTCATATTTTCTCCTCTACACTGAAAAACCTGTTTATGACTTCCCCTATTCTCTGCTCTGTTTTACTTCAATGATGAGGTGGTCTTATAGGGATAACTGCACCCTTTCAATAATGCATTGGCTTTGACATTTATTCCTGTTCTTTATCTCTTTTCACTATTTAAGCCTTTGTGATTTTTTTTCTTATATTCTGTTCTTGAAGATAAGGACTTTTGTTCCTCTCAGATTATCCTCTGCCTGCTAGAGAAAAGCAGCTAGCAAAATGGTCCAGTGAATACAACACTGGAACTGGAGTTGGGAAGATCTAATACAAATCCCCCTACCTTAAACACTTATTAGTTATGTTATCCTGAACAAGCAATTTAACAGCTGTCTGCCTCAGCCTCATGGTCTATAAAATGATGACACTTGTTTCCCAAAGTTTTAAGGATATGAGATAACTATTGCCAATAGTTGCACAACACTTCACAGCATTATATAAATACTATCTATTAGGAATATGTGACCAAAGACATATCTGCCCTGCACTGACTATTCTGTTTCTTAAAGTTATAGACAAATGGGAAATGTAAGGACCTTACCTTTTTCTGAGGGTTATTTTAGCCATCTAAAGTTCTCCATTAGTATTGGAGAAAACTTGATGAAATCACCAATAGCCATAGTGGCCACCATACCATCATTCCCTTTTTCCCCTCATGATATCAATGACTATCACATTTCCTGATGATAATGATATTTGACTCAGGAATAATGAGCCTGCATGAAGAATAGTTGCCTTATAACTCTCATTACTGCTGGTGAGACTTTAGTATCCTTCATTATTTTCTGTTGTTTCATTTATTGCCAAACCAGATAGATCATAATCCATATGCCTTTGAAAGAAGAAAAATCCAAGAAGAGCACTGCCTAAGATAGAGTGCTGGTTCTTAATAATATCTTGTTTTATTTTCCCTAGAATTTTTTTACTATAAACACACACACACACACACACACACACACACACACACACACACACACATGAGTACCCTATCAGAATTATATGTCATGTCCTTGGGGAAAATACACTGCCTCAGAATTAACAGATTTTTATGAACCAAAAACTACCAATCTGTGGAAAACGTTACAAAGCCTATCGCTCATGAAAACTCTATTAATAAACTCAATTTAGATTCCAACACTGCATAACACTAAATGACAAGATGACTAGTCAAAATGTAAGCTGAGGCTTCAGAATGCCATCTCTTTCCCTTTCCTCCCAGGGAGACCTCATCTTCCATTATATTAAAATTAAGATTTATTGTTCTGAGCTCCCTCATATATTCTCCTCCACACTGAAGAACCTGTTTATGATTTCTTCTATTCTCTTCTCTGTTTTATTTCAATGATGAGGTGGTCTTATCCCCAACTATCTTGTCATATGATAAAAGAGATGGATAACTAATGATATATGAGCAACATCAAGACATGTAGAAGAAGGCCCACTTTATGTTGGGCAGACAGTAGTGTGGAGGATCTTCAGAAAGTCATGGATGAAGATTATAAAGGATTCTAGAGGGAGCCTTCATTCTCATCAGAAATGACTCAGAGGGGAAACAGCATACACAGTCAATAAGGTATAGACATACAGAAGAAAAATAAAGGGGACAGCAGAAGGGGAGGGGAGATGTGGGGGATAGAGCGGGGTAGATTGTAGAAGAGGATAGTCAGATATAATATATATATATATATATACATGTATATATATATACATGTATATATATATATATATATATATATATATATATATATATATATATTCTTTTTTACTTTTTGCAAGGTTCTGGGATTGGTTGGTCTATCCCGGGACCATGAGGCTAGGTGGCTGCTGGGTCTCTGGGGTGGGATGTGTGCTTGGGGCCTCTTGGCCCCAGGGCCAGTGCTTTGTCCACTGGGTCACTGGGCTTTCCCACAGCACATTTTTGAAGAGGGACAGAGTGAAAGGAGAGAGATAATATAATAAATGGTAGCAGAGAGAAATGGTTGAACGGGAATTACAATCAGCAACAGCAACTGTGGAAAAATATGGAAGTAACTTCTATGAGGGACTTATGATAAAGAAAGTGATTCACCTGAGACAGAGCTGATGGTATCAGAACACAGACTGAAATACATTTTTTTCTCTTTCTTTTGTTTTATTTCTCATGAGGTTTATATTTTGTGGGGAAGGGTGTATTATGTTTACTCTTAAACAAGAATATTTTAGTAATATATAAATAAATAAAAGAAAAATATATAAATAAAAAAAGAATTGACAGTTAAAAAAAGTGAGGTTTCCTCTATAAGGGAAAAACTCCCAAAGATACTAACTGCCTATAACTGATATTAACATACTTTCTTAATTTGCTCTAAGGTTGTAATGATAGGTGGGAGTCTTATTAAACATTTCTTTCTTTTTTGTTATTTTTTTATTTTTACAATACTATATTTCCATAGATTTAATAGATATTTTACTTTACATTTTTTTCACTAGCACTAGTTATCCCTAATGACTTAAAAAATCTAGTACTAATTCAGTTTGTAAAATGGAGATAATAATGCCAGTTCTACCTATTTCACAGTGTTCTTCTAGGCATTTGAGGATAAAATATATACAGAACATTTTTTAAACCTTAAAATCATATATGTATATATATATATGTGTGTGTGTGTGTCTTTGTATCTATACACATATGTGTGTATAGACACACATATATACATTTATCTCTATGAAATGTATACTGCATTGAACACTAGGTTTGGAATACAAGAGTTCTGGGTAGCGAGTTTTAATTCTGCCTCTGATACTTGCAAAAAAGCCCCTTAATCCTTTTGAGTCTCACTCCCTCATCTACAATATGTGACTCATAATAACTGCAGTACCCACATAAAAATGTTATGGAGCTCAAGTGACATAATTTACAAAAAGTGTTTTGCAACCTTTAAAATGCTTTAATATGTCAATTACAACTTTTGTAATTCATTCATTCACCAAGCATTGATTAAGAGCTTAATCATTTTATTTTAATGTTGTTTCTTTATCTCTATCATATCTATCTGTTTATCTATCTCTTTTTCATGTTTACTCATGGATGAAATAATTCATTTGTATAATTGAATAAAAGTTTGAGCTGTCAAAAAAAGGATTCTAAAGGATGGATTAGTTTCAATTAATTAAATTCAATTCAACACATTTATTAAGCTTCCACTCACCTCTGCCTCTTAGTTTACTTGATTTCCTTGAAGAGTCCTGTCAAGTCTCATCTTTTATAGGGAGTATTTCCTGACTCTTTCAGCTAATGCTTCCTCCCCTTACCCTTAGGTTGTCTTCTGAATAGTCTGTAAATATCTGGCATATACATATTACTTCCCATTAACTTTGTATATATCTTATAAAAACATAATTGTTTGCCTCTTGTCTCCTCCATTACAATGTTAGTCTTGAGAAGGGGAATTTTTTTGGTTTATTTGCTTTTATGTGTTACCCCCCCACCCCTGTACCAGTGTCTGAAATGCACTAAGAGTTTAATAAATGCTTAATGAATGATAAAGAATGAACACAGGAAATGGGTGGGCATATTCAGAATGTAGTAATCCATGTGGCTACATAATAAAATGAATGTACAGAAGAGAAAAGGAAGGAAGTAATATGAGATAAAGATTGGAAAAAAATTTAATATCATTTGGAAAAGTCTGACCTCTCAATAGGCAATAGAAAATTGGCGAAAATTGTTAAGAAAAAATAATATAACCATATCTTTGCATAATAATATATTCAAGTACATAAAGTATCCACCATTTCAGTGCCCACCATATACAAGTCTCTAGGCTGGATAAGATAGAGAATGAAAAAGTGAGTAAGATTCAGTTCTTCCAAAAGATGTGCCCTATCTAGTATCTATCAATCATGATTAGTGAACAAATAATTGTAATATAAGAGAAACTGTGATGTTTCAGAGGAGATAAATGCTTTGGAAATTTCATGGAGGGAGAGTTCACATCAGGTCTTCCCAGGATCAGGGAAGATTTCATGGAGAAAGTTTCTTTGGGGGCTGAAGAGAAAATTTTCCCTTCAACTAAACAAATATCAGTACATTCTCATCTATTACCCTAATCTCCCTTCCCCAAGAAAGGCTTAAGCATTCCCCATTTTTTTCTTTTAAAAAATAATGATTACAATATGGGATTATGTAGTGGAAATAGTGCTTGCCATAGCTTCAGATGATTTGGATTCAGTCCTGGCTCTGCTACTTACTAAATGAGAATGTGTCTATGTGAAAAGCAAGATAGGTCTGGAGTAAGAGAACTGAAGTTCAAATTCCATTTCCTACTCGTGTGACCTGAAACAAATCTTTTAACTTCCCTGGGCTTCAGATTTTTCAATTGTTCAATGAGGAGTGGCACTAGACAGCCACTAGAAAGTTCCCTTTCACCTCCTTATCTATGGGGGGGAACACTAAACAAATTGCTTAAACTCAGTTTCTTTATCTGAAAACAGAAAAAAAAAAATACTCATACTATTTGTCTCCCAAAGTTGCTGTTAAGTAGAGTGTTTTGTTAACTATAAAGCAATATAAATACTGACCATTAATGACCTGTGTAGTACACTGTTCCCAACATAGCAATAGCCTCCTAAAGAATTAGTGAGTCTAGGGCCCTTTGAAAAGGAATTTGGATCTGAGGTTTTGGCAAGAGTCTCCTTTGTCTCTCCACCCACTAGCCACATGAGACTCTGTGCAAAAACTTAAAAATAAACTAATGAAAAAAATGTTCAACTAATTATCAGTTGGCCAAAGTGAAGGTATGTTCTTTCTATTTTTTGGAGGCCACAATCCAAGGAAAATCAATTGTTGTTATGTGAAAATAGAGTGTTTTCTGTTACTTGTTAGATATTACAATTTAGATGAAATAAAAAGTAATGTAATTGCCAAAATAGATTCATAATTTTCAACAGATATGTTTTCCAAGCTGCCAATATTTAAAAGGCAGCATGGTGTCAGGGATGGATATTAAGCTTGTATTTGGAAATACCTGGATTGAAATCTCAAACGGATACTTATTAGTCACATGACCTAAATTAACCTGTTTTAGATAATTCTCTAATTTTTTTATTAGATAGGCTGAGATCTACTTCAGTTGAGGGACAAAACCATAGGTTCTTGATGTAACATTTTTTTTTATTTCCAATACATTCATCACTTATCACACGCCTGTTGGAGAGGAAAGGAGAGGAGAGAGGTGGTGCTTAGGGTTTTTTTAAATATGGTAGCTACCGGGATTGCCCTGGTCTTGCCCCAGATTGGGCCTGAATTTCTAAAAAAATTTGGGAAACCTCCACCAGCCAAGCCCCCTGAAATTAGGATAATCAAAGGTTAGGGTTACCTCTCTGGACAACTTTAACTTATGGTTAAAAACTCTCAAACTCTCAATCCATTAGCTTGATTGAGATAGACTATCCAAGGGTAGGTAGAACATTCATTTTCTCACATTCAGAGCATCATTATACAATTATTTCTTACAACTGCAGCTATTTCCTCTGTATTTAATTTCAGCTCTTTTTTCCTTTTTTATATTTCATCAATATGTATATCGAGGATAGACAGTACAGATGGAGGAGATGGGCAAAGAGTTGAACAGAATATGGCAAGTATTCTTTTTTTATAAAACTGCAAATATCCTTTAATGATTTTGTTTCCTATTAAGTTAAATACCCATCTTTTTTTAGGGTTTTTTTTGCAGGGCAAGCGGGGTTAAGTGTCTTGCCCAAGGCCACACAGCTAGGTAATTATTAAGTGTTTGAGACCAGATTTGAACCCAGGTACTCCTGACTCCAAGGCCGGTGCTTTATCCACTACGCCACCTAGCTGCCCCTAAATACCCATCTTTTTAATATCAAAATATTTTTTAAAATTAAAAGCATTGTTATAGGGCAGTGAGATATGAAATATAAGTTTCTGAAGAATTAAAAATGTCTATCATA
The DNA here is from genome assembly GCF_037893015.1 of Macrotis lagotis. Taxonomy (NCBI): domain Eukaryota; kingdom Metazoa; phylum Chordata; class Mammalia; order Peramelemorphia; family Peramelidae; genus Macrotis; species Macrotis lagotis. The sequence continues at coordinate 134,756,405 of NC_133663.1, read as the reverse complement.
TGTACAGTTTTGGAAGGAATGCAATATGATTAAGTATAGGAGGGTTTTACTGGATAATTAATGAAAATAAATGAAGAATAGGAGTAAAAGATGCCAACAAATTGTATAATAGGATGACAGGTAGAAAGGCAGAATGCTCCACTAAAGACCCTCACAATGTCATGAGAAAGTGAAGAAGCCTTCCAAAATATTGGGACAGTCATATGGAAGACAAGTAACTTGGCAAGTAGGCAGAGATGTTATGATCCACACTGTTGGAGGAAACTTCCAAATCTCTCTGAATTCAATGTACAGTATTCTTTTAGAAACTCCATTGGTATAATAGTGACAATTCATACAAGACTTTATCCTGTGAACTTTTTTTCCAATAGGTCCACTATAAAGAAGGTCTATTCAATGAATTAGAGTCGTAATGTAGTTCTTTCCTTATTTCATGGTTGTCAGTCACATGGAACTTAAAATTCTGATTATAAAAACTACTAAGTACTCTATGACTTAAATTCTTTCATGAATTAGATTCTTCCATGAATCTAATGTTTAAATTCTGGAATATTAAAAGATTTAAAATAGTAAACTAGAAGAACATGAAATACCCTTAAGTATTGTTATCTTTGACAGCTAAATGACACAGGCCTAGATTCAGGAAGACCAAAGTTTAAATTTGACTTCAGACACTAGCTGAGTGACCCTGGGCATGTCATTTCACCCTGTTTGGCTCAGTTTGGAAAATGAACAAAAGGAAATATCAAATTACTCCACTATCTTTGTCAAGAAAACCCCAAATGGGTCACAAAGAGTTGGACAAATCAAGAATTGCCTAGCTAAAAGAAGGGAGCTGAAATCTAATGGTAAAATTACTATGGGATACTTGGACACAATTTAATGTATGTATGATATTTTTCAAAATTATTTTCCTGAATATTCTTATTCTTTCTTCTTTATTCAAACTAATACTTGGAGATTAAGTTTCCCTATGAAGGTATTAATGCACATGCACATAGAAGAAAAAAAACCTTCTTTCCCTAGGAGTTAGTTCAGTTGTGCAAATGAACTACAAGAAGAAAGACAAAAAGAACACACAGAATAAAAATTCTTGCCAAGCTGAATTACTATACAAGGAATGTCAAGTTCTGCTTTGCATGCACAGGAAACTATTTGCTTAACCAAGATCCAGCTATAGGATTCAAGTGCCAAAGTCTGTCCTCTTCCCAGGCTCTAGATCTATCTTTTTTTGGGTAAGGGGGAACTGGGGGAAGACTTATTTTTACCCTGAGGATTTTAATCCAGTACTAGGTAGATTTTATGTTAAATTCAGAATTACTATTAATTCTACTTTTGAAATAAGTATTTCCTTAGATTTGTCTTATAACTGGAAATAATATATATGTTTGTGCTTATTTTAATTGTCAGAGTGACAATATAACATTCTCAAAATTCTATTTCTTGACTCCAACCTTTTTTAAAATCTCTTGTATCACATGTATACGCCTCTATATCATTGTCCAATTGCTGTAAACCTAAAGGGATAGATTCTTTATGAAAACATGCATCGCAAATAGAAAAAAGTGAAAATAAATCTGAACTTTATACATCTAGTTAACAAAAAAATCTATATAGCTATATATCTAGTTAACATAAAAAAAAATCATTATTTTGCCCCCCCCACTCCCTCCTCATTCACAAGTATGACAGATGCTGATACTTGGCATAAATTTCTCAGGACATAGATATTCATTAGACTCCAACTAAATGCACTTAAAATCTCATTAAAATTAGAATGTTATAGAGATTGCATCAATAATGATAATGTAAATTATAGTAATGTCTCTACTCCAGGTATTTTTATCTAAATGTCCATGTCTTTCAAGAGTTCTGAAGAGAGATTTCAGTGGAACTGTGAACTTGCATGGAAACTAATATTGTACCTTTATTTCAGAATAATTGATCTTCTCTGTAATCTTTTGTATTTTTATTTTATGTTTTTTTTAAATTTCTAAGAATGAGCCTACAGGCTCCAGGAGTCAATTGCCAAAGGAGTCAATGATTCATGATGAAGTCTAAAATATTCTGTCATCTCCTGGCAGAGTTTTGGACTAGACATTCAACATACACTTTCAGACAAAACCAATGTGTGAATTATAGTAGTTTTGTTTGACTATTTTATTCATTATGGAAAAGGGTTCTCATTTGGGAGAAAAGAGAGACATAAAGTACAATTGTCAAGGAAATTTAAAGGTCAACATAAAGATACAAAAAAGAAGAGAATCTAATGAAAAGTACATGTGAATTATCAAAGGATCAAGTTCAGAGAGGCTTATCACTGAGTTGATTACAGGGCGGTGAGTTTTTTCATCAGAACTCTCAAAAACTATCTTCCAAATCAAAGAGATGCTGAGATTTTCATTCCTGAAAGTAGTCCTGCATTAAAGAAATAACAAACCTTGAAAGTAATGAACTCCCTTTTCTTCAGTACAACCTAACCAGATTTCCACTAATAATTTTGAGCTAATACTGAATTTGTAACAAGAATTTCTTTATGTTTTCTATTGATTAGAATTCCCTACTGTGTGGTCACTACATTTACATATTTTATATACTCATCTGAATTCAATTGCTAAGCTCTGAAAATATGTTGTCCTTTCAGAAAACCGAGCCTTAACCTTGATTGTTACTGCATTTGACTTCAATTCACCTGATATTGGAGGGGAGAGAATGGAGGGGGGGAAATTTTGCATTGTTTTGAGTAGGGTAGTTATCATATTGGGCCAAAGTTTATTTCATATCCAAGTATGGCATACCATACCATACCATACCATACCATACCATACCATACCATACCATACCATACCATACCATACTATACTTGGTCAAGGGTTGTTTTCTCTAAACATAAAAAAGTTTTCTCCTTGTTGTTTCAAGATAATTTTGAAACGTGCCTCTGAGCTCCAGGGCAGGGTTGATTAATGCATGATTTCCTCTTTAAAATTAGAAACAGGAATCATGAGTGATGCTTAATAATTTTCATTTGCTTGTCTGCTCTGTTTTCCAAGCCGTCTAATTAAGGCTTGGTTCCCAGGCCTGATTAGGCTGCTCTTACATCTGACTGTAGTTTGCAGATACTGCTCCAAGGCAGGAACTCAAGCTTATTTTCAGTAAATGGGAACAAGCTGGGAAGGAACAATAAGTTGATTTTTTTTGTATGTATGTATGTATGGGGAGGGGGGATTTTGCTTCTGTAATTACAGAGATTGTAATATCTTCCATAGAGTACAATAATATCATTTAACAATGAACATTCAAAAATAGAGTTGAGGTAATAAACCATCAATTTACGATTGAGTTCTGTGTTTCAGATATTCTAAGTAACCATTTTCTTTGCTTTTTTGAATATGCTAAATAAAATGACATTGAGTGTCTGTCAATCAATATTGATTGAACTTGCATTAAGAAATAAAAGTATTTTCATGACTTTTCCCAGTTAACCTCCAACTCTGATGATTAAATCAAATGGAAATGTATTCCTGATAAGTTTCCAAAGCAGAGTTGCCAGGAGCAAAAGGATCAAGAAGAAAAATTAATAAAAATTTAGAAATTTTCAAATATTATCATGTGGAAGAGTAGAAAAATATGCAGAATTTGGATTCAGAAGTCATGGGAGAGGGGCGGCTAGGTGGCGTAGTGGATAAAGCACTGGCCTTGGAGACAGGAGTACCTGGGTTCAAATCCGGTCTCACACACTTAATAATTACCTAGCTGTGTGGCCTTGGGCAAGCCACTTAACCCCATTTGCCTTGCAAAAATTTAAAAGAAGAAGAAGAAGAAGAAGTCATGGGAGCCAAACTTGACTTTGACACTTACTGTCTATGTGAACCTTAGCCAAGGCATATCTTTTCTCTAGTCTCTAATCAGTTCATCTATGATCCTGATGGATATTAAGGGGTAGAGTTTCTATAGGAGTTAGAGCTAGAAGAAAGCTTTAAAAAAAGTTGTTATTCCTAAAATATGCAAACTAAAAACCGGAGGCTTCTCTCAGAATCCTGATAGGTGGAAACTAGACTTAGCCTTTCCATACTCTTGTCCTTACACTAGTATTTCCTTCATTTTAGATCACTAATTCCCAAATCTTGAGGCATAACTGAATAGTTTCTTCTTTGAATTATATCAACCCTTCATAGTCAATGAGTCATAAAGTTCTTACTAATGAATTACTAAATTGATTTCTAAATCTCCTTTTCTCTTTCTCTTTCTTTCCACATCCCCCTAGACATTTTACTTTGGTGAAGCACCAAACACCTGACAAATCTTTCATATTTTTTCAACTAATATGATTCTCACTGATTTCTCACCATAAATATTTTATAAAAGATTTAAAGCTTTCTCTAGAAAATTAACCTGAGTCCTGCCTCTTCTTTCTTAATATCTCAAAATTATCAATATACTCATACTATCTCAGTTCTTCCATATGAATAACTCATAACCTTTTTAGGTACATAAAAGTAGATCTAAGATCTGTGATCCTTTCAATTTGAGAGTTATTTCTGCTGATCCAAAGTATAAGTATATGGGTATTCCTAGACATTCCTACTCATCCTGAGTAAAATTGTCCATGTTCTACCAAGTATTTACCACAGGTATTCGGTTAATAAGCTAAAAACTCTTCTTCCTTTCCTTCCAAGGAATAAAACTGGAATCTTTCCAGCATCAGAATGGAGCACTTTAACCTTATGTGTGTGTATCACCATAAGATCAGTCTACCTTCTTTGATGTGCTTTATTCCTGTCCTCCTTCATTAATTCTATGATGAAATCTACACACATACATGATGCACCTCTTGATTGTCCTTTGTATGACACAAACCTTTAGTTGTTCAGAGACAGGAATATTCCATATCTCACTGTCATACACTGGTAAAGTGTTTACAGTGAAAAGAAGGACCTTTACTTTCATGAGAAACTTGATAGCAGTAAAAGAGTTTAGTAACTTCCTAACTTACTTCCTAAGAATTCATTCTCCTCATTTTCAATTCTGAGCTCAGCTCATTATCCATCTGTACTGATATGTACACATATGATAAAGTACATATTAGATATGTAATTGTGTGCATCACCATGTGTGTACACATATATGTGCATGTGATAACCCATCTATATATCTACATGTTGATATAAATGAATAAATAGCTATAAATAACTACATATGAAGAGATTTTTAGATTTTAGATACATATATACATATATATACATATATATATATATATATATATATATATATATATATAGAGAGAGAGAGAGAGAGAGAGAGAGAGAGAGAGAGAGATACTTTTGAACAAACTCCATGGGTTGTCTAACCAAATGTATTTCAAAATTGGGATGATATACATTCTTTATCCTGTGTTTGTGTGTGTGTGTGTGTGTGTGTGTGTGTGTGTGTGTGTGTGTGTGTGTGTGTGTGTGTGTGTGTGGTGTGTGTGTGTTGCTTTGCCTGATACTCCAGTGGCTTCCAACTTTGCCTAAATCTTTGACCAACCAGGGAGTAATGCCTATACTATCTCCATGTAAATTGCAACTTAAGTACTATAGTTGCTTCTTATTGACCAATGAATCCACCCATTCAGGAAAATTTATTTATGCTATCATTATAAATCTTATCTCCCCTGTTATCCTGTTGTACTGTAATTATTTCAAAGGGAAGAAATCATGTCATATATCCTTCAAGGCCTTTATATAGTGCCATACATTATATGAACATTGTGTAGTTTGTTAAATATTTATGGATTGATGGACTGAATTATAGAATGCATTCTTTTCTGCTACTTGTGATAAACTTAGGAGCTAGTAAATGCAAAGCAACATAGATCATGTTGTCATGTTTATATAACCATTGTATGTTTAGCTTTTCATGATTATAGAAATGGGTCATTATAATCATCATAACAATGATAATAATAGTAGCCAATATTAATTATATTCCTTCACAGTTTGCAATGTGTTTTAAACACAATATCTCATTTGAACCTCTATTCTTGTGAAGCAGATCAAATAAGCATTCTTATGAGGAAGACAAGGTCTTCAACGGATAACTAACCTAGCCCTATTAACCTCCTCTAACCTAAGAAAACTTCCTTCTCCAGTGCAACAAGTTACTAAGACTAGATAAATCTGTTTCTGATTCCGAGAAACACAAGGTTAACAGTTTTAAATTATTAATTATTAATTAATTCCACAAACATTTAACTATGTAACATATTCAAAATAGTGTCTTGCAAGCATTACAAATGTAAAGATTAAAATAGTCCTTGGCTTGTTATTCTTCAAGAACTAAATAAAAAGGAGTCAGCTCATGTGGGGGTATGTAGGTTGCATAGGAGATGGAGGCCTGTCATATAGAAGAATCATCTTCCTGAATTCACGTATGATCTCAGACACTTACCATGTGTAACCTTGGGTAAGTCACTTAACCCAGTTTATCTCAATTTCCTCATCTGCAAAATGAGCTGGAGAAGGAAATGTCAAACCACTCCCATATCATTGTCAAGAAAATCCCCAAATGGGTTCACAAAGAGTTGGCCAGATCTGAATAAGAAACAGTTGACTTTTAGTTAAACTAGCTAAAATTACTACTTTCCACCAGAGTTCTAGGTCAGGGTAAGGCCAAGATAATCTTCATAATGGACCAATATCCTATCCTTATTGATAAAAAGACCAAAGGTAGGTCGAGGTTTTAACTCCACTTCAAATATTTTCAACTTAATATGAAGTTTCCTTTTGAATACTTTATTATAAATTCTTTGGTCCCCTAACTCTTTTTCCCCAAGACAGTAAATAAAGAAGTGCTGTGTTTATATCACATATAAATAACAAAGTAAAATATATTTAATCGGAATGCAGTTTTTAGAAAATTTTGAATTCTTAGGATTGTCAACATCATGGATATCTCTTTCTAGAAAATGGAGCAAAGTTCATGGGGGCTTTTTTTGGTTTTTTTGCAAGGCAATGGGGCTAAGTGGTTTGCCCAAGGCCACACAGTTGGGTAATTATTAAGTGTCTGAAGCCGGATTTGAACCCAAGTACTCCTGACTCCAGGGCCAATGTTCTATCCACTGCACCACATAGCTGCCCCTAAAGTATGTGATTTTTGGCAAAAGTGATAGCCAATTTCCAGAGTTTTATAAGTAGAACAAATAATTTTGTTAATCTATGCCTAATATTTTTCTTCTTTTTAACTTCCATGTATCATGTGCTTCTTTGTCTTTCCTTCAGTTACTGCTCTCTTACCTGCAGTGATTCATGAACTGGATCCCTATCATCTATCTGTTTTAGAGCTGTGAATGTAGGCAACACACAATGGATTCATACTTCTTGCCTGGGTTTAATCTACCCACCACTGAAAGACTGTAAGAGAACTTTGGAGCTGCTTAGTGTTTCTAAATTTACAGGCTTTTGTTTAATTTCTTTTGTTTGAGCAGGGACATGATTTTTCTGCATTGTTCTCTAGTTGTATATTTAATAAGATCAACATTTAATAGCCAAATTCTTCATGTGGACACAACAGTATTCTCCCATTATGCACCCAAGGTGAGAGATATTTAGGTCAAAAAGCAAAATTTGACAATCCCTTATTGAAAAAGACCTTGTGAAATAAATTGTGTCTTAGCTTTTATAGTTTTCACAGTTGACATCAAAGTTCTAATTTTGTGAACTGCTGAGGAAGTTCACATTTTATCGAAAATAAGGGTAAGCCAAAATATTGTAGGCCTTACATAAATATGCCACAGTTCTGCTATAAGGATAAAATTAAACTGACATAATCTCAATTGAAGTTTTATAAATGACAAGGTAAAGATAATTCCTTCAATTATTAATAATTAATTCTCACAATAATATCCTTCTGATAAACGCTTCTTCATTGATGATGTCCTTCCATTCATGTACATATCCTGCATTAGGTTTCAAATTTGACTCTTTTCATTCTTGCTGCATAAAATTTACCACAAAAGTCAATATTGAAATATTTTAAAAAGCCACCTTAAGATTCCTTATGGTAGGGGTGGTTAGGTGGTGTAGTGGATAAAGCACCAGCCTTGAAGTCAGGAGTACCTGGGTTCAAATCCGGTCTCAGACACTTAATAATTACCTAGCTGTGTGGCCTTGGGCAAGCCACTTAACCCTGTTTGCCTTGCAAAAAAATCTTAAAAAAAAAAAAAAAAAAAGATTCCTTATGGTTCCAGTCTGCTAGAACACCCTCCATTTTATTCATGAATTGCTAGATACTGCCTTAGTCTTCAGTGGCTTTAATACCACAGATTTTTTTTTTCCCAGGGAGTAAAGGGAAGAGAGAAAAAAAAGTAATGCTTATTAAATGAAAAAGTTTAAGAACACCATAATATCAAATGTACCTTTTATGTCATGGAAATTACAAGAATATCCTCTTGCACTATGCTCTCACTTGATTAGGCATGATATCTTACTCCTTCCATGTACCTCTTTAGAGAAAGGAGTTCTTACTGTAGCTTCAATAATTTATGCCTGCCTCAAAAGATTCCCAAGAAATATTTACCAATTAATGAAAAAATCAATTTATTGAAATTTTTCATTTGAAAGACACTGTTCTAAACATAATGACGATTATAAAGAAGTGTAGAAAGGGTTCTTGTCCTCAAGGCACCACATTCTAGTCCAGGGCATGACAAATGAAAAGTTATATAATAGGGGCAGCTAGGTGGCACAGTGGATAGAGCACTGACCCTGGAGTCGGAAGGACCTGAGTCCAAATTTATCCTTAGACCCTTAATAGTTACCTAGCTGTGTGATATTGGGCAAGTCACTTAACCACATTACCTTGCAAAAACAAAAACAAAAAAAAGTTATGTAATAAAACAAGAATTATCACAAAGAAAATCATGATTGACAAATGATTTGTAGCTATGGAGAAATTTATGTGAATAAGAATCATAAATAGTTATAAAACATATACAAATGTAGATATTAGATGGGAAGAATCTTCTGTCTGGGTCCCAGAGATATTCACAATCTTACTGCATAATTGTCATTATGGCCCTGTTAGCATAAAACATGGTTTGAGATCAGAAGAGGGGCAGATCACTGGGGGCTATGAAAGTTTTAAGCAGTAGGTGAAGCTTGGATAAATAGGAATTAAATAGGTAAAAAGAAAGAGGAACATATTTTTAATTGCCTGCTATGTACACTAAAAAGCATTTTACATTTTACAAATTCATTTTACAAATATTATCTCAATTCTCCCAACAACACTGAGAGGTGAGTTCTATATTATTCCCATTTAACAGTTGAAAAAAATTGAGGCAGAGAAAGAGAAAGTAACTTGATCAGACATAGACTGCTGATGTCTACATTTCAACTGAGGTCTTCCTGTATCTATGCCTAGTACATTATCCACTGAATTACCTTGCCAATTAGTTAGAACCTCACAGGAAAAGTATTTCAAACAGGTGGGAATGGCTTAAACTAAGACAAGTGGTAGACGAGAATTATGTGTGTAGGGGCTGGGTGGGGGGGGAGAGTAGATTTGTTTGATTAGACAAATACGTGTATTTTATTCAGTAACTAATATTAGACTCAGTTCAAGGGAATGAGCAGGTAAGTAGTGGAGAATAGCAAAGTCTTAAGTCCTAAGTACCAATTCTACTTTGCAAAGAACAAGGGCAAATAAGGATGAACCATAGTGATAACACAAATGGAAAGGGATAAAATATAAAATAAAAAGTACCATTTCTACAAATGACCTTTCACTAGATTGTAAGCTCATTGAGGGCAAGGGTTATCTTTCTTTTTATTAATTGCATCCTCAACTCTTAACACAGTATCTGACACGTAGTAAATATTCAATAAATCTTTATTAGATTGCCAAAAAGGGGAGGGAGGAAGGCATTAGTGGAAAGTGCTAGACTATACCTCATTTTTAGAACAAAATCAGCTAAAATATCACCTTGCAGGATATATATATATATATATATATATATATACACATATATACATATGTACATATATACATATACATATATGTATATATATATCAATAATTTCTGTACAATTGATCAGAAAATGTCCCTATAAAGCAAATCCTATTGTGTAGGATTTTTAAAAGTACCTAAACTATGAGAAAAACCATGAACCAACACTAAACTGCATGTAAAAGCAGTCCAGTTTCATTTCCTATTTAACTCCATGGGAAATGGTATTTGCTACACTAAGAAAAACAGATGGTCGAGGAAGAGAGGAAAATGAGACTTTTCTAAAAAAGTAGGAGGTAAAGCAAAAAGCTGTTGTTAACATTTGGGGTTCTTTTACAAATACATCTATAACATTACTGTCTCTAAGACAGTCATTTTTATGTGATATATACATGTCTCCATATACATGTATATGTGTGTGTGTGTGTAAGTGTGTGTGTGTAAATAAAGATAGCCCTTTATATAAAAATAGTTTTATGGAGGTATGTTTTTGTTTTTCCTTTTGTTTTATTTTTAAGGAATAAACTAGTATATTCTTGCCCTTTTCAAACATGTGTGTCGTGGGGAGAGGGACGGCAGGGGTCATTCAGTAATGCTGTCACTAGATCTTTTGCCAGAATTCACAGTGATTCATCTTCCTCTCAGACACAAGTACATCAAGTCCCCTGTTTTGCTCTTAGTACACATTTGTCCTCTTTAAACCAATGAGTCATAAGTTGGAAATATGTATGAAATAAGCAAGAAGAATATGTCATTGGAGTTATTTCTGGTCTTTCAATATACACATGCCAGAGCACAGTACATTTAAAAGGCAAGATTTTAAATGTAAGAGGTTTTATATGGCACCCATGGTTAGTTTTATAATAAGAAAGAAAATAGAGCATTTGTGTAAGAAAAAAAAAAAGAAACCTGGTGTATCAATCAACTTTGGGTGAATATGACTGAACTATTTCTTCATGTTCTCAGAAGGATAATTTTCCTCAGAGGAAATTGCTTAAATTCTTGATCACTAGAAATAGATGGGGTCTTTTCTTGCCAAAGATTAGTACTGGAATACCAATGACATTTGAACTGCCATAAAGCTGTTGCATCTCTCCAACACAAAAAAAAAATGAGTTTCAGTCTTAATGCTTTAAAAAGTATCAGTCAAGTCAAGTATCAATCAAATGCATTCTGACCATTGGAGAACCTGATAATTAGGTGAGTTCATAACAAGAGGATATACCACAATCAAGAGGCTTATCATTAGCAATCAAACATGTTCTCTTTAAAATCATTAGCTAAGTGGCCTTTTTAGTAAAGTTTTTTGAAAGAGGACACAAACATAATACGTTTTCCTACTACTTTAGGATTTAAATAATTTTATACAATGAAACAAATACTGGAGTAAGAAACCTGATTCTTATTGTTTAATTTGTTAGGTTTTAGTTTGATTCTTCAGATGAACATAGCACAGGATTTTCTTGGCATAGATACTGGAAGTGGTTTGCCATGTCTTTCTCCAGTATATCTTCAATTTACAGATGAGGAATTAAGACAAAAAGGGATTAAATTATTTACCCAGGATCACACAGCTAGTAAGGTCTGAGCTCAGGTTTGAACTCCTCTCTTCTTGACTCCAGGTACATTCTATACATCATGCCACCCTTCTTTGCCTCTGTGTCCTTAATAGTAGCCATTTCTAAGGCAGAAGGGGGGGGGAAGAAATTTATGTGATAACTTTAATATATATTTAAAAGAGTGGGGCAGCTAAGTGGTGCAATGGATAGAGCACTGGCCTGGGAGTCAGGAGGACCTGAGTTCAAAATCTGGCCTCAGACACTTAATAATTACCTATCTGTGTGTCCTTGGGCAAGCCGCTTAACCCCATTGCCTTGTTCATATATATATGAAAGAGCAAGTTGTACAAACTAAATTTTACTTGTGTGCAATCATCTTTTTAATCCTGTTGTAAAAATGCTTCCTTTATTCCATAAATTAACATTTTAAGCTTAATTTGATTCTTTTGAAAAAAAAAAAAGGTACCAAACACCTCCCCATAAATCTCCCAAAAAGAAAACTCCTGGGAATATTTTAGCCAAGTTCCAGAGTTCCCAGACCAAATAAAATGGATAACACAAGATTCAGCAGCTACTACATTAACAAAGCAGAGAGCTTGGAAGATAATGTCCCAAATGGAAAAGGAACTCAAATTACAACTAAGAATTACTTACCCAGCAAAACTAAGTATAATATATCAGGGAGAAAATAGATATTCAATGAGACTTTCAATGAAATGATTGACTTTTAAGTATTCCTAATGAAAAGACCAGAGTTGAATAGAAAATTTGATTTTCAATTACAAGATGTAAAAGAAGCATAGAAAGCTAAATGGGCGGGGGGAGCTTCCAATCAACATGGTGGAGAAAAGTCAGGAACTTTGATAAACTCTCTGGGGTTTCCCTTAAAAAAAAAAGACACTAATTAATCCTCTTACCAGGTTTTGGAGACACAGAATCCACAAAAAAACAGAGGGGGAACATCTTCCAGAAAGGTCTGTCATGGGGGTGGGGCAAGGAGTGTGGGGTTATGCCTAGGGCAGAGAGCAGAGATCCAGTATACCAGCAGTAGGAGGATGTGGAGACTAACCTGAGATCCTCACCTGTAGGAGCCAAAGCTTTTGCAGTTCAGGCTACACAACTGGGCAGACTGGAGAGCACAGCTGGTCTGTATGGAACAAACCAGATAGTGAGTCTCTGGCATTCCCAGCCAGGAGGGTCTAGTTGGGCTGGGCTGCCAATGTGAATAGACCAGAGACAGTCTCTGGCATTTTCACCATTGCCAAGGACCCAGAGAGTAGACAGCTGACATCCCCAGCTCAGAGAGTTTAGTGAGAGAGATCCTCTGGCATTCCTTACCAGTCAGTTTCCAGGAACCCCCTGGGGTTCCTAATATCAAAAGTCTCATGCCAGTAAGCAAGCCTCTAGGGCTCTCAACACCAAAGAGCTAAGAGCAAGCCCCTTGGGATATAGAATAAGAAAGGTCAGAGAAAAGCAGGGTCTATTGGAAGTTAACTTGGAGATAAGGATGGACAAAACACTAGCTCAGAAAGGGAAAACAGAAGTAATGCTACATGTGAAACTTTTGGAGGAGCATATGAATTGGTCTCCAGCTCAGAAAGACTTCTTAGAAGGGCTCAGAAAAGATTTTAAAAATCAAATGGAAAAATTGGGAAAATAAATGCAAGGGAAAATTAACATCTTGAAACAAAAAGTGACAGGGGAAAAAATCATTTAAAAATACAATTGTGCAAATGCAAAAAAAAAATCATTCCTTCAAATCTGCAATGGGGCAAATGGAAAAAGGTAATAGCTCCTTTAAAAATAGAATACAGCAAATATAAAAGAAAATGTACGAGCTAACTAAAGAAAATGCCTCCTTGAAAATCCACTGGGATTAGTGGAAGCTAATGACTCTATGAGACACGAAGAATCTTTTAAACAAAATCCAAAAAAAAATGAAAAAAGAAGAAAATCAAATTATCTTATTAGTTTTTTAAAAACTGACCCAGAAAATAGATGCAGGAGATAATTTCAGAATTATTAAACTACCTGAAAAACCATAATAAAAAAAAGAACCTGGGATAGCATTCTTCAGGAAATTGACAAGGAGAACTAGCTATCCTGGAACCAGAGAGGAAAATGGTCATTGAAAGAATCTACAGATCACCACATGAATGGGATCCCAAAATGAAAATATCAAGGAATATTGATCAGAGCCAAACTCCATAATTATCAGATCAAGGAGAAAACCCTGCAGTCAGAAAGAAGCAATTCAAATACTGATAAGTCACAGTCAACATTTCACAGGACCTGGTTGCATCAACATTAAAGAATTGAAGAGTCTCTGGAGTGCAAGAGAACTTGGATCACAACCAATAATCAACTATTCAGCAAAACTGAGCATACTCTTTCAGGGAAAAAGATAAGATGTTTAACCAAATAGATGATTTTCAAATTTTCCTAATGAAAAGACCAGAGCTGAATAGATAATTTGATCTGTAAACAGGAGACTCAAGAGATACATGAAAAGGTAAACAGAGAAAAGAAAAACATTGATATTCAATAACATTAAACTGGTTACATCCCTATATGGGAGAGAGACAAAACTCTTGAGAATTGTAACTCTATTAGGGGACTGAAGGTATGCATGTAAGTTGATTTTGATGGAATAATTTTTAAAAATTAAGAAATTAAAAAAGGGTGTGATTGTAATGAGGCAAAAGGAAGGGGAAGGTATAATAGGGTAAATTATAATACATGAAAAGGTGCAAAGGGCTTATTGCAGGGAGGGAAAGAAGGAAGGGGGTGATAACTGCTTTTTCACATACATTCAGTTGGACTTTGAAATTTATCTTAAGCTTTAAGTATTAGGAGGGGAAAGGGAGGGAAGGAGGAACTGATAGAAGGGAGGAAAGGAGGAAGGAGAAAAGGAAAAAAAGGAAAAAAGGTAGGGTGGCTGAAAGAAGGGAGGACAGACTGAGGAAGGTGGTATTCAGAAGCAAAACACTGGTGAGGAGGGATTAGGAAACAAAGGGAAAAAAAGTATAAATAGAGGGGAGATAACAGGGAGAGTAATAAAAAGTTGGTAAGTATAATGATAAATGTGAATAGGATGAACCCTTCTGTAAAGCAGAAGTGGATAGCAAAGTGTATCAAAAACGAGAATCCTATAATATGCAACTTACAAGAAACATATTTGAAGTAGAGAGATACACACCAAGTAAAGGTAAAAGGTTGGAGCAGAATATATTATGAAAAAAACAGGGGAAGCAATCCCTATCTCAGGCAAGACAATTGCAAAAATATTTCTCATGAAAAGGGATAAGGAAAGAAACTAGATCCTCCTATAAGATACCATAAATAATGAAGTAATTTCAATACTAAATATATATGCACCAAGTGGTATAGCATCCATATTCCTAGAGGAGAAGCTGAATGAATTACAGGAAGCCATATGCAGCAAAACTCTTCTGTTGGGGGAACCTCAACCTCTCTTTCTCTTAAATAGATAAATTCAACCATAAAATAAACAAGAATGAAGTTAAGAAGATAATAGAAGGTTAGAAAAGTTAGGTATGATAGATCTCTGGAGGAATTGAATGGGGATAGAAAGGAATATACCTCTTTTATGCAATACAAGGTACAAAAATTGTCCATATAAATGCATAAAAGCCTCATAATCAAATGCAGAAAAGCAGAAATATTAAAGGAATCTTTTCAGATCATGCTGCAATAAAAATAACAACAGAATTTCTATACAATACAAATAAGACAAAGCAGCAAGAGATAGAAAAAGAAATCCCCTTTAAAGTAACTATAAAAATCATAAAATACTTAGGATTATATCTAGCAAGGTAAACTCAGAAACTAAATGAAAACAATTATAACAGGCTTTTCACACAAATAAAATCAGATCCAAGTAACAGGGTAAATGCCAATTGCTCATGGATAGGCTGAGCTATTATAATAAAAATGATAATTCTACTAAATTAAATTACTTATTCAGTGCCATACCAATGAAACTTCCAAAAAACTACATTATAAAACTAGAAAAATATGGTAACTAAATTCATATGGAGGAACAAAAGATCAAGGATATTCAGGGAATTAATGAAAAAATTTAGAGTAAGATGGACTAACTATACCAGATGTAAAATAAAGTATAAATATCAAGCCTGCTTGGTATTGGCTAAGAAATAGAGTGGTAGATCAGTAGAATAGATTAGGGACAAAAGAAGCAGTAGTAAATGACCCTAGTAATCTGCTGTTTGATAAAACCAAAGATTCAAGTTTCTGTGATAATTCACTCTGATAAAAAACTGCTGGAAAACTGGAAGATAGAATGACAGAAACTAAATGTTATATTTCACACTCTTTACCAAGACAAGAACATAATGAATATAGGATTTAGACATAAAAATTAATATCAGGAGCAAGTAGGTGACACAGTAGATAGAATACCAGACTTAGAGTCAGGAGGATCTGAGTTCAAATTTGACCTCAAGCACTTAATAATAGCTGTATGATCTTGGGCAAGTCAGTTAATCCCATTGCCCTGCAAAAAGCAAAAAACAGC
Source organism: Macrotis lagotis (assembly GCF_037893015.1). Lineage (NCBI taxonomy): Eukaryota > Metazoa > Chordata > Mammalia > Peramelemorphia > Peramelidae > Macrotis > Macrotis lagotis. Next base: position 134,740,300 of record NC_133663.1, on the reverse strand, counting down.
AAACCTAAAAGAGTGATATCACAAGCCAATTAGGAGAACAAGGAAGAGAGATCTATGGAAAGGGAATAATTTAGTACCAAAGAAGAGATAGAAAATATTATAAAATGCAAAGTGCATAATTTTGATCATATTAAATTGGAAAGTTTTGCACAAAGAAACCAATACCAACAAGATTAAAAGAAAGGCAGTAAGTTATGAAACAATTTTTTCAACTGTTTTTGACTAAGGATTCATTTCTAAAATATATGGAGAATTCAGTCAAAATTTATGATACAAATCATTCCCCAATTGGAATAAAAGGTCAAAGGATATGAAAGACAATTCTCAGATGAAAAAATTAAATCGATCTATAGGTATATGAAAAATATTCCAAATAGTTGTTGATTATAGAAATGCAAATTTCTCACACCTATCCAATAGGCCAATATGACTAAAAAGGAAAATGATCAATGTTGGAAGGGATGTGGGAAATTGGGACAATAATGCACCATTCTAGGAGCTGTGAGCAGATCCAGCCTTTCTGGAGAGCATTTGGAAATACTCCCAAAGTTCAATAAAACTCTGCATAACCTTTAATCCAACAATATTACTACTGGTCTGTATTGGGTCTATATCCCAAAGAGATCAAGAAGTACAAAAAAATTTATAAACAGCTCTTTTTGTGAGGATTGGGCTATTGGGGGGATGCTCCCCGATGGAAAAATTCTGAACAAACTGTAATAGGATTACCATGGAATATTATTGAACTAAGAGAAATGACAACCAAGGCTCTGAAAAATCTGGGAAGGACTTCCGGCCAAGATGGTTGAGAAAGGACAGGCACTGTGTTAAGTGCTCCCCTTTCCCCTCAAAAACCTCTTAACAGAAATTCGATCGGCAAAATCCAAGAAGAGAAGCTAGAAGAAGAACACCTCCCAAAAAGGTCTATCTCAGGGAACCGTGGGTGAATCGAGAGACAAAAGCAGAGAGCCAGAATGGGGACAGTACCTGGGGGAAACCAGAATAGCAGCCTCAATGATAGAGACTTTAGTGAGTGGCAGGAGTGTTAGATCCAACTTTATCTGCGGAGTCTTTGGCTGGGGGGAGAGGAGCTATGAGAAGGTGAGTTCCAGCACAGAATTTCAGAGCATGCCTGGAGAGCAGCCAGCTGGGCAAGGGACCTGAGCTCCATACTTTCTGCTGAGTCCTTTACCCAGAACAAACAATAAACAATCCCTCACCCCCTCAGGCTAAGGTTTGGGCAACAGAGTTCACTCAAAGGAAAGACTAACTGCCTCCCCCAGGGCTCAGTACATTACTCAAGGTTAACTCAGACCCTGCTGATGAGGGCCCCAAACACTCCAGAGAAAGCAACCACTGCCCTCTACTGGCTGGCCCTTGGAATTACTAAGCCAAGTGAACAAAACCTCTAGGATCTTCAAAAGCAAACCTCTGAGAACCAGCCCCCCAATACAAAATCCTAGAAAAAAAAGGAAGGCCAGCAAAAAGAGGGGCCCAGGGAGAAATATGTAGAAGAAATAGATTCTAACCCAGAGAGATCTAGCACTTCTGAGGAGAATATGAATTGATTTCCAGTCCAGAAAGACTTCCTTGAAGAAATCAGGAAGGAGTTTAAAACTCAATTGGAAAAACTGGGAAAAGAAACTCAAGAGAAAATTAACACCTTTCAACAAGAAAACCAATCCTTGGAAAATCCAATAGGACAAATACAAAATGAGAATAACTCTCTCAGATCTTCAATTGGGCAAATGCAAAAAGAAAATGGTTCTCTCAAAACGACACTTGGGCAAATGAAAATCTCCTTCAAAATAGAACTGACCAACTGGAAAGGGAGTTGTAAAAGACAAATGAAGATAATTCTTCTCTAAAAAAAGAATGAAATCAGTGGGAACTAATGACTTCATGAGACAACAAGATTCTGTTAAACATAACCAAAAGATCAAAAAGTAGAAGAAAATGTAAAATACCTGATCAGCAAAACCACTGAACTCAAGAACAGATCAAGAAGGGACAACCTGAGAATTAAAGGCTTTCCTGAAAACATTGAAGAAAAAAAAGCCTGGACTTAATATTACAGGATTTAGTGATGGAAAATTGCCCTTATATCATGGAACCAGAGGGCAAAATAGTTATCGAAAGAATACATCGAAAAAAGAGATCCTAAAATGAAAACATCAAGGAATGTTGTGGCCAAATTCCAGTGCTATCAAATAAAAGAAAAAATCCTGCAAGCAGCCAGAAAGAAAAAATTTAATATACCAAGGAGCCACAGTAAGGATTATGCAGGACCTGGCCACATCAACATTAGGGGATCGAAGGGCCTGGAATGAGATATTCCAAAGAGCAAGGGAGCTTGGAATGCAGCCAAAAATCCACTATCCTGCAAAGCTAAGCCTTCTCATCCAGGGAAAAAATAGACATTTAACAAAATGGGAGACTTCCAATGCTTCCTGATGAAAAGACCAGAGCTAAGTAGAAAATTTCGACATCAAACAGAAAGCTCAAAAGACACATGAAAAGGTTAGACAAAGGGTAAAGAAAAAACTGCTATCCAATAAGATGAAACTGGCTATATCCCTACCTGGCAGAAATAGTCTCATAACTCTTGAGAATTGTAACTCTATTTAGAGCGAAAATATGCTTAGCCAGAAGTGATGGACACTCATAACTTTTCTGTGACTCAGATAGAATGATTTAAAAACAATTCCTCCTAAAAAAGGGAGATAGTGAGGAGTTGGGAGGATGGAGGTGACTGAATGGGGGTAAATCTCACTACATCAAGATGTATAAAACACCTATTGAAATAAAGGGGAAGAAGGGAGAGGTGAGAACTACCTGAATCTTCATCTCATCAGACTTGGATAGTTAACTTAGACACACTCAATTAAGTTAAGAAACTTATCTTGCCTTTCAAGCATTAAAGGGGAGGTAGGAACTGGGAGGGGGAGAAAAGGGGGAACTAACAGAAGGAAAGGAAGAAGGGGAAAATGGAAAGGGGAAAGAAAGGGGAGAGGGGTTGATATAGGAGTGCAAACACACCGATGGTGGCAGTATTCACAAACAAAATACTGGGGAAAATGGATAAGGTGAAAAAAGGGGGAAAATACAAATAGAAGGAAAATAGCATGGAGGACAATAAAGAGTTAGCAATTATTATTTTCAATGTGAATGGGACAACTCTTCCTGAAAAGGTAAGCAAGTAGCAGAGTGAATTAAAAACCAGAATCCTACAATAGGCCACTTACAAGAAACTCATTTGAAGCAGAGAGATACATATAGAGTAACAGTAAAAGGTTGGAGCAAAATATATTTTGCTTCAACTAAAGTGAATAAAAGCAGGGTAGCAATTCATATTTCAGACAAAGCAGCTGCAAAAAATAGATAGCGTTAAAAGAGAAAAGGAAGAAAACTATATCCTCCTAAAAGGTACCATAGACAAAAAAGTAATTTCAATACTAAATGTGTATGCACCAAATGGGATAACATCCAAATTCTTAGAGGAGAAGTTGAAGGAGCTACAGGAAGACATAGACAGCAAAACACTACTAGTGGGAAATCACAACATCCCACTCTCAGATTTAGATAAATCTAATCATAAAATAAACAAGAAGCAAGTTAAGGAGGTAAATAGATTGTTAGAAAACCTAGATATGATAGATCTGTGGAAGAAACTGAATGGGGATACAAAGGAATAGATATTTTTAGCAGTACATGGCACTTACACAAAGACTAGCCATGTACTGGGGCATAAAAACCAAATGACCAATTGCAGAAATGCAGAAATGATGAATACATCTTTCTCAGATCATATTGCAATAAAAATCTTAGGAAATACTGGGCCAGGGAGATATAGAGTCAGAACTAATTGGAAACTAAATAACCTCATTTTAAAGAATGGATCATGCAAGAAATTATATAAAGAACTAATTATTTCATCCTAGATAATGGCAATAATGAAAAAATGTTCCAAAAGCTATGGGATATACTCAAGGTGGCTGTCAGGGAATATATTATATCTTTAAATGCTTACATGAAAAAATTAGAGAGCCCATTATCACCACTGCTATTCAATATTGTATTAGAAATGTTAGTTTCAAGATGATGAAAAAGGGTAAAAACATCACTTGTACAAAAATATTCATAACAGCCCTGTTTATGGTGGCAAAGAATTGGAAATCAAGTTGTGGAATGGCTTAGCAAACTGTGGTATATGTACGTCATGGAACACTATTGTTCTATTAGAAACCAGGAGGGATGGGAATTCAGGAAAGCCTGGATAGATTTGCATGAACTGATGCTGAGTGAGATGAGCAGAACCAGGAAAACACTGTATACCTAACAGCAACATCGGTGTGATGTTCAATCTTGATGGACTCACTTATTCCATCAATGCAACAATCAGGGACAATTTTGGGCTGTCTGCAATGGAGAGTGCCATTTGTATCCAGATAAAGAGCCATGGAGTATGAACAAAATTCAAGGACTATTCCCTTTAATTTAGAAAAAAAAACAGATATCTTATTGTCTGATCTTGTTATTTCTTAGACTTTTAGTTTCTTCCTTAGGGATATGATTTCTCTCTCATCACACTCAATTTGGATCAACGTACAACAGTGAAACAGGGTAAAAAGACTGACAGATTGCATTCTGTAGGGGGTGGGGGGAGGGAAGTAAGATTGGGTGAAAAATTGTAAAAGTCAAAAAAATCTTTAATAAAAAAGAAAAAAAGAAATGTTAGCTTCAGCAATAAGAGAAGAAAAGGAAATAGAAGGAATTAGAATTGGGAAGGAAGAGACTCTCACTCTTTGCAGATGACATGATGGTATGTCTAGAGAATCCAAAAAAAATCATCTAAAAAACTACTAGAAATAATTAGCAAATTTAGCAAAGCTGCAGGATATAAAATAAATCCTCATAAATCCTCAACATTTCTATATATCACTAGCAAGATATAGCAGGAACAGCTAGAAAGTGAAATCCCATTCAAAGTAACCTCAGACAATATAAAATACCTGGGCATCTATCTGCGAAGTCAAACTCAAAAGCTTTTTGAAAACAATTAAAACACATCTCTCACTCAAATAAAATCAGATTTAACTGAGCAAATATCAAGTGTTCACAAATAAGTCAATCTAATATAATAAAAATTACAACTCTACCAAAATTAAACTACTTGTTTAGTGCCCTACCAATCAAAATTGCAAAAAATAATTATTTTAATGATTTAGAAAAATGGAAGTAATTTCATGTGGAGAAATAAAAAGTTGGGAATTTCCAGGGATTTAATAAAAAAAAAGTGCAAAAGAAGGTGACTCAGTCCTACCAGGTCTAAAAATATATTATGAAGCATCAGTCATCAAAACTGTCTGGTATTGGCTAAGAAACAGAGTGGTGGATCAGTGGAATAGACTAGGTGCAATAGCAGGAAATGATTATAGTAATCTGCTGTTTGATAAAGCCAAAGAGTCCAGCTATTGGGATAAAAACTCTCTCTTCAATAAAAAGTTTTGGGAAAATTGGGAATTAGTATGGAAGAAACTTAGATTAGACCAACACCTCACACCTTATACCAAGATAAGATCAAAATGGATACAAGATTTAGACATGAAAAACAATATGATAAGCAAACTAGAAGATCAAGGAGTAGTTTACCTGTCAGATCTATGGAAAGGGAAGCAGCTTATGACCAAGGAAGAGGTGGAGAACATCATTCAAAAAAAACTAGATTATTTTGATTATATTAAATTAAAACCACTGTAGCAAGATCAAAAGAAATGTAGTAAATTGGGAAACAATTTTTACAACTAGTATTTCTGACAAAGGACTCATTTCTAAAATATATAGAGAAATGAGTTCAAATTTTCAAAACAACAAGCCATTCCACAATTGACAAATGGTCAAAGGATATGCAAAGGCAATTTAAAGCTGAGGAAATTAAAGTGATCCATACTAATATGGAAAATTGCTCTAAATCACTACTTATTAGAGAAATGCAAATTTAAGCATCTCTAGGGTACCACCTCACACATCTCAGACTGACCAATATGACCACAAAGGACAATGATCAATGTTGGAAGGGATGTGGAAAATCTGGGACACTAATACATTGTTGGTGGAGCTATGAACTCATCCAACCTTTCTATAGAGCAAATTGGAATTATGCACAAAGGGCAATAAAAATGTGCATACCTTTTGATCCAGAAATACCACTACTGGATCTATACGCTGAAGAGATGATGAAAAAGGGTAAAAGCATCATTTGTACAAAAATATTCATAGTAGTCCTGTTTGTGGGACAAAGAATTGGAAATTAAATGAATGTCTTTCAGTTGGGGAATGGCTTAACAAACTGTGGTATATGTATATATATATATATATATATATATATATATATATATATATATATATATATATATATGTCATGGAACACTATTGTTCTATTAGAAACCAGGAGAGATGGAAATTCAGGGAAGCCTGGATGGATTTGCATGAACTAATGTTGAGTGAGATGAGCAGAACCAGAAAAACCTTGTACATCCTAACAGCAACATGGGGGTGATGATCAACCTTGATGGACTTGCTCATTCCATCAGTGTAACAAGCAGGCACAATTTGGGGGTATCTGTGATGGAGAATATCATCTGCATCCAGAAAAGAATTGTGGAGTTTGAGCAAAGACCAAAGACTATTACCTTCAATTTAGAAAAAAAAAAACTTTATCTTATCATGTAATTTTGCTATCTCTTATACTTTATTTTTCTTCCTTAAGGGTATCATTTCTCTTTCATCACATTCAACTGAAATCAATGTTTACCATAGAAATAATGTAAAGACTAACAGACTGCCTTCTGTGGGCGGGGGCAGGGAGAGGGAAGCAAGAATAGAGGAAATACTGTAAAACTCAAAATAAATACAAGCTTTCTAAATTGATTAAAAGCATTTATCTCAAGTCATCAGCAGGTATTATTTGTAATAGGGATAAGTTAGAGTCTTTGCAATAAGATCAGGTGTGAAGCAAGGAGATCCACAGTCACCAGTATTATTCCATATTTTATTTAAATTTCTAGTAATTGCAATAAAAGAAGAAAAATAAATAGAGGGAATCAGAATAGGAAATGAGATAATAAAACTCTCTTTTGTTGAAGACAATATGATTATATACTTGGAATATCCCAAATACTGAACTAAAAAGTTAACTGAAGCAATTAAAATTTTAGTAAAGTAGCAGGTTACCAAGTAAATCCAGGTAAATTATCGGCATTCCTATATATCACAAACAAGAAGACTTCTATTGAATGAATCCCCACTAGCTCCTAATGCATTTCATTTCACTTCAAGCTGAAATCTGCCTCAGTTCAACTTTTACCCATTGTTCCAATATAAATATTGGAATAAATATTTAACATATCATTAAAAATTATTCTAGACAGTATAAAATACCTGGAAATATACCTGCCAAAACAAATTCAGAAACTATATAAGCACAATAATAATTAAAAACTTTTCATACAAATAAAATAAGATCCAAATAATTGCAAAATATTGTTTAAAGATAAAAAGACCAATATAATAAAAATTACAATTTTACTTGAAATTATATATGTGTGTGTATTAAATCCCATCCCAATTAAGTGACAAAGAAAATATTTTACTGAATTTGAAAAAAATAATAGCAAAATTCATTTGAAAGAACAAGTGTATTTGGAAAAACAAAAAGTCAAGATTATCAAAGGAAATCTGGAAAATATGCAAAGAAAGAGGTTTAGCAGTAACAGAATATAAAATAAGGGCAGCTAGGTGGTGCAGTAGATAAATTACCTGCCTTGAAGTTAAGAGGACTGGAGTTCAAATCCAGCCCCAACATTTGACACTAGTGTTGTGATCTTGGGCAAGTCATTTAACGTTGATGGCCTCCCTTCCAGGGCATCTCCATCATTCTGATTCAAAGCTGGCCACTGGATCTAGATGACTCTAAAGCAGAAAGTGAGTCTAGTGACTTAGCACAACACCTCACTCAAAGCTAATTCATGTGCTTCTCATAGCATTGCCTCCCTCAAGTCTTGGTTCTTCTTTGAGTATGAATGACAAACATCATCAGAATATAAGCGATATTATAATACAGTAATTATCAAAACTATCTAGTATTCTCAAAGAAATAGAAAGGTAGATCAACAGAAAAGAGTAGGCATACAATTTATAACAGCAAATAAACAGAGAAACATTGTCTTTGAAAAGTGTAAAGACTCAAGATTTTAGGATAAGACTATTATTTGGTAAAAATATTGGGATACTTTAAAATTGGAATGTTCAGAATTGATCATAGATCAACATCTTGGTTAGAATGGATATATGACCTAAATATAAAGAGAGATATCACAAGAAAATATGAAGAAAATGTAGCATATTATTTATCAGACTTATGGATAAACTAGAGATAGAGAAACGAGTGAGGTATAAAATCGATAATTTTCATTACATTCAATTAAAAAGTTTTTGTACAAATAAAATAATTGCAACCATATCAAAATAAAGCAGAAACCTGCAGAAAATTTTAATAGACAGTTTCTAAGTAAAAGTCATATATATATATATATATATATATGCAAATATATACACACCTAAAACTTCTGTAATAGATGCTCAAAGAACATGAACAGACTGTTTTTAGACAAATGGATCAAAATAATTTATAATCACATGAAAAATGCTCTAAATTATTTTTTATTAGAGAAGTGCAAATTGAAACAATATTGTGTTGTTTTTGTTTTTGTTTTTTTATGTTTTTGCAAGGCAAATGGGGTTAAGTGGCTTGCCCAAGGCCATACAGCTAGATAATTATTAAGTGTCTGAGACTGGATTTGAACCCAGGTACTCCTGACTCCAAGGCTGGTGCTTTATCCACTACGCCACCTAGCCGCCCCAAAACAATCTTGAGATATTATTTTACACTTATCAGATTGGCTAAAATGATTGAAGGGAAAAGTGACAAATGTTGAGGTGGATGTGAAAAAATTGGGATGACAATTCACTGATGGTGGAATTGTGAGCTGATCCAATTATTTTGGAAAACAATTTGGAATTATACTTAAAGAGTTATTAAACTGTCTATACCTTTTGAACAAATAATAATATTATTGGGTTTATTTCCAAAGATGATTTGGGAAAAAGGAAACGAAGTTATAAGTTTTAAAATATTTATAACAAATCTGTGGTGACATACTGGAAATTTCAGGGATATTAATCAATTTAGGAATGACTGAACAAATTGTGGTATATGATTATGATAAAATACTGTTGTAAAAGAAAAGATGAATTCAAGGATCTTAGAAAAACACAAGATAGATTTGCATGAAAAAGTGAAGAGTGAAATGAGCAGAACCAAGAGAACATTGTATACAATAGCAGGGATACTGTTTTAAGGACAACTTAGAGCAAATAAGTCATTTTGACTATCAAAAATACCCAAATTAACTTCAAAAGACATTTGAAGGTAGATACTATTTGCATCCAGAGAAAGTATGTATATAATGATTTTATGCCTGCGCACATAGACACACACACACACAAACACACACACACACACACACACACACATTTTTGTCTAATGGTAACTTTTTCTAGGACAAGAGAGGGGGAAGAGGGAAAAAAATTTACATGGCAATTTTATTATTTATTTATAAAGAATAGAAAGTTATACCTAATAGATTGCAGCTTCATTTGCAATGTTGTTATTGTATTATGATAAGGAGATGTTAGTTTTATTCTGTAAGTTAAAAATAAAATAAATACATTAAAAAGATTCTACTTTCATGGAACTTGCATTTTCCTCTGGAATAAATAAAGAGGACAAGCAAATACAAAACATATGAATTAAATGCAAGTTAATTTTGGAGTATAGATGAGGAAAATCATAACAACTGAGTAGCTCAAGGAAATGATCATATAGGGATTAGAATTTGAGCTAAACCTAGGTATTCCAAGAGTCAGAGGGAGGCAAACATTCTAGGCATGAGAGACAGACAACCTGTTTTGTAGACACAATCATGGGAGATAGAATGTTATGTATGGGAATTAGCAATTAGGTCAGTTTAGCTGAAAGGTGAAGTGTGTGAGAATGAGGGATGTTAAATCTGTCAGGAAAGATAGACTGGAGCCAGACTGTGAACTTTAAATGGAAAACAGGAGATTCTCTTTTACCCAAGAAGTAATAGGGAGCCACTGAAGCATATCATGAAGGGAAGTCCTATGATTTAGAAATATAATTTTGGCAGCTATGTGGAAGAACAGATTGAAAAAAGAATACACTGATTTTAGGGAAAGAAGTTATGTGACTATGGTAATAGTCCAGGTCAGAGGAGATGATCTATAGTCATGGTTAGGTGTTGCACCAGAAGTCAGAAAACCCTGAGTTCAAATCTTGTCTCAGACACTTATTAGTTATATGAACTAGAACAAGTCACAATCTTTGTCTACCTCACTTACCTCATTTGTAAATTGAAAATAATAATAACCCATATCTTTAAGGGTTATTGTGAGGATAATAGGAGATAATACTTTACAAACTTTAAAACCTATATAAATACAAATATTAATTATTATTAATAATAAAAAATCATAATTGTAAATAGGAGAATGAATGAATAAAGAGTTGAGCATTTCTTTGAGGTTTTTGAATCTGAATAACTGAAAAAAATAGAAGTTAAGAAGTACATAGATTTTGGAAAAAAGACAAATTCTATTTAGGATAGAATACTTTTGAGAAATATTGGAAATCATTTTGGTGATTACAACAGACAGTTGTTTGTGTGGTTCTGGAGATTAGGATAAAGTTAAGGGCTGAATATGTAAAAATCAAAAGGAAAGGGAAGGAAAGAGAGCAGTGTAGAGACAGAGAGAGTGAGCACAAGACAGACAGAGAGACAGAGATAGAGACAGAGAGAGAGAGAGAAAGATAGATACATATAGAAACAGAGACAGAGATAGTTATCTAGCTACAGAGAGAGATATAGATAATAGATAGAGACAGAGACAGAGACAGGGAGAGAGAGAGAGAGAGAGAGAGAGAGAGAGAGAGAGAGAGAGAGAGAGAAAGTCACAGAAAGAAGGGAGAGAAGATAAAAAGTTCTAGGACAGAGTTATGAAGGAATATATCCAGATGCAGAGGGAAAGGACATAATTAAGACACAACCTCTCAATACTTGAGTTTCTAAATCTATGATACTGTGAGAAAAGAGTCAGGATTTGAGAAAATGGAAGCTACTAGTATAAAAAGCTTTTTCTAAGAGTTTGTGTGTGAATGGGAGGAAAGATTTAGGATAGTATATTGAGGGTATGCTAGGAACAACTGAAGGGTGTTTTGGGAGGTTTTTTGAGGCGGTTGTTTTTGGTTTTTTTAGGTTTTTGCAAGGCAAATGGGATTAAGTGGCTTGCCCAAGGCCACACAGCTAGGTAATTATTAAGTGTCTGAGGCTGGATTTGAACTCAGGTACTCCTGACTCCAGGGCTGGTATTCAATCCACTGCTCCACCTAGCCACTCCTGTGTTTTTTGTTTTTGTTTGTTTTGTTTTCTTCAGACTGAGTCTTCAGAGCTCCTAGTCATAGACTGTCACATTCTGAATATTGTGGCACAATCCTGGACAGCACTATATTAGGCAGTAGAGCAGTTACTTCTTTCTGTCTCTTCTTTGGACATCCAAAGTTTCTCTTTTCCTGCCCTTCACCCCCTATCACTTTTCTTACAATCCTTTCTTGTGGAAGACACTTGCTCTTGTTGTCTCTGAACATAGAGACCATTTCTGGTCTCTCTTCCAAGGAGATTATTGTCTAATCTCTGTTCCTCTTTTTGTTGTCTTTAAACAATTGGGCAATTTGAAGAATATTGGTTGCATGCACTTGTTCTAGGACATCATATTATCTGCTGACACTAATTTTACTGGGCTTAGATGTTCTGGCTGATATTTTGGACAAATTTGTTTGGATAAATGACTTTTGGAGAAGTAATTTACTGCAGCTTCTTATTGAATTTCTTGGTAATTATCCAGTCTGGTGTGAATTTCAGAGTTTTGGTGGAGTAGGTATGTGGGGAATTGCAAGCAAGCATCTTGAAAGGAAGTATTCCTTCTCATTTTCATATCCTTCCAACATAAGGAATCCTTATTCCAGCTATAATTAGAATGAATGACCCTAAGAGCATGATAAGGCATTGATGGTACATTTTATGTATATGAAGAATGGTTATTAATCTAGTGACAGGGATCTAGATGAGAAGGTAGAACATTTTGTCCATATTTTTAGAATTATATCATTTTGTACTTCCTAGGAGATTATTGTCTAATCCCTAGAAAAAGGAAATAATTCAAATAAATTTTCCTCTTTTTGTTTTGTCTTTAAACAACTAGGAAAATTGAAGAATATTGGCTGCATGTGCTTATTTTAGGACTTACCATATTATCTGTTGATTTAAGATCCCCTACATGCTCACCGACATGCTGAGGGCAGAGAGAAAGCAGGACATGGCTCTGTAAAATGTTATCCTTTATAATACCTATCAATCATGTGACACTTTTCAACTATCCAGAGAACTCTATAAACACTGAGCCAATTAATCCTCTACACACCACTGGAGGGTATTATTGTTTTACTCCATTAGGACAAAGAAATGAGGTTGAAGCTAAGTTCTTTTTCCAGGAAGAAAAGCACAAAAAATCATTACTAAATGTGAGACTGAAGTTTAATAAATCCTGAATAGTGACAGTCATTATGATTTAGGAAGAGCCATATTACCTGATGTGCTCATTTGGCATGTTCCTAAAAGTACAATCCTAACTTACCTGGGGGACCTGAGACTGGTAGAGAAGTAATGTTTAGATTCTGAGTCCCTCCTCTTTGGTTGAAGACTTTTTTTTTTCTTTTATGGCCTATGAATCCCCAAGGGACCAGAAAATGTCAACAAGAATGATATTCCCTTCTCCACTTCCACCTTAAATCTAGGACCCACTTATTTCAAGCACAAGAGGATGAATGATGGGGTCATAAGGCAAGACAGGAGAGGATCCATAAGACCCACCCTCCCTAATTTCCAAAGTATACAAGACCAAGAGAATAACGGTGAAATCTAAACAAGATGATTCAATATTCTGGTCCTGGTGATATATATTTTTGGTAGCATTTTTAAAAACAAGGGAATATTCTTCACCACTGATCCTATTGCCTAGTTCAATAAAATTGGATTTTAATCAGGTTGAGGAGTTTGGGGAGGAAGGAAGAGGGAGACTTCAGCTGAAGAATCAGAGCAGGGTTTTAAAAAATAGATTTTTGTTGAAATTTTTTGGTATTTCATGGCCTAGATTTTCCCATGTGCCCTTCTTCTTCCCTATTCCCAGACAAACACCATTACAACAAATAAATTTTTAAAAAGAAGAAAAAATATACAGCAAAATCTACCAAAATATAGAAAAATCTCATATTATATAAAGAATTCTATAGCCATGAGTTCCCTATTTCTGCAAAGAAGAGTTATCTTCTCATTTTCTTTCTTTTGGGTAAAACTTTTCATTTTTAATTTTAATATATTTAGTTTTGATTGTTTTAAAGTTTTTTTTTCCTATTTACATTGCAGTCATCATGTATACTGATTTTTTCTGGTTCTGTTTATTTCACTTTGCACTGGTTAATGCTTCTCCTGCTTCTCTGAATTCATAATGTTATTTTTTTTAGTTTTTATTTTGTTTCATTGGATGGTTTTTTGTTTTTCTTAATTTTTTCATTTGATTCTTTCTTTTTTTATATTTAATATTTATTCTCATTTTGTACAAATAATGTTTTTATACAATAATAAAATATTCTTGCATAAGAGTAAACAAAATACCCCCTCCCCCAGAAATATAGACTCGCTTGAGCAATAAAGTAAAGGGGAGAGAAAAAATTAAAATTAAAAAAATAATAGTAATAATTGTAGGTATGACCAGGTGGCACAATGGACAGAGCACCAGCCCTGGAGCCATGAGCACTGTTTCTTAATCAAAAGTAATTTGCATTGCATTCATGATTCATGATTGATTTATGCATTTTCCAAGTGGTGAATGTTTATTTTTTCTTAGTTCTTTGCTGCTATAAATATTTTGGTGTATTCCATGAGGGCTTTAATCCTCCATTGAGTTTATCAATGGAAGTTAGTTGGAATTACCTTACAGCCTATAATAACCTCTGTCTGAATCTCTTTCTTTGAATTTTTTTCTGATTTAATTGAAATAATTATTTTCTCCATTTATTTTAATGACTAAAACAATTTCTGATATCAACCTCACAACTCTTAAAACACTTAAATACAAAGTAAATGCTTTAAAATTTATATGCAGACTTATTATTATTTTACCATTGAATGACTTCTATTCTGCTTATATATTTTATATGTATAACATATACAGTTATATAAAATACATAAATATAAGATTATCTAGTGTATTGTTACATATTATATAACATTTTAAATATTATCAATAATATAATAGTATTATATGATGGAGAATAAAATGCAATATATATTAAATATGTCTACATATATGCATTCATGCATTTATTTGCTTTCTGGGTCTTTTGGTTTGATTTTGTTATTTTATATGAACTGAAACTTTTTAATGAGGACCTCTGTCAGTGAAGATCATTTTTATTGCAGTAAGCTGGGCTGCTGAGGTTAAGTGGTCTACTCAGCATTATATAACTAATATGAATTGGCAGTACAACTAAAATAAGACCCACCCTATGCACTGTATGCCATATCAATCCTGTCCTATCACTCATATGTCTTAGACTGAAGGCACATTTTTCTATTCCAACATTAAGTAATTGAGATTTCTCTGTTAAATAGAATATTTGTTTAATAATGACAAGTTTCTCCTTAGGATCCTTTATAACAGAAATATCTCCAATATTAAAAGGATTTGAATTAGAGCAGTCAGAAAGTAAAGGGGGTTGAAATGGGCCTAAAGATAAGAGTAAATGGGTATTCCACTAGAAATATAATGTTTTCCTTCACTAAAAAAGTAAGATTTTACATAGAAATTATTTTTATCCTCCAAAAAATGAGGATAATAACAGTTTTGTAATTTCAGTTGACAAAATTCAGCTCATGGAATGCAGAAGAGATCAGAGATAGTATTTCTTCCCTCCATCTTTATTCATCCCTCTTCTCCTCTAATCTGGTTCTTCTATTCTCTATACCTTTTCCTTCAACAGTTTTTTCATTGCTTTCTACTATAAAGTCTCAACCTTATTAGTATAACAAAATGGGATGTATTTATTTTGTTTACTTATGCTCTAAAGTGGCCTGTGAAGTAAATATAATCTTAACCAAAATTTATGACATTCTATATTTCTGATGATTTTTTTATCCTTTCATTTTGAAGTGATATTATTTGATATAATTTGATTAAATGAAGTAAGAAAACTTTTTTAAGGAAGTTGCATCAAATTTTTAAAACTTTTTCATGTGATTAGTTTGGGTATTGTAGTTAATACATGTGCATTTAGTAACAAAAATGACAATAAACATTTCTATAGGGTTTTAAGGATTGCAAGAAGATTTTAATCTCTCTTTAAAGCTGTGGAGCCTATATTATTATCTCTGTTTTACAGATAGGGAAAGGAGGTTGAATTTTTCATAGACACATAGCTAATATTTGTGTGGGGGCAGAATCAGGAGCTCAGGTCTTTCTGACTACAAGTTCAGCAAACTGTGAACTATTCCATTTAGCCAAGATTTAAAAATATTAAACTGATTTTTAAAAGATCTGTTCTCTTAATGCAAAGAAGGCTAAACTTTGATACAAATTCAGAATTCTTTTTATAAAGAGTAAAATTGAAACTTTAAAAAATATTAAATATGAAGGAAGGAATGACTTGAAGGATTGCTTATGGTGTCCTGTAATTCTTTGAATCAAACCCAAGTTGATGTTGACTGAAAGTTCCTTCACTTCCTTCTGACAACTGCCTGTTGACCTAATTGGCAGTCTTTCTTGGCAAATCTCAGTAGAGGGAATGACTGGATGGACATAGCATTATATGAAAATGGCACTCTTAAAAAAAGTGATGTAACCTCTTGAAGAGATGCTTAAGAGAGCATAATATGTAATATTAATGCCTGAGCTAGATTCCTTTTAAACTCGGTCATTTTTTTTTGGAAGTGCTGATTCATATGGTATTTGACGAAGACCAGGACATTTTTCTTCTTCTCTTTTCCTTTTGCTATGTGAAATCTCTATTTTTTTACTTCACTGTTTTCCTGAGTTTTGTTGCTTCAAATGCTCTCCTATTCCAACTGATTGTCAGCACACAAAAGTTCTCTATCCTACCTTCCACCTGTCTCTCCTAGTAATGCATAGGAAAACCACATCAGTCAGGAATAGAGAATTCACATGCATTGTGTTTTTGATTTTCAGGACCTCTCTATGAGGGGAGATAAGCAGTGTTAATATTTTTGTCTCGTTGGAAAATTGCTTCCTAGTTGCACTGAATAGAGAAGGAGGGAGCTATATTGTTCTGATATAAATCCTACCAATCTTGGCTACTTTTTAATAGTACTTTTTTTCAGATTTCTTTGGTTTGGGGGTTGTAGGATTTAGAGCTTTTAAGATCTTTAGTAATAGTCCAGTGATTCTAAGACTTCTTATCCTTTACTGAATCATACATTCTTTTAACATTCAGATGGAGTTTATGATTCCCTTAAGAACAATGTTTTTATGTATTTGATATTTTATTTTCCACAATTACTTGTAAAAAACCATTTTTAAAACATTCATTTTATAAAAAGATTAAGTTTCAAATTCTCTCCTCTCTTTCTCTTCTCTGCTCATTAAGAGATATGATCATGTAAAACATATCTCCATAATAGGCACATTGTGAAAAAAACAACATACAGATAATAACCCAAGGAAAAAAAAGTTTAAAAATCTTTGGACCTACATTCCAACTCCATCAGTTCTTTTTTTGGAGATGGACAGCATTTTTCATTCTAAGTCCTAAGGAACTGAAACACTATTGATTAGAATGCTTTTCATTGCAATTGATGATTGTATAACATTGCTATTATTGTATGTAATGGTCTCTTGATTCTGCACATTTCACTTTGCATCAGTTCATGGAAGTCGTTCCAGAATTTTATTCTTTTTTCTTAAGAAATATTTTATTTATTTGGACTTTAGCAATATTTCCCCAATTCTTGCTTCCCTCCCCCCCCCCCCACAGAAGGTAGTGTTAGTCTTTACATTGTTTACACGATATACATTGTTCTCAATTGAATGTGATAACAGAGAAATCATATACTTAAGGAAGAAAAATAAAGTATAAGAGATAGCAAAATTACATAAGAAGATAAAGGGTTTTATCCCTAAATTGAAGGTATTAGTCTTTGGTCTTTGTTCAAAGGCCACAATTCTGTCTCTGGATACAGATGGTATTCTCCATTGCAGATAGCCCAAAATTGTCCCTGGTTGTTGCACTGATGGAATGAGCAAGTCCATCAAGGTTGATCCTCACCCCCAAGCTGCTGTTAGGGTATACATTGTTTTTCTGGTTCTGCTTATCTCGCTCAGCATCAATTCATGCAAATCTTTCCAAACTTCCCTGAATTTCCATCACTCCTGGTTTCTAATAGAACAAGAGTGTTCCATGGCATACATATAACATAGTTTGTTAAGCCATTCCCTCACTGAAGGGCATTTACTTGATTTCCAATTCTTTGGCACCAAAAACAGGGCTGCTATGAATATTTTTGTACAAGTGATGTTTTTACCCTTTTTCATCATCTCTTCAGGGTATAGACCCAGTAGTGTTATTTCTGGATCAAAAGGTACACACATTTTAATTGCCCTTTGTGCATAATTCCAAATTGTTCTACAGAAAGTTTGGATGAGTTCACAGCTCCACCAACAATGTATTAGTATCCCAGATTTTCCACATCCCTTCCAACATTGATCATTGTCCTTTCTGGTCATATTGGCCAGTCTGAGAAATGCAAGGTGATATCTCAGAGATGCTTAAATTTGCATTTTTCTAATAAGTAATGATTTAGAGAAATTTTTCATTTGACTATGGATCGCTTTGATTGACTCATCTATAAATTGCCTTTGCATATCCTTTGACCATTTGTCAATTGGGGAATGACTTGTTCTTTTGAAAATTTGACTCAGGGGGCAGTTAGGTGGCACAGTGGATAAAGCACTGGCCCTGGAGTCAGGAGTACCTGGGTTCAAATCCATTCTCAGACACTTAGTAATTACTTAGCTATGTGGCCTTGGGCAAGCCACTTAACCCCATTTGTCTTGCAAAAACCTAAAAGAAAATTTTGACTCAGTTCTTTATATTTTAGAAATGAGTCCTTTGTCAGAAATACTAGTTGTAGAAATTGTTTCCCAATTTACTACATTTCTTTTGATCTTCATTACAGTGGTTTTGTCTATGCAAAAGCTTTTTAACTTAATGTAAGGTAATAAAAATTATCTCTTTTTGTAATGATATTCTCCATCTCTTCCTTGGCCATAAACTGCTTCCATTTCCATATATCTGACAGGTAAACAACTCCTTGATCTTCTAGTTGGCTTATAATATTGTTTTTTATGTCTAAATCCTGTATCCATTTTGATCTTATCTTGGTATAGGGTGTGAGGTGTTGCTCTAATCTAAGTTTCTTCCATACTAACTTCCAATTTTCCCAAAAGCTTTTATCAAAGAGAGAGTTTTTATCCCAATAGATGAACTCTTTGGTATTATCAAACAGCAGATTATTATAATCATTTCCTGCTAATGTACCTAGTCTATTTCACTGGTCTACCACTCTATTACTTAGTCAATACCAGACAGTTTTGATGTCTTATAATATATTTTTAGATCTGGTAGGGCTAAGTCACCTTTTTTTGCACTTTTTTTTATTAAACCCCTGGAAATTCTTGACATTTTATTTCTCCACATGAAATTACTTACAATTTTTTCTAAATCATTAAAGTAATTTTTTTGAATTTTGAGTGGCAGTACAAATAGTTTCATTTTGGTAGAATTGTGATTTTTATTATATTAGCTCGACCTATCCATGAACAGTTGATAATTTCCCAGTTAAATCTGGTTTTATTTGCATGAGAAGTGTTTTGTAATTATTTTCAAAAAGTCTTTGAGTCTGACTTGGCTGATAGAGTCCCAGGTATTTTATGTTATCTGAGGTTACTTTGAATGGGATATCACTTTCTAGCTTTTTCTGCTGTATCTTGCTAGTCATATATAGAAATGTTGAGGATTTATGTAGGCTTATTTTATATTCTGCGACTTTGCTAAAGTTGCTAATTATTTTTAGTAGTTTTTTAAGATGATTTTTTGAGATTCTCTGTCATCTGCAAAGTGGGAGTTTTGTTTCTTCCTCCACAATTCTAATTCCTTCTATTTCTTTTTCTTCTCTTATTGCTGAAGCTAACATTTCTCATACAATATTGAATAGCAGTGGTGATAATGGGCATCCTTGTTTCACCCCTGTTCTTATTGGGAATGCCTCTAGCCTATTCCTGTTGCATATAATACTTCTTGATAGCTTCAGATAGATACTGCTTATTATTCTGAGGAACAATTCATTTATTCCTATACTCTCTAGAGTTTTTAGTAGGAATGGATGCTGTGTTTTGTCAAAAAGCCTTTTTAGCATCTATTGATATGATCATATGATTTCTGATAGGTTTGTTATCAATATAATTAATTTTACTAACAGTTTTCATAATACTGAAACAACCCTGCATACCTGGGATAAATTATATTTGATCATAATGTATTATCCTAGTGATAACTTGTTGTAATTGTCTTTCTAAGATTTTGTTTAAGATTTTTGCATCTATATTTATCAGATAGGTCTATAATTTTCTTTCCTGATTTAGGTAGCAGAATCATATTGGTGTCATGGAAAGAGTTAAGCAGAGTTCTGTCTTCACCTATTTTCCCCATCTATTTTATAAAGAATTGGAACCAATTGTTCCTTAAATGTTTAATAGAATTGACTTTTGAATCCACCTGGCCCTGGAGATTTTTTCTTAGGGAGTTCAATAATAGCTTGTTGAATTTCTTTTTCTGAGATAGGATTATTTAGGTTTTTAATTTCCTCTTCATTTAATCTGGGCAACTAACACTTTTGTAAATATTCATCCATTTCACTTAGATTGTCAAATTAATTGGCATAAAGTTGGGCAAAATAATTCCAAATTATTACTTTAATTTCCTCCTCATTGCTGCTGAGTTCACTTTTTTCATTTATGATACTAGCAATTTGGTTTTCTTCTTTCTCTTTTTTAATCAATTTGACCAGAGGTTTATCAATTTTATTGTTTTTTCATAAAACCAACTCTTGGTTTTATTTATTAGTTCAATAGTTTTCTTGCTTTTGATTTTGTTAGTTTCTCTTTTAATTTTTTTGAATTTCTAATTTAATATGTAATTGTGGAGTTTTATTCTGTTCTTTATTTAGTTGTATCATTGATTTCTTCTTTCTCTAATTTATTCATGTAAGAATTTAAAGATATAATATATCCTCTGACAGCCACCTGAATTATATCCCATAGATTTTGGCACGTTGTTTCATTATTGTCATTATCTAGGATGAAATAATTAGGTCTTTCTATAATTTGTTGCTTGATCCACTCATTCTTTAAAATGAAGTTATTTAATTTCCAATTTGTTCTGAGCCTATATCTCCCTGGCCCAGTATTGCATATGGTTTTATTGCATTATGATCTAAGAAAGATGTATTCACTATTTCTGCCTTTCTGCAATTGATTAGGTTTTTATGTCCTAATACATGATCAATTTTTGTATAAGTGCCATGTACTGCAGAAAAAAAATATATTCCTTTGTATCCTGATTCAATTCCTTCCACTGGTCTATCATATCTAGGTTTCTAATACTCTATTTACCTCCTTGATTCTTGCTTAATTTATCATTAGATTTATTTAAGTCTGAGAGTGGGAGGTTGAGGTCACCTACTAGTAGAGTTTTTCTGTCTATGCCTTCTTGAAGCTCTTTCAACTTCTCCTCTAAGAATTTGGATGCCATCCCATTGGGTGCATACATATTTAGTAATGGTACCTTTGAGGAGGATATAGTTTCCTTCCTTATCTCTTTTAACGCTATTTTTGCAGCTGCTTTGTCTGAGACAAGGATTGCTACTCCTGTTTTTTTTTTTTTTCACTTCAGGTGAAGCAAAATATATTTTGCTCCAACCTTTTACCTTTACTCAATATGTATCTCTCTGCTTCAAATGAGTTTCTAGTAAGAAGCATATTATAGGACTCTGGCTTTTAATCCACTCTGCCATTCCCTTACATTTTAAGGGAGAGTTCATCCCATTCACCTTCCAAGTTATAATTACTAAGTCTTTATTGCCCTCCATGCTATCTTCCTTCTATTTGTAATTTTCCCCTTTTTACCCCTTATCCATATTCCCTAGTATTTTGTTTCTGAATACAGCCACTTTCAGTAAGTTTGGCCTCCTATATCATCCCCCCTCCCTTTTCTTTCCTCTTTCCCTTTTCCCCTTCTTCCCTTCCATTAGTTTCCCTTTTTCTCCCCCTCCCCATCCCCACTACCCCTTTCCCCCTTTTAATGTTTGAAAGGCAAGATAAGTTTCTTAACTGAGTGTGTCTAAGTTACTTTAAGCCAAGTCTAATGAGATGAAGATTCAGGTGGTTCTCACATCCTCCCTTCTTCCCCTTTATTATAATAGGCCTTTTATAACACTTGATGTAATGAGATTTATCCCCATTTGGTCTCCACCATCCATCTCCTTACTGTCTCCCTTTTTTAGGAGGTAATATTTTTAAATCATTTTATCTGAGTTACAGAAAAGTTATGAGTGTCCATCACTTCTGCCTAAGTATATTCTCTCTAACAGAGTTACAATTCTCTTTCTGCCAGGTAGCAATATAACCAGTTTCATCTTATTGGATAGCAGTTTATTTTTCTTTATCCTTTTTTTAACCTTTTCATGTGTCTCTTGAATCTCCTGTTTGATGTTCAAATTTTCTATTTAGCTCTGGTCTTTTCATCTGGAAATGTTGGAAGTCTCCCATTTTGTTAAATGTCCATCTTTTCCCTGGAAGAGAAAGCTCAGCTTTGCAGGATAGTGGATTTTTTGCTGCATTCCAAGCTCCCTTGCTCTTTAGAAGATCTCGTTACAGGTCCTTTGATCCCTTAATGTTCATGTGGCCAGGTCCTGCATAATCTTTACTGTGGGTCCTTGGTATTTTAATTTTTTTCTTTCTGGCTGCTTGCAGGATTTCTTCTTTTCTCTGAAAGTTCTGGAATTTGGCTACAACATTCCTTCATGTTTTCATTTTAGGAACTCTTTCCAGAGGGGATCGATGTGTTCTTTCTATAACTATTTTACACTCTGTTTCCATGATATAAGGGCAATTTTCCATCACTAAATCCTATAATATTCAGTCCAGGTTTTTTTTTTCTTTAATGTTTTCAGGAAAGCCTGTAATTCTCAGGTTGTCCCTTCTTGATCTATTCTTGAGGTCAGTGGTTTTGCTGATGAAATACTTTACATTTTCTTCTACATTTTTTTTCTTTTGGTTTTGTTTAACAGAATCTTGTTTACTCATGGAGTCATTAGTTTCCATGATTGCATTCCTTTTTTAGAGAAGAAGAGTTTTCTTCATTTATCTTTTACAATTCCTTTTTCCAGTTGGTCAATTTGGATTTTGAAGGAGTTTTCCATTTGCCTAAGTGTAGTTTTGAGAGAACCATTTTCTTTTTGCATTTGCCCAATTGAAGATCTGAGAGAGTTATTCTCATTTTGTATTTGTCCAATTGGATTTTCCAAGGATTGTTTTATTATTGAAAGGTGTTTTCTTGAGTTTCTTTTCCCAGTTTTTCCAATTGATTTTTAAACTCCTTCTTGATTTCTTCAAGGAAGTCTTTCTGGGCTGGAGACCAATTTATATTCTCAGAAGTGCTATATCTCTCTGGGTTAGCATCTATTTCTTCTAAATATTTCTCCCTGGGCCCCTCTTTTTGCTGGACTTCCTTTCTTTTTTTTTCTAGGATCTTTTGTTGTGGGGGGGGGGTTGACTCTCAGAGGTTTGCTTTTGGAGATCCTAGAGGCTTTGTTCACTTTGCTTAGTAATTCCAAGGGCCAGCCAGCAGGGGGAACTGGTTGCTGTCTCTGGAGTGTTTCGGGCCCTCATCAGCATGGTCTGAGTTAACCTTGAATAATGTACTGAGCCCTGGAGGAGGGCGTTAGTCTTTCCATTGAGTGAACTCTGTTGCCCAAACCTTAGCCTGCCGGGTTGTGGGGGGGTTGTCTATTGTTTGTTCTGGGCAAAGGGCTCTGCTGAAAGTATGGTGTTCAGGTCCCTTACCCAGCTGGCTGCTCTCCAGGCATGCTCTGAAACTCTGTACTAGAACTCACCCTCCCATAGCTCCTCTTCCCCCCAGCCAAAGACTCTGCAGTTAAAGTTGGATCTCCCAATCCCACCACCAAAGTCTATGACTGAGTCTGCTCCTTTGGTTTCCCTCAGCTGCTGTCCCCATTCTGGCCCTCTGCTCTCATCTCCTGGTCCACCCACGGCCCCCTGAGACAGACCTACTTAAAAAGTGTTCTCCTAGCTTCTTTTTTCTGGGTTTTGCTGATTTAATTTCTTTTAAGAGGTTTTTGAGGGGGAAAAGGAGCACTTAACACAGTGCCTGTCTTCTCTCTGCCATCTTGACTAGAAGTTTCCTTTTATCAATTTAAGGAAAAATCCATTTAAATCTATACTTTCAGGTTTTTTAATAGAAATAGATGTTATATTTTATCAAAAGCATTTTCTGCATCTATCAATATAATCAAAAGATAATTTTAAGCTTTTATTATTAACATAATTATGTTAATAGTTTTCCTTATGTCTAACCATTCATTCCAATGCAGAGACTTTTGTGTTTGCACTGATATCTTATTGCCTAGCATAATGTATAATATATAGTAGGAATTCAATAAATTCTTTTTCAGTTGTGTTGAGGTTGTTCAATTGTTCATATCCATTGACCCAAAGATTCCATTTCCTGCACTTTAACCCAATGAGTTATTAACAACAATGACTGCAATAATGTAAATAAAGTCAACATTGAAAGGAAATAAAATCAATTTATTCAATTAGGATGAACAATGTTATTCCCCTAATATCTAAATTAAAGGATATATATCTCCTTCCTGCTAATAATAAATTAACAAGGGAGAGAGAGAGAAGAGGCTGCCCTGTCCTAACGTCGATTTTAAGAAGTTTGTCATAATAAAATCTATTAAATAAATACTTACATGTGCAGGGAAATATTACCTATGTCACAATAGAGAACCTCTCTGCATAATTGTTCTGCTTCTGCTCCTTATGTGTCATTCAAGGCACTACATAGGTTCACAACTATGTATCAGGATAATCATTTAGACCTAAAGCATATATAGATGCAGTTCCAAGACTGAATCTTAGAACCTTTCCTGTCTGAGTTTACAGAAAGTAAGATTTTTTTTGGGGGGGGGGGGTGGAGGATGTGGAAGGGGAGCAAATGTTTTATTAAGTAATGAAGAAGTTTGTAGGTAAAACAGTTAACTGCCACTAGCTAAGAACTAGGTTTCAGGAAATAATACTGGAACACACACATTTTTTATCTCCTCTTGTTGTTGTTCAGCTATGTCTGACTCTCTACGACCCTCTATGGAATTTTCTTGGCAATGATACTAGAGTAATATGTCATTTCCTTCTCTAGTAGATTAAGACAAATAAACAACTTGCCCATGGTCTCAAGGTTAGTGGATGCCTATGGCTAGATTTGAACTCATCTCTCTCTGATTCCAGGCAAAGTGTTCTATCCATTAAGCCACCTAGTTGCCTCACTACATATATACTTATACAAATAATTAACCTCTATATACTTCCTTTTATTTATCAATAAAACGAAGGATGGCACTGGCCCTCAGTCATCTACAGAAGGATTTTTGTTCAACTTAATGATTTTTTTGAGAAAATTATTTTCCAAATTGTGAAGTCTACAGGAAACTCTGAACATTGTATAACATCTGACTTTGTGTTTATATGGGTGAAAAAAAGGATTCCTGATTTCTCTCTCTCTCTCTCTCTCTCTCTCTCTCTCTCTCTCTCTCATGCACTCTACATTTGGGTCTATATAAATACCCACAAATATCATAATAGCAGTGATTGCCTGCTAAAAGGGCTTGACCTAATAAGGCAGTAATTATTCACAGAATCACAGGATTACACAACTGGAAGGGAATTCAGAGACAACTTGTTCAATCTGGAACTGTACAGAAATTTTCCTTACAGCATATTCAACAAGTAGCTATGTAGACTTTACTAGAAGACCTCTATTGAGTGAACCCCCTAGTTCCTAATGCATTTCATTTCAATTTTGTAGAGTTCAAGCTGAAATCTGCCTCATTTCAATTTTTGCCCATTGTTCCAAGTCCTACCTTCTGAGACTAAGAAAAATATTTTTAACCCTTCTGTATATGATCTTGAAGGAGGCTCTCCTGTGCTTGAAGCTAGCTTTCATGCTCTCAAATTCTTCCTTCTCCAGATTGAATATTCCCATATCCTTCACATAATCATAATATAGCATGATCTCAAGCCTCTTCAACATTCTGGTGATTTTCCCCTTAACACATTCTAGTTTGATTTATATCCTTCTTAAAAATGTGAAACAAAGAATTGAACACAATATTTCAGGAATGGTAAGACCAAGAAAAATTTCATGAAAATAAAACCTGCTTGGTCCTGGACAGTATGCTTCTAAAGCCTAAGATTGTATTATTATTTTCAGACAACATATTTAACTTGCAGTCCACTAAAACCCACGTGTATTTAGCCATCATCTTATTTTGTGAAAATGATTTTTTGAACTTCATTGAGACTTTATATTATCCCAGTTAAATTTTATATTATTTGAATCAGCTCTATGCTTTAGATTAGTTCTCTCAAAATGTTACCTTTTTCACAAAGCTCCGAAAGGTACACGCATAAAGCAAAATAACACTCAAACCAAAAATAATTACACCAAATGACCAACATCAAGTCACTTCTGGATTAACCCCATCTCTCTGTATTTCTCTAGCTCGTTATCAACAGACTTCCCACACCAGAAATATTTCTACCCACAGACCTATTCTCTTTGGTGAATTCCTAGCTCCAGAAACCATTTCATGAGAGACTGCAGACATGCTCACTTCACTCCTGGCTCGACTAATTCTTTGAATTTTCTCACCTTCTTGACAGCAATTTTGCACTCCACTCATATACCCTCTCCCTTTTCCCCTTTTCAGCTCCCCTTTATGTGTTATCTTCCCCCATTAGAATAAGCTCCTTGACTTATATGTCTTGTTGGTTATTTTTATCCCACAGCACTTAACACAGTGCCTGAATGTTTTATCTATACAGCTAAAAGAATGCTACAAAGAAAAATTTCTGCAAGCTGTCTCTCATAGAAAAAAATCAAGAAGTCACACTACAGAGCTTACTGTTTTGACCCTCCCTCCGATCACCAACCTGAGATAAAGAATGAGGGCTGCTCACAAAGGGCTAAGGGGTAAAGGATGCTGCAATGGAAATTGAGCAGAATCAGTGAAAGAAGAGCCTTGTGCTAGAGATTAGTGTCACATAGCCGAAGATTGAGAATTCTATATTGAAGGCTGAGGGCTATGGATGGTAATTATCATATTTATGCTTCCAATTTTCATCCTGTTACCTGAGAGATGACTTCAAGAACTGGGGCTCTAAATGTCAATGTCTCTAAAATTTGTTGAAACAATAGAAGTTTGGAAATAACAGCTGGCACAATGTATTTTTTCAATCTTCCATAGTGGAGTCAACTCTCGGAACTCAATCATCTCATAATTCAACTCATCACTCATTTAGCAAACATTTGGGAACTGGGTAATACAAATGCAAAGTATGAAATAATCACTATTCTCAAGAAATTTACATCTTTCCATAATTCTGAATATATCTCCCCCTCAAAAACTCTAGTATTGATTTCATTATTCATTTTTTTCCTAAAAGAAAGGGAGAAAAATTTTGTTGTGTTTTATGGAGAGGAAAACAAACTACAATCATAATTATGAATCTGAAAGGGTAGATATACCATAAAAAAGTGCAAGGCAAAAGAATGAAAAAGGAGGAAATAATAAGGAATTTGTTATATGCAACAAAACATAAAGATCCAAACAGAATTAAATTGGGGGGGAGGCAAAGTAGAATTTATTATACATTAATGAATCCAAAAGAGTTTGATTATCAGTCATTACCTCAGACATCTGAGTGGCACAGGGGATAGAGTGCTGAACCTGGAATCAGTAAGACCTGAGTTCAAATTTGGACTGAGACACTTACTAGCTATGTGACCCTGAGTAATGTGACTCCTATATTGCCATTGTAAAATGAGCTGAAGAAGGAAATGGCAAACTATTCCAATATCTTTGATTTTATTTTGGGTTTTTTTGTGGCAAGGTAAAGGGGTTAAGTGACTTGTTCAAGGTCACACAGCTAGTTAATCATTAAATACTTGATGTTGGATTTGAACACAGGTCCTCCTGAATCCAGGGCCAGCGCTCTATCTACTGTGCCACCTAGCTGGGCCTATTCCCATATTTTTGCCAAGAAAACCCCAAATGGAGAGAGATAGAATACCTTTTTAATAAGATCGATTGACAAAACTGGAAGACTGTCTTGCAAATATTAGGCTTAAAATTAATCGTATACTATATGCCAAAGTAATCTTTTAATAGGTAAGTGACCTTAATGTTAAAGTTTACATCATTTAAAATAAATTAAAAGAGTTAAATGCAAGGTGCAGCTTTCAGATCCAGTATTTTTAATAAAGTTTTATATTTTTCAGTAACACAAATTAGTTTCTCTCCCTGCATCTTCTCACTCACTGAAAAAGAAAAAACATTCTTGCAGCAAATATTCATAGTCAAGCAAAATAAATTCCCTCTGTGAGTGAACAGAAAATTATAGATTTCTCAGCATACCCTAAATCTATCACCTACCCAAGGTAGGTACAATAAATGGAGAACTGGACCAGGAGTCAAGAAAACTTTGGTTCAAATCCTACCTCATCTTTATCACCCAATCTGGAAATTCATTTTTATATGTAATATTTTATTTTCTCCCCAATTAAAATAATTTTAAACACTTTTTAAAGTTTTTCATTCCAAAGTCTATCCATTCCTCCCTCTTTTCCTTCCCCTCCCCCAAGTTGATAATCAATCAGATAGAGGCTATATATGTGCAATCATGGTAAATATTTTCATATTAGTTATTTGCATAAGAACGTTCAATTTAAAAAAATGAAAGAAAGAGGGAGGGAGGGAGGGAGGGAGGGAGGGAGGAAGGAAGGAAGGAAGGAAGGAAGGAAGGAAGGAAGGAAGGAAGGAAGGAAGGAAGGAAGGAAGGAAGGAAAGAAGGGAGGGAGGAATAGAGGAAGAAGAAAGAGAGAGAGAAATAGCATGTATTAAGTCTATGTTCAGACAATATCAATTCTTTCTTTGGTTTAGAGAAATAAATTGTTGAGCATAGCTAATTCATTAACAGTTCTTCATAGTACCATATTGCTGGTACTGTGTACAATACTCTGTTTCTGCTCACTTCACTTTGAATCATTTTATGTAAATTATTACACCTTCTTCTGAAAAAAGTGTTATTTTTATATCATAATAATATTGCATTGTTGAATCATTCCCTGATTGAAGGGTATTCCTACAATTTTCAAATCTTAGCTACCGCAAAAAAAAGAGTTGCTATATTTTTATAAAATATTCCCTTTTCAATTTTTTGTCTTTGGGACACCTGAAATATTTACTAGCTGTGTGACCTTAGGCAGGTCACTTAGCTTCTGTCTGCCTTAGTTTCCTTAACTGTGAAATGGGTATAATAACAGTAGCTATCAATCACCTCCCAGGGGATTGTGAGGATCAAATGAGAATATATTTCCAAAACACTTTGCACAATGCCTGGAGCATAATGACTAAAAGTATTATCCACATCCTGACAGAAAAGTAATAATAATGATCATAAAGGTAGTATATAAGTGTATACTAGAATTTATATTATATACATGTGTACATATATATATATTTCTTTTTATATGTATATATATATATACTACTTTTAGAGTCATCATCAATATTTGAAGAGTAGTATATATTAGAATATCGTAGGTGTGGCTAGGTGGCGTAGTGGATAAAACACCAGCCTTGGAGTCAGGAGTACCTGGGTTCAAATCCGGTCTCAGACAATAATTACCTAGTTGTGTGGCCTTGGGCAAGCCACTTAACCCCATTTACCTTGCAAAAACCTAAAACAAAATATGGTAGTATACTTTATAAAGGTGATATATCATGAATGATCATTGTTTTGAACATAGTTCTTACACATTTCAAAATTGTTTTTATGGTTCTGTTAATATCTTAATTTCATTCTTTGGTTTTTATAATATTGATAGTTTGTAATATAAATTGTTCTGCATCATTTCATGCTGTATGCATTTACCTGTGAATTAGTTCATATAAATCTTTCCAAGGACTCTTGGAAATCATTTCTTTCCTCATTTCTTAAAGCAAAATAGTATTTCAACATGTTCTTATACCACGTTCTTATAAAGGGAATCCCTTTAATTCATAGGGTTTTTTTCTTTTATTTTTTCACTCTCTTAAAGATTTTATTTATTTTGAGTTTTACAGTTTTCCCCCTAATCTTACTTCCCTCTCCCCACCCTCCGCAGAAGGCAATTTACCAGTCTTTATATTGAATTCATGGGGTTTTGCCCCCACAGAAATGGCACCTAAAAATATTTATATTCAAACAGAATCGTTTTCTCCGATTTAACATAATGCTATTTGTACTCCAAGGCCTATATCCAAAAAAGATTGAACAATCTTTCTACTATACTTGAAATATTTCCATTCCAAAATGACCCCATAATCATTGGGTTATACTTTAATTTTCAGAATTGCCTACATTAACATTTCTTGATCTTGGGTACTAATGAAGGAGATAGAAAAACTATTAAAGCAGAAGAAATAAGAGAAAAATTCAACCTTTATTTTTCAGTCATTTCTATTGTGTCTGATTCTTAGAAACCCCAATTTTGTGGCAAAGATACTGAAGGGCTCTTCTATTTCCTACTCCAGCTCAGGGTCACATAGTTATTAAGTGTCTGCAGCCAGATTTGAACTCATAAATATGTTTTTTTCTTACTTCAGATCCAGTACTCTATCTATTGTACAGTCTAGCTGCCCCAATCCAATCTTACCCCTTTCTAATTACCAAAAGGTGTAAAACAAATCTAATTCCATCCCTACCAAAGGGATGCATTATGATAGGATAGGCCTAACATTCTAGTAGATAAGATCCACTGCTCATGCTATCCATTGAAAATAATCAATATGACAAAAACCATAACTGATACGGCAATCGACAAATATCATTTGAGTACTGTCCACATAGATAAGACTCATTTTTCTCAAGCTAGGTAAAATAACAGCACAGTTGGGGCTCATACAAAGATTCAGCCCCAAAAGATTTTTTTAACAACTACCTAATAAATCTCTGAAAATAGAAGTATATAATGGAAATGTTGACTATAATGTCATAAACATAAGCCTATCTCTGAAGGATTTCCAAGATTTTCAGTTCATAGAAAGTTTAATATTTCAGTTGAGATTTACACCAAATACCAAATAATAATGGTATACTACATATTATTGTAAGCATTTCACATAAAAGAACCAATTTGCTCACAGCATCCATGACTGGGAACTTCTTTGTCCCAGAAGCAAAAGCAAGTTAAAGGTAGCTAATTGCTCACATCCTGTGAAAAGCACATTTGTGTCCAGCAGGCTTATATTAGATTTGGACTATAACCAACACCATACTCCTTCCTGCAAACATTTTAATATTGTAAAATAAATAATTGGATTTGCAGGCTAGTCTCCATGATGAAATTAGCTTTGTTTCTGATAAATTAATTTCCACAGGAAAATGCTACTTTTTTAAAACTTAGATTTATTGTGCCCTCTCAAGCTATCATGTCACAATTGTTAGTTTATTCAATAACATCTAAAGATGAACAATATTTTGCATGCATGTAATAATGTACATACATGTAACTTCATGGTTTGGTTTTTTTATGTTAAAAATGTTAAATGTCTTCATAGGAGGTGCAAATGGATAGAATGGCAGGCCTTGAGTCAGAAGAACCTGAGTTCAAATCCAGCCTCAGACACTTATACTTACTTAGCTGTGCGACCTTGAGCAAGTCACTTAACCCCATTGCCTTGCAAAAGAAATATAGACAAAAAAAAAAAGAAAAATATCTTCACAAGGACCATATGGGGTAAAGTATCCCCATTTTACAGAAGAAGAGACTAATCAAAGAAATGGAGCAATTGTCCAAGGTTACAAAGAATTTGTAGTAATGTCAAACCTAAATTTGAGAAATACTGATCATTAATCCGGGGTTTTTTCACAAATTCTGACCTACTCGGGGAACTAAACTATTAATTCCTTTAGACCTCTTTAGTCACTGGTGAGCTTTCAGATCAGCTTGCAACTGCTAATGAATAGGATAGAATATCATCCTATCCAATATAATAAACATGAATTAATGCCACACACACACACACACACACACACATATATGGATTTGTTCTGGGGTTAGGTATACAAATGAAAAATAAAGAGTCCCTGCTCACCAGGCACTTTTATTCTACTAGGAAGAATGTCATAAATGTTTCTTTAAAATAAGAATAATAAAAATTATAGCTAGTATGTATATAGTGCTATAAAGTTTGCAGCGTTTTAAATTTATTATTTATTTTGATCTTCTGTGAGTTAGGTACTATTATTAGGCCCACTTTATAGATGAGAAAACTGAAACTGGCTAATGTTAAGTGACTTGTTCAGAATCAAATTAGTAAATTAGCTAAGTCAATGTCTAACGATTGAGTATCAACTAGTGAGTGTCTGAGGCAAGGCTTGAACTTGATTAAGGTTTCCTGATTCCAGGTTCCTTAGGTCACATTGCTGCCTCAGGCCAGGAAAATCAGAAAACAAATCAAAGATGTGTCAATTTCAGTGTCTTTCAGTGATAAAACTGTTGATCTTCTCAATGTACTTCCTTTTAT